>NC_046664.1:44180932-44216290 GCF_010883055.1 Belonocnema kinseyi
CATTCTTAAACACTTGTCCATAAATAATATAAATAACCATGAAGACATAACGCATCCTTGTCTAACTCCTTGAATAATATCGAAACAGTCATTCAGTTTCCCCTTCACTCTTACACTTGCTTTGCTACCTGTGTATATTGTTTTTATAGCTTGTAGGATCAATCCATTGACTCCATACTCTTTCAGAATTTCCCAAAGTTTACTTCTATCTACCTTGTCAAAAGCTTTTTCTAAGTCAACAAATGCACAGAAAACTTTTTTTCTTTGCTTTGCGATAAATTCTAAGAGAAAATTGAAAAGAGATCACAAACATTTTTTATTGTTACCTAAAATTTATTAAAAGTGTAAAATATTATTTAGACTTTTGCAATTTTTCCATATTAAATAATTTTAGAAAAATTAAGGAACATAATTCTTTTAAAGCCTTCTTGTGCAATTTTGTTGCACATATTTTTATGTTTATGTTCGTTTAAATAATGTACTTTCAAATTTGAGTAAGTTTAAGAGACGTTCAGATATTTTAAATGAGTAAATATAATTAAAACTTGTAAAGATTTTTGAAAAATTTTGTAAGGTTTGACGAAAATTAGAAAAATTTTAGGTTCCTAGGAATAATTAAAATAATTTTTTATTTTGAAAAATTAATTTAAAAAGATTATTTAAGAACATTTTAACACATGACAAAAGATTTTGTAAATTATCAAAGAAGAACCTGAATTATTTCAGAGGCACCTTTTTTAATTTTTCAGAATTAAGCAACAATCAGAAAAAGGACGTGATTAGAAAAAAGAATTGTTTTAATATTCGTGTGCAAATTTCAAACGATTTTTTATTTTGAATAACCAACTTTAAAAGGAAATTGCGAATTTTTTTTAGAAATATCAAAGGATTTCCTACAATTTTGTGTAAAGAGTGTTAGAGACTTTACAGCGAAATTTTTTAACATTCGAAAGATTCAAAAATAATTTAAACTTTAGAAGATTTCTAGAAATGAAAAGTTTTAAGGATGTCAAAATTATACTTTAGTAGCTGCTAATAATAAAAAGTTAAAGTATAATTAATTACTAACAATAGAATTATAATTAATAATTTCATATCTGTAAAAAGCATTAATAGAACATTGTCAGTAAAAATTAGACAACGATACTTGGGCCGTAAGAAACAGGAATAGAAAAACTCGGCAGTGAAAAGTGGACACGCACGTGTCCACCTTTTACAGCCACAGAATTTGTGTAGATTTTTTACCGCCGGTTATGCCATCGTTTTTTTTTCTTTTCTGTAAGATCATGATACACTATTCGGCAACATTGAAATATGCATTGAAACTTCAGAAATATTTGAGTCTTGGGACATATTTCTCATCGGCGTTAACAATTGAATTATCATAAATTTAACTGAAACCTTGAAATAAGTTTTTATTTTGAAAAGTTAATTTCAACAGATCATTTAAGAACATTTCAACACCTGACAAAAGATTTCAAAAATTATCAAAGAAGAAATGAATGACTTTACAGGCAACATTTTTTTAATTTTGCAGAATTAAGAAACAATCAGGAAAAGAACGAAATTAGAAAAAAAAAGAATTTTCTTAATATTCGTATGCAAATTTTAAACGATGTTTATTATGAATAACCAACTTTAAAAGGAAATTGCGAAAGTCTTTTAGAAATATTAAACGATTTCCTATCACTTTCTGCAAAGAGTGTTAAAGATTTAATAGCGAAATTTTCAAGTCCGTAAGATTAACACATTTTTTTAAATATAAAAAGTAGAGTAAATTCAGGAAAAATTAAGTAGAATTCAAGAGATTCAAAAATAATTTAAACTTTAGAAGATTATTAGAAATACACATTTTTGAAGCTGTCAAAAATAAACTTTAGAAGCTTTAAGCGAATCTCTAAATGTCAAGAGCATAAACAAATTTTTTTCAAATACTTCCGAAAATTTAGAAGATTATAAGGTAATTTTTTTACATTTTGAATGATATTTCGAAATTTTGAAACAAATTTGAGTCAGTCAAAAATATTTTCAGGAATTTGAGACGAGTCAAACATAAGAATAAAATATTTATTATTTAATAAAAATATTGTAAAAATTTTCTTCCGAAGTTGGTGTGGAAAGGAGTTTTATTGAAAAATGTGCCAGTTTTTGGAACAATAAAAAAGCTGCGTTCATTTTTAACATTTCTTATTTCTATTTTCAAGTGTTTTCAATCTGCTTTATGTGCAGGGAAAAAATCAGACCCTGAAAAAAGAAAAATGAAATATCTATTTCTCCAATTGATTGAAAAGCTTAGAGCGAAATCTGTAGTCCATTTTTAAACATTTTTTAAAGTTTTTGGTATGATTTTAAAGGCAAAAGTCTTCATAGTCTTTTACTGACTAATGGAGATATTTCTATAATTTCATTCGTGAAATCTATTTCCTAAGGCCAAAGATGGTAAAAAACATGTAAATTTAAAAAAATTACTAACTATTTGAAAGAATAGTCTCAATAAAAGTCAATTTTATAAAATTATAAATATTGTTCATTTTTTGAATGAATGTATAAGCAACAGTTTTTATTTCAAATTTCACCGCGTTTTTTTGTAACATGTTAGACCCCAGGGCAGAATAAATTTAAAAACTTTCTAAAAATATGTTAATTAGATATTAAAATGCCCTCCCTCCTCCCCACGCAATGTGACACGGAGCGTAACATTTCTTTTTGGCCTTCCCCTTATCTCCGTTACGTCAAATTTTTTATATTATGTTTAAAGACATGAAAGACGTTTCCTAAACAAAAAAGTATTTTTCACATAAAGTATCATCTTAAATAAATAAGACCATTTTTTTAATACCAAAGGATTTTCAATATTTTTGTAGTCATACGAATATGGAAGTTACCTTATGTAAGGACTGCTTGCAATTCACCAACTTAAACCAATTTTTCACTACCATAAACAATAAACAATGATATTAATAATCACATAACATGAATATTTCGAATAGCTATTTATATGTTAGAAGTTTTTAACACTTTATTTCTAGTTGGAATTAAATTCTGAGAATTGAAAACAAGAAAATAAGTGTTGTCAGTTTTTTTTCAAATGTATATAAACATAAGTATCATACGATTTTTAAATATATCAGATGTGTCACAAAAGATTTTACGATATTTTAAAGAAATTGTTTTATTTTATAGAATATTACAAAACATTAGGAAAAATTCGAGACCTATTCAAAGACGTTTAGGAATGTTTGAGAAGTTTGTAAGAAATCAAGGAATATTTGATCAATTTTTTGAAATGTTTTCTAATTTGTGAGTATTTCTTATCTATTTGACTCGTCTCAAATTCCTGAAAACATTTTCAACTGCCTCGAATTTTTATCAACGTTTTAAAAAGTCATTCAAAATGTAGAAAAATTACCTTATAATCTTCTAAATTTTCGCAAGCATTTGAAAAAAATTTGTTCATGCTCTTGACATTTCGAGATTCGTTGACAGCTCCTGAAGTTTATTTTTGACAGCTTCAAAAATTGGTATTCCTAAAAATCTTCTAAAGTTTAAATTATTTTTGAATCTCTTGAATTCTACTTAATTTTTTTTGAATTTACTCGACTTTTTATATTTAAAAAATGTAATAATCTTACGGACTTGAAAATTTTGCTCTAAAATCTTTAATACTACTTGCAGAAAATGGTAGAAAATCGTTTGATATTTCTAAAAAACTTTTGCAATTTCCTTTTAAAGCTGGTTATTTAAAATAAACGTCGTTTGAAATTTGCATACGAATATTAAGAAAATTATTTTTTTCTAATCTCGTTCTTTTCCTGATTGTTTCTTAATTCTGAAAAATTAAAAAATGTTGCCTTTAAAATCATTCAGATTCTTCTTTGATAATTTTTGAAATCTTTTGTCAGGTGTTGAAATGTTCTTAAATAATCTCTTGAAATTAATTTTTCGAAATAAAAAATTATTTTAATTATTCCTAAGAACCTAAATTTTTTTCTAAATTTCGTCAGACCTTACAAAATTCTTCAAAAATCTTTACAAGTTTAAATTATTTTTTAATTGTTAAAAATATATAAACGTCTCTTAAACTTACTCAAATTTGAAAGTACATTATTTAAACCAACATAAAATTAAAGAAAAATGTGCAAAAAAATTACACAAGAAGGCTTTAAAAGAATTATGTTCCTCAATTTTTCTAAAATGATCTAATATGGAAAAATTGCAAAAGTCTAAATAATATTTTACACTTTTAATAAATTGTAGGTAACTATAAAAAAGATTTTGTGATCTCTTTTTAATTTTCTCTTAGAATTTATCGCAAAGCTATCGTTTAAAACGTTTGACGGCCTGGACGCCCTGCAAAATTCAGTGGAAATTCAGTTTACCGAAAAATCCTAATGGCTAGTCAGCCACTGAAAGCGAATCGTCCAGTCGGGCGAGGTCGAGTCCGTCCTCGGGCATTTTCGGCTTTAAACGAAGCTTGTCTTTGCAGCGTGTAACAGAGCCGATTCAATGACACGCGGCGTTTGTCCACTTCTTACTGTCAAGTTTTTCTGTTCCCCGTTTTTACGTGCTAAGCACCGTTGTCTACTCTTTACAGCTGCTCATTTCTGAAGTACTCTAATTTTAGAAACATCAATTATCCATTTATTCATTTTTAAAATCTGAAATGTGCAAAAATTGTTTTATAATTATTTAGATTGTTCAGTTTTAGGATTTTTAATTTCAAATTTAACAAAGTGAAACAAAATTTTGATTTGATATTGTCAAATTGTAAAAAAATTAATATGATTCACCGAAGTTCTCCAAAAAAACGATGCTATCAAATCCCTAAAAATATGTGAAATCCTTCGAAATCTCTTTATTTTTCAAAAATTCTATAAAATCATTTAAATCTTTCAAGCTTTCTTAAAATATTTGGATTTAATTTAACGTTTTTATATTCTTTTAAAACTTTGTAACATCCTTTTTGTCGCTTGTAATTATTGAAATCCGTAGAAACCCCTTCAAATATATTTAAAATCTACGTTTGCTAAACAAATAAGAAATTTGTTTGTATTGTTTCTCTATTTTGCGTTATTTCATCATTATTTATTTCTATACTGAGTTTCTTATAGTAATTTTTCATGAAGATTTTTCTGGGATCGCGAGAAAATGATTGGAAATTCATTATATGATAATCATTATAGGCTTATGCTGAATTTTCTATAATATTTCTTCTTAAGGGTATAGCAACCATAAACATGAGTTACGAATCCGGAAACAGTTTTTGAATTCTGGAAAAAAGATTAAGCTCAACATATTATAAAGAAATGCAATTTCATTTAAAAACTGAAGCCCCTATTTTATACTGAGTATTTTGAAAGTTTATGAGAAGATTGCAATAGCAATTTGCGTCACATGCTTACTGAATTTTCCAATTACAGAAACCTCGAGGTTTTGCAAGCTCTAATGCTCACGTAGATCGTCTTATTTCTTCCTAATCCTATTTTCCAAGGCCGCGCTCTCATGCCGAATTCTCTCTCCTGAGGATCTACAAAATCGTCTCAGTTTGCGGGAAATGGAATGGCGTTCCTCATACTTCGAAATTAGCAGGAGATATCTCACATAAGTGTGCCTATGTGCATTGTGCAACTATGTCTCTATTCCTGGGAAGCGCGATGGAGACGAGATTCTTGGTACTCCTCTCCCAGTGTTTGCATAAGATAAGGGTATCAGTTAGCATTAAGTACAACGGCATACCACCCTTGCGATAGATATTAATTTTAGAGACGCATCTAATCTCGCGTAATGTGTCCATGATTAAATAGGAAGCGCTCTGCCTTTCTCGAGCACTACAAATGTGTCTCCTTTATACGGATAGAGGCTCGGGACTAATAAGGGATTGAAATATTTCACAATCTGAGCTTCAGAGGACACGATACTCTATATAAAATTTATTAGGCAGCAGATACAAAAAAATTATATGAAAATTGAAGTGTTTAAAATGTTTGGAAGTTGAAAATAATCCCATAAATATGAGACGTAAAGTTATTAGAAAAGGGTAAAAAGCAAGTTGTGTGAGGCCACTTACAACTCTATTTTTTTCCTTTTTTCTAATAAACCTTCAGATTTTTAATTAGATAAAAATTATCCGTCCTCGGATAATTGAAGTTTTTAATTGTTTGCAGCGTTTTTATCCAATTTCAGATAAATAATATATCGAGGAATTACTTTGCTACCAATTACTGTACTGGTGCAACAGTCCCGGGGATTCAAAGACCGCTAGGGGATTCCCTGATTGCGTGCGCCAGTCGCGTGTACTTCTCCAACGTCCGCGCTCTTCTTTGAAATACAGGTGTTTTTTGGTAATTATTCAATGATTCTTATTTATCAACCCAGGGGCCGGATATTGTATCCGTCAATACATTTTTCTTGATGAACGTCATTGGCCACTGGACTCTTTTCAAAAAAGTTTCGCATTTTAATTAAAAAAGTGTTATATGCTTTTAGGAAATTTAATGGCGCATCTTTTTCCTTAGGCAAAAAAGTTTGATCGTTTAGCACTTTTGAAACAAGTACCAAAATCTTGTTATATACAACACCGAATTTGTTGGTCTTTTTTACTTTAACTCTTCGTATTTCAGACAATTCCTGGAATTTCTGAATGAAATTCACAGGATATATCCTTCATCAATGGAAGAGTAAACAGCATGTGAATATTATTGTTTAATGAAAGCTTATAACATTTCACCTGATATTTTATATTAATACAATACAAAAAATCAGAATGGTATAAATATGTTTTAAACAGAAATAATTATTAAAAATAAATCACTATTCAGAAATGAAAAGCGATTCATTTCGACTATGGAGTGAATCCCTTCAACAGATAGGTATCAACTCGAAGCGTTTCAAAGTGTCCAAACAAAAAATTTTATGGCCAAAAATCGCTTTCAAGTATAATAAGCAGCTGCTAAGAAATAATTCCAGATAAAGCAGAAACCTTTGTTAAATAATAAAATTTCATTTTTTTAAAATTAAATTTCTCAAGTATCCAGGTGTTACATTAATGATACGAGTGATTTAAGGGAATCTAAATTATTATCAGAGATAGGTATTATCAGTATAGATGACATATTTCTGAAAAATAATTTGTCTTCTGATCTTTCTAAAAACTTAGTTGGAATAGCACCCCCCAGACAATCGGAACTTCTGTGGTTTGATTCCCAGTGGAGCAAAGTGCGAAGATATTTGTTCATAAAAGTTTAATTTTCCAATTTAAACACTTTTTTTACCTTCTCGTCAGAAATGACGTTAAGTATATTCTGTTATTTTCAAAAGTTAACTTGATCGATAGTTTTGAATTCTATTCTCGTCGATTTTGGAATCACATCTGCACTCATCGATAATAACTTCCTTCGAGGATAATACATTTTCATTTAAATCATATAGAAATCATTCATGATTTGTTGGAGTAAAAGAAATTGTTCTTACGTTACACAAAAATTCAGGAACAAGAGTTATTTTTCCGCGATATGTAACATTCAGTTGTTGAAATTGATCGTTTTGACATAAAATATGAGAAAAATAATGTAAGTCGTAAGATTTAGACTAATTAAAAATAGCTCTTGTTTTTCAATTCCTTTCAGTTATTCGTTATTCAAAATACGCTGAGCTCCCCACGAGTTTGAAGATATAAATGTGTGAATCACACAATATCTTAATTATACATTTTTCATATACAGTGTAAATTTCATCAAAAAATTTTCAGAGTGGGCTGAATTACAGCGACCCGTGCAGAAATCGCTCGATTTCATACTTAATACCGATCTGGCCCCGACCGGGATTCCCGATATGGCTCTGATCGGTAGAATTCTGTGGCCCAGATTTGGACCAGACTAGGCCAGACCGATTTCCTACCGTATCGCCATCTCTATGCGCTCACAGAATTAGTGCTGATTCTTGTTTTTTGATAGTGCAGTGAAATTGAAATATTATTCGTTTATAATATTTTCTAAATTATTGAAAATGCCTAAGGCAAGTTCGCCACGTGTTCGGAGACACCGAACACTGACCAGTATATCTCGAAACGTGCGTGAGGAAAATGAAAGTAAGTAATTAAGCTCTGGGGCTAATTGAAACCTAACCTCAAATAAAGTGATCATCAATTAAATTTTATTTTTTAATCAATACTAATGAAATTATTATAGATGAAAATGTAAGTGATCCGGAAGTTAATACTATCCAATCCGTTGAATTGATGAATTTGGACGAAGCATAAAATTTGGATCCACTTGAATATAGATTTCCGGCTGATATCAACACAGTTTTAGGTAAAATCATTTTATCAGTGAAAAGTCAATCATTTTATCAACGTATTCATCATATTGTTTATATTGCTTTGTACTATTTTATCCATTTATATTAATTTTTTATTAATTTAATGTAGAGTTAAAATGATAAAATCTTTTATAAAATATGTTAACTAATAATAGTCAAAATAGGTAATCTCCAAAAATAGTGATATTATCATAATAGAATGAGTAGTAAATTCATTACCAAAATACATGAAGGACACCTTTTCATAACTTGAATTTCAGAATCAAAATACCAATCGATCAAGTGCTCCCAACAAGAGATCCTTACTCAACTGCGCATGCGTTACACTCGAAGTCTAATTGGTTGCTATTTACGCGCAGTTTAAAATGCTAAAATACATTATTTCTATTCTTTATCAAAAATAATGGCATTTCTTCTTTTAAAAATGCCATTAGATAGAAATTCATGAATCTTGATAAAAAAAAAAATTAGTTACATACATATTCTGTATACAATCTAAAGGATAATTTTAATTCACAGAATATGTATTTGATTAATTTTTACTATTATCAAGATTCACTGATATCGACGTAATGAACATTTTTATAAGTCGAAATGTCTTTATTTATCATAAACAATAAAAATAATATTTTTTAGCATCTTAAACTGCGCGCGAATAGTAACTAACTAAATGCCGAGTAAGACGCATGTGTAGTGAAGTAAGAAGCTTTCGTTGGGAGCACTGCATAAATATTTATGAAAAAAGTATAGTTTTTCTAATTCTGTCACCTTACTTTCTTTCCTGCACTTGGCTATTGTGGTTCTTGTATATTAACATCATCTTTTCTTCCACTTCCCTGCCGTAAATACTTGTAACAATTAAACCCCTAATATTTATCTAATTTTCCGATACTTAACATTTATTTTCGAATCATCTTGATTTTCGCCAGGAAAATTCGATGAGAATCCTCATTCAGGTACTGATTCTGATACTGAAAATTATGCAAGGGTACCCGTTTTAATCCAAGACAAAAATTCCCGGTTTTTTCCAGGTTCGTAAACATTTTTCACGATCAATCAAATTAAAAAATTCGAACTCTAAAGCTAAAAATTTTTCCATTTACAGTAACAAAAAATAATCTACCAATTAAAGCACTCACAATTAAACTCTTACATTTTAAACTTTTGAAATTGAATTGTAAGAGTTTTTTAATTAAAAAATGTTGTCTTTAATTGCTCAGTAATTTAAACGTAAAAGATGAAAGACTCTAGCACTTTTCAATTGAACAACTTCACACGAAATGCACATAAACTGCAAAATTTATAATTTAAAAAAAAAATGAGTTCAAAGATTCAGATTCAATTCTGAAAATATAAATTCACGTTATCATTTTCAAAGGTGTGAATTAAAGAATCAATGAATTAAAAAAAATTTTTAATTATATTATTCTTAACGATTTTAAGCCAAATAAATTCACGTTATCATTTTCAAAGGTCTATATTAAAAGAATCAGTGAACTTTAAAAATTTGTAAATAATATTTTTTTAACAATTTCAAGCTAAATACGTTAAAAATTTAAAAAAAATTAATTTGTTTAACTTAATACTTCTTAAATTGGAAGTTACATTATTTTTATCCTAAATACTTTAAACATCCTTGTAAGGCTTCAAAATTTTATACCAAAATCTTGAGGAATGTAGAAGTTGTTTTAAATTTATTCAACGTTAAACTTATTTAAAATTTTTTTAGAATTTTTAAATATCTTTTAAAATGAAAAGAAAGTTCCCTATAACATTTAGAAACCCCTGGAAAATTAAAGAAAATTCTTAAAATCTTCCACATTCTTTTTTAACAATCTTGGAAATCTTAAAATCTTCTTGAATATTATTTTTAAATAATATTCCAAACTATAAAATTA
This sequence comes from Belonocnema kinseyi, assembly GCF_010883055.1. Classification (NCBI taxonomy): domain Eukaryota; kingdom Metazoa; phylum Arthropoda; class Insecta; order Hymenoptera; family Cynipidae; genus Belonocnema; species Belonocnema kinseyi. The sequence continues at coordinate 44,191,147 of NC_046664.1, forward strand.
TTCTCAATTTTCCTACGAATCGTACCAAGAAGTTTTTATTCTTTTGAAACTTTTAAATTATTTGAAATCATTTCAAGCTTTAAATTAATTTTGAATCTTTTTAAAACATCTAAATGCGTCTTAAAATAATTCAATTTTTTCTATACAATCAATAAGTTTTTAATTGCTATTTGAACAACTAAATTCAACAATTTCACTTACAAAAGTAACATTTTTTAAAAAAAGAACCATCAAAATTGAAACGTTCGAAGTTTAAAAGCTCTACCAAATTTTAACGATTCAAGGCTTTCTATATCAAACAATTGAGTTTCAAATTGTTAATTTAAAAATATTTGGTTTCAATTAATTATTCTTAAATGAACCGTCAAATATTGCTACATATGAAATATTTGTTCTTTTTTCTTTAATTAAAAAATGTTTAATCGAATGCATAAAAAATTGATTATTTTGAACTGAAACAATATTTCAAATTTAAAGAAAGCCTTTAATTACAAATACATTATTGTGAAGTTATTTTTAATTTAAAAATAGTTTATAAAGTTTTAGGCAGACGTTTGCATTATTTAATGACTAAGATTTTGAATTGAAACAGTTAATTTTTTCCATGTTAAAATCTGGAAAATTCTGAATCTTGAACGGATTTCGAATCTTTTTGTAAAATGAATTATTGTTCCCTTTTAATACCTAAATTACATATTCGTTTTAAAAATAATTTATTTATATTTACTGTTAATAAAATACAAACATTTTTTATACAAAATTCTCAACTTTAAATGGTTTTAATTTCTAGTTTATTAAGTCTTTAAGACTGCATTTTGAAATTCTCTAAATTAAAAAAAAACCTAAAATGAAAAATTCCTAAAGTAAACGATTTTTAAATTACGCATTGTGAGCTGAATGATGTCATCACTGAAATCGATAGCAATTCAATTTATTATGTAAAAAATTTTTGAAGTCGTACTCAGGCGGATTTGTTTTTTAAATATTTACAAGGTTTCCGGTAAAAAAATAAAATCACTGTCGTTTCCCGGATTTTCTCTATTTTACAAATTCCCAGCCATTTTCCGGTTTTCCAGTCCAGCGGCCAGCCTGAGAGTTTTATAATTTATTTATTTTACTTTTTTTAGAAGCAGAAGCAGCGATCAGTGATAATTCCATGAGCGATGAAAACACAGAAACAACAGAGGAAGCGGCTCTAAGTCATATTGGAACAATTATTGGAAATTCTAAAAATTGGGGTAGCCATCGAAAGCAGAGGACCCTACACTAAAAAACACTTTTTATTAAGGTTCTAGTTAAATAGAATTAACTTAAGGTCCTTTCGATATTTAATAAATAATAATATTTATACTTTATAAATCTCTTTTTTTTCGCGAAATGCATAAAATGTAATTTTATGAGACCGATCGGGCACCGAGCGGGCACCGATCGGGTTTTCCCGATCAGGAGTCCCGACCTGGCTCCGACCTGGGCGTGTGCTTCATCCGCGGTCTGACCCCGACCAGGAATCCCGATATGGGCCCGGCCCGGTCTGGCCCCACCCGGGGCCAGATCAAAATTTCGACACGGAGAACTGTAGTAGAAAAAGTAAATAGATGAGGTTTTCTTTGTGACAAAGTTGTCGGGTCCTAACCGAATATGACAGAAGCTGCAACATTCCAATCCAAAGAAAAATGTGAGCAATTAAATTTTCTATGAGAATATCTACGTCAAAAATTCAAATTTAAAGTCTGAAAAGTTTTCAGGGGCTGAAGCCATTCAGTGTGAAAAAAGTATAGGCGGTTATAGAATTCAGCCCCTCAATTCTGCTATAGTAAGAAATATATTTTTATCTTTCTAGGAGAACGAAGAACTTGTTTCTTTAATTTGACTCAAACTTATTTCACGTGAAAATATAAATTATTTTGGACTTATGTTAAACGGTTTTGTAATAAAGAAATTTAATATACTATATATTATTTTATATCTAGTTACATTCTATGTAGTATTAAGCTTAAAACCCTAAGAATATAAATCATATTAAGCAATATCGAGACTTACAATTTTATTACATAATTTTATGGTCCAGCGGCTCGATAAATTCCTTTCTGAGATTCATTGTTCATAAAATTCATTCAGACTAGGTTTTAAATCAATACTTAGATAGCGTCACCTTTTGTTAAGTACTCGTGAAATTCCCCAACGTATGCGACCTTTTTCCCTGAGTATGTAATATATTGAAACAAAAATTAAACCTGAGTCTAAAATGTTGGTATCCACATTCATATATTTACTTTTTGCAGTACTTTATTTAATTTTGGCCAAAATATGTGATTGAATTAATGTTGCTTGAAAATGTGCTTCATGTACTTTCCGTATTTTCTGAATTTTCTTGTTATTTTTCATTCAAAATTATTCATTGCAGTAAGCAGAAAGCAGATTGTGGTTCGAGAGGTTTGAATTTAATTTAATTAAATCCGCTCTCGTACTTGGATATATACACAGATGTCTGGGAAACCTTACATTTGAAAGCAAATTCAATCATTGAGAAATGGAGAGATTAAATTTGGCGTCGTTTCAAATTGCAATTGCAAAATATATTTTATTTTCATACGAGGTTGATAAACTGTTAATATTTATTAAACTGTAAGTTATATTGAATTTGATTTTTTTCTTTAAAGTCGACGATATGTGATTTTATTCAGTCATTTTTGGCGGAACGTTGGAATTATTTAAATATAATATTCTAAACAAACCAAAATAAAAAAGTAATATACGAAAATTTTTAATTTACCAGAGCAAAATTTCTACTTATGGTACTGCGATAAAACGAACAAGCTCTTTCTAAACGACTTTCTTTCGTGAGTGAAGCTAGAAAATTATTTCGTCTTTAAGCACAACAAAGAAAATGATAAGACATCCGATTTCTCTTTGGGTCGTTTCAAGAACATGCTTCAAGTAGTAATTGCAAACTTCGGTGAGACAAGGTTCTACTAAGATATAAAATGTCACTAACAGACAAAAACTATAATGAACCTGCCAAGATTTTTAAGGGACAGTACTTAAATTGCATAACAGATTAAGGGAGGAGGGGGGCCAGATATTTTGCTATCATTTTTTACGGTTGTGGGGGGGGGGTGACCTTCATTTATGTGCGTAATTTTTGGAAATTCGCAAAGTAAACACGTAACTCGCAGAAAGTTTACAGATATTGCATATTAATTTAACTTTTCACGCCATAGCAGCCTGGTGAGAAAAAAATCAACCTAGCCAGCAATAATTTTTTTTAAAGTCAGGGAAGTTCATTGGTCAAGAAAAAGTCAGGTATTTGCAAGAAAAAAACATAGAAATAGTCAATGAATTCCTATAACTTTGAATACCTCTCAAGCAGAATATTACCTTTTTTGTCATACATTTTATCATCTGTTTTAAAATTCAACAATTTTTATAAAAAGTCATCCTTTTGATTCACAATTTAACTGTTTTGTTAAAAGCTGGTTTTTTAATGAAAATTTAACTTTTTTGTTATTGCAAATTAGTCCTTTTAATTTAAAATTTCATATTTTTTAGTATAAATTGTACATTTTTTGGATATAAATGCAATTGTTTAAAAATTCAACAATTCTTTAAAAACTAATCTTTTGGTAGAAAAATTCCATTTTTTTTAATATAGCTATTTCTGAGAACATGTACTTGTTGTTTATAATTCATATTTTGGTGTTGAAAGTCAACTCAAATCTTTTCTGTAGAAAAACTCAACTTTTTTTTTGAAGATTCAACGATTTTGTTAAAAATTCACACTTTTTGGTCAAAAGTTCTACTTTATGTGTTGCAAATTCAACTATCTTCGTAGAAAGTTTACTTCTTGTTTAAAACTCATATTTTTATGTTGAAAAGTTAAACTAAAGTCTGTCTTGTAAAAAAATTCAAACTTGAGTTTTATTCAAAAATTCATCTGTTTTAGTAGAAATTAAAACCATTTCGTTAGGAAATCACTTTTTTGTTGAACATTCTTTTCTTTTTTAGTTGAACATTCATCTATTCGGTCAGAAGTCTAACTATTATATTAAAAACTGATTTTTTTTGCTGAATATCCATATTTTTTGGTTTAAAATTCAATTTTTGAACAGAAAATGCATCTTTTGGCTTAACAGTTCAACAATTTAGGAGAACTTATTTTTATGATTGTAAAAATCGTTATTTTTTTTTTAAATTTCTCTTTTATAATTGAAAATTTAACAACAGGGTTAAAAGTTAAACCAATTTCGTGAAAATTTGTTTATTTCAATGTAGGTTTTGGTTGAAAATTTTACCATTTTGTTGAAAATCAATTTGCTGAAAATTCATATTTTCTTGGTTCAAAATTCAATTTCTTTACAGAAAATTTTCTTCCGGCTTAAAAGTTCAGCAATTGTTATGAACTTTTTTATGACTGAAAGATCATTATTTGTTGAAAATTTGTCTTTTATGTTTTAAAATTCAACTGCATGGGTAAAATCTAAACTAATTTGTAAAAAAATTTGTTTCTTTGAAAGAAGGTTTATCTCTTTCATTGAAAATTAAACTACTTTTTGGAAAAAGAAATGTTTTGCTGAAAATTTATTATTTTCTAGATGAAAATTCAACTTTTCTACAGAAAATTCGTCTTTTGCTTGAAAGTTTAACAATTTAGGTGAACTTTTTTGTATAGCCAAAAAAATCTCTATTTGTTACAAATTTTTGAAATATTAATTATTACACTTTTTTTAGATTTATCTTTTTAGTTTGAAAATGCGATTATTTTGTTAAAAATTTAAGTATTTTGTTCAATAAATGAAATTTTATGGCAAACAAGTTTTTAAAAACATAAATACATCTATTGAACAATTTAATAGCATTTGAAATATTGTTTTATTTATTTTATAAAAGTTCCTGCTTTAAAAATATTACAAGCTTGAAATGCTGGTATTTTAATGTTAATGGCCAGAGAAAAAAATTGGCAAATCAAATCGAAGGCAAACAATTTCTAACTAAAACTCGAAACGGAAAATCTGAAATTTTATTTAAAAATTCTTTTATCATTTCTAACAATATACTTGCAATATTTTATAATATCCAGTAAATAGAAGAAAATATTTCATATACTTTCAGCATAAATGTATATTTCTAACAAAGATTTAAATCAAATTATTCATTCCTAAAGTACAGTAATATTATAAAATCGTTAGAAAAATTATTTTAACAGAAAAGATCGATCTAGATGAGACACGTTTCGATCTTGTTAGTAAGAATTTCCCCGGCGACAGCTAGACTTACCTCTGCTCCGATGGGAATTTGAAAAATGGTGTAACGTTCGTCGCTTCAAGTTAGTTTCGACGACACGATATTCGATCATCTCGCAGAAAAAAGTGAAGTGCGAGTTATGCAACTTTACTGGTGCGGGTTAAAAGCAGACGAGAGAGTAAGGGTAGGAACTGTCGATATCCCAACATCTAGGTGGAAATGGTACGAGTGTGTCGGTCCCGGAAGGATAATCTTCAGCTCGAAGGGATTCTTCCAGATATCTGCAAAGAGATCCTACTTACTTATATCTAGCCTCATACAATTCACTGAGAAATAATGCATTTAAGGTTCACCAAGCCTTACGATCTTCGTCGTTCAAGATTTTCTCTCTTTTATCAGAGAATTAGAGACTTTTCTTCATTTTCAATATGTACTCTACTCCTCTCTCTCTCTTCTTTACTCTTTGTATTTGATATTTCTTTTTTCTTTTTCATTTCCTGAAATTTTGTCACTTTCTTACCTTGTTCTTTTTTCAGGGAAATTTCCTCCATTTTTCAGAGTCTTCTTCTAACACTTTATCCTTTTTTGCTTCCTTATCCGTTAAAATCTATCTTTTTCTTTCTCTTACGTTACTTTCTTATTTGCTTACCCTTTTTCTGCAGGTAAAATGGTATCACCTTTTCGCTTTTTACCTCTTTCAAAAAAATTCCTTCTTTTTTCCGGTACATTCTCTCCCCCTACTTCATACTTTTTTTATTCCTTCTCTCATAAATCATTTATCTTTTCGTTTCTCTTTCCTTGTTTTTCTTATTTCTATATACTTTCTTGAAATTTTACCCAGAAAAACATTGTCACCTCTGAGACTACTTCATCTTCTTACACTTCCTCATATTGTACATGCTTTAGTTTTTCTTTCTTGTTCCTTTTTTAATGGTTTTATTGTACCTTCTCTTTCTGAAAATTGTATCACTTTCCTATCTTCTTTCCCTCCCTCTTCCAAAGAAACATCCTATTTCTAAGACTTGTTCTTCCACTATTCTATCCTTTTTCGCTTCCTCTTTACTTACATGTTAAGACTTTCCTTTCCCTTTCCTTCCATCTTGTTTTATTTTCCCTCTCCTTGCTTGAAATGTTGTCACTATCTATTTTCTCCCTTTTCCTCCTCCAGAGAAACCTCAGTTTTCTGAGGTTTTTATCCATGCCCTATTCCTTTTTCTTGTTTCTTTTATTTTTCTCCCCAATTCCTGTTGAGAGTATCTTTAAAAATTGTTAAACGTGTACTTTATTCGTTCTCTGACTTAAGGTGCTTTATCAGGCTTGAAAATTAGCCCATACATTTACAAATGACAGCATTTTTCCACAATTATGAATTTTTTGATCTCATATTGTAACCACATAATCTTAGTGGGTAAATACAATCCTTCAAAGATGGATTTTTGGAAAAATGGTATGGTTTTTGTTTTATTGAAATTAATTAAAAATTTGATGCATTTTGCGCGCCTGGGAAGAAACAAACAGCCACCATGAGTGTACACACGGTGAAAGAAATTCTGGGCGCACGTTTCCGAATGAAACTAGAGTGTTATTTTTTCGACGATATCCAAAACATCGTAAAAGCCCAGGATCGAGCTCAGAATTAGATTGAGTGCCTGTCATGCCTCATTCAACCTTCCTATTGTTAGAAATAAGAGCCGGTTGAGAGAAATTAGGAATGATTAAAAAATTAAGGAATTTAATTTCAATATTCTGCATCTGATGCAGTAGTTAACAACGAGACGATTAAAAAAGGAAAGAAGAGAATCGGTTAATCCGTTCAATTTCTGTTGAGAGTTTTCGTAACTTATTCTCTCTTCTCAGATTCTATGACAAAAAATACGGAAGAAAGATGCTGCGTATTCTTGAATCGGAAGAATGTGCAATTGCAATTTATTGTATTTTCAAGATTACAATTGAAGGGTATGGAATTCGCAGCTGCTTGCTTCGCCGTGAATGTGATGTTGCTCAGGATTGATGCATTATTTTGTGCCAAATAAGATAGTTACATTTTTAATCAAAGGGATTAATTAATATCAACTTGAGGGATGAAGCTCAAAAGATGAATTTTCAACAAAATAGTCCCACATTAAACCAAACAATTAAATATTCAACCAAAAAGATGCTATTTTAACCAAGGCGGTTTGTTTGTTACAAAAACAAATGCAAACAAATAGTGCAAGTTTCTATACTAAAAAAAAGGAACAACTTTCAACCGAAAATGAAATATTAAAATTGTTTTTAAAGAAGATTAATTTTCATTTTAAAAAAATACGAATGTGCATAAACATGTGTACTTTTTCAATAAAATTGTAAAAGCTATAAAGAAAAAGGCGAATTATCTTCAAAAGAGTTGAATTTTTAAACAAAAAATTATATCATTTTAAGAAAAAGGTGAATTTTCTACCAAGTAGTTATATTTCTCAATGAATCGTTTTATTTTTAACTGAATAGTTGAATTTTTTACCAAAAGTCTTAAATTATCAAACAAACGAACGAACTTTCAACAGAAAAGTTGACTTGCTAACAAAAATTTTTATTTCCTACCAATTTTAAATATTTTTAAGCCAAAAAGACGAATCGTCACAAAACCGAATTTATTTTAACAAGATTTCAACATTCAACCAAATAGTTGAGTTTTCAAATAAAAAGATGGATATCTATTTAAAGCTTCATCCCTTCAATTGATATCAATTAATCTTTTTAGTTGAAAATGTAAGTATCTTGATTGAGACAAAATAGAGCATCAATCCTGAGCAACATCACATTCAGTGTGAAGCAAGCAGCTGTATTTGAAACAAAAATTCAAGAAAAGTGAAAGAGCTTGCAATTCCACATTTTTCTGATTCAAGAATGTGCAGCATCTTTCTTCCATATTTTTTGTCGTAGAATGTGAGAAGAGAGAATAAGTTACGAAAACTCGCTAATGAAATTGGACGGATTAACCGATTTTCTTCTTTCTTTTTTTTCAAAGTTTCGTCGTTATCTAATGCATCTAATGCAGAATATTAAAATTAAATTCCCTAATACTTTAATTATTCTTAATTTCTCTCAACCGCCTCTTATCTCTAACAATAGGAAGGTTGAATGAGGAATGACAGGCACTCAATCAAATCCTGAGCTCGATCCTGGGGTTTTACGATGTTTTAAGTATCGTCGAAAAAGAAACACTCTAATTTCATTCGGAAACGAGCGCCCAGAATTTCTTTCACCATAAGTACACTCATGGTGGACTTTTGCTACTTCCCAGGCGCACAAAATGCATTAAAATTTCAATTAATTGCAATAAAACAAGAGCCAGACCATTTTTCGAAAAATCCCTCTTTGACTGATTGTATTTACCCACTAAGATTATGTGGTTAAAATATGAGATCAACAAATTCATAATTGTGGAAAGAATCCTCTCATTTGTGAATGCATGGGCTAATTTTCAAGCCTGGGGAAGCATTTTAAGGCGCTTCCTCAGGCTTGAAAATTAGCCATGTATTACTCTGACAAATTTTCTTCCTACAATTCTGAATTGTATGATTTTATATTTCAAACACAGACTATAAATGCCTAAATGTAGAACCTCTCAGAGCGCTTTTTTTCGAAAAATGGCCTGGTTCTTGTTTTTTGCAATTAATTGAAAATTGATGCATTTTTGCGCCTGGAAAGTAGCAAACTGCCACCATGAGTGTACTCATGGCGAACATAGTTTGTGGTCCCTCTGGCTGGCTATAGAACAGTGGGTGGTCTAGAGTGTCATTTTTTCAACGATACTTAAAACATCGTAAGCCTAGGATCGAACCGAGAATTTAGATAGAGTGCCTGTCATGCCTCACTCAACTTTCCTATTGTTAAAGATTACAGTCGGTCGCAAGAAATTAAAAATTAGCGAATATTAAGAAATTTCATTTTAATACTGTGCATTCGGTTCATTACAAAACGATAAGACGATTAAAAAAAGAAAGAAAAAATTCTGGATACACCTTTTTTCTTTCTTCTCCGATTGTACGACAAAAAATACTGAAAGGAACATGCTGCTCCCAAAATTGGAAACTGTTGAATGGGAAAAGTATGGAATTTACATTTATTTTATTTCCATTTTCTTATTCATTTCATTTATTTATTCATTCATTCATTCATTTACTCATTCATGTATTCATTCATTCATTTCATTCTTTTTATTTCATGGTGGCAAGTTTAAACTGAAAACTCTGTAATCATAGAGAATCATAATGTTCCTATTTTTTCTCTTGAATCTTTATTTGTTTCAAATTCAACTGCTTGCGTCACAGTAAACGTGTTTTTTTGGTCAGAATTGATGAACTATTTTGCTTTAAGATTCAAATCATTTGGTTCAATTTTATTGCTTTTCATTCGAAAAATTAAAATATTATTAAGGGCATGTGATACTTAGAAAATTATCGATTATACCAGTTTTAGGTGCCCCCGGTTTTTTCTAGAATAATAAATATTTTGTCTTAAAAATTTGGGAAATGGTAGCGAATATGCAAACGGACGTCCCCACACACTTTTTTTTTAGGTTAATACAAAAAAGTTTTAATTTAGGAAAATGTGATTAATTTGCGTAGCGCTTAGGAAATAGTATCGATTTTTTCAGTGCTAGATTCCCCCGGCTTTCTTTATAGGATAAGAAATATTTTGCCTTCAATATTTGAGAAATGATAGCGAACATGCTAACGGACGTCCCCACACACTTTTTTAGTGTTTTTTTATCAAAAATTTTTTGATATTGCTAACAACGTGCGTGTATATTTCGAGGTTATGTGTGTTATAATTCACCCGAGCGTTGCTTCCAAACTACACAATATTTTTGACCGAAAACTTTGAACTTACAAATAAACATAGTAACTAATCTGCCGGAACTAATGCATATGCATACAATTTTTATTTAGCACAATAAATTTTTTTGTTATTATCCCTCAAAAAACAGTCCGGGGACGTCCGTTATGATATTTTATAGCATCTCCGAATTGAGTTTTTAAAAATTTTCATTTTTGTGGAAAAAAGCCGGGGAAACTGTAAGTTTCACATGCCCTTAACAGAAAGCGGAAGAACCTTCTTTTTCGAGTTGGGGACCTAGCCATAGAATTATAAAATTCAATGGCATAATCTGTACTGTTTATACTATGTTGATATTTAATAAAAATTATAATTATATTTCCAATTTCCGAAATAAATCCATACTAATAAATTTTATATTTACCCCCCCCCCCCACACACAGCGCCCCAAATATAAACCAAAAATAAATAAACTACATTTTTACGTTCATTATTGTTAATTTTTAGCAAATATCCGTCGTGTTTTTCATACAAATAATTACTAGTGGACAATCTAAATACTTTAATTGCCAGCCAGAGGGCCCACAAACTATGTTCGCTGTGAGTACACTCATGGTGGCGGTTTGCTACTTCCCAGGCGCAAAAATGCATCAATTTTCAATTAATTGCAATAAAACAAGAACCAGGCCATTTTTCGAAAAAAGCGCTCTGAGAGGTTCTGCATTTAAGCATTTTTAGTGTGTGGTTGAAATATGAAATCATACAATTTAAAATTGTAGGAGACAAACTTGTCCGAGTAATACATGGGCTAATTTTCAAGCCTGAGGAAGCGCCTTAAGGGCATTAAAGGGCTTAGAAAATTATCGATTTTACCAGTGTTAGGTTCCCTCGACTTTTTTCTTACAATAATAATGATTTTGTTTTCAAAATCGGAATGACAGATAGCTGAAAAGCGAAATCAACCTCAAAATAGTGCACATGCATAAAATTTCTATTCAGTAAAATAATTTTTTTTTGTTATTATCCTTAAAAAAAAGTTTCCGGGGACGTGATTGATTTGAAAGTTAAATTTTTTACCATTTTTTTTTATAATTGAGAATGGAAATATATTGAATGCAAACGATAACAAGTAGTAGCTTTCAGTTTTACAAAAAGGCAAAAGGCCAGGTAAAATAATTCTTTTTCGTCGTTCTTCTTCTGATTCAATTTGCAAATCTAACCAATTATTTAATTCTTTATTTTTGTAAATTAATCTCGTTCCATTCATCAACACATTAGAAATATATATCCTCATTTTCTAACGTTTGAGATATTCAACATTTTAATAATCAATATTTTTCTCTTATACCACTTGACTCATACAAAAATTCTTTCTATGTAAATATTATGCTTTAGTATGATACACTTTTTTCTGTTTTAAAAGTATTTCTTTGTCATAATAAACAATTCTTTTAAATATAATAAAGGGAATGTATTATTTGCAAGATAATCAGAAACTAGCCCTGAAATAAAACTTGGTTTTTTAAAGTATGATGATGATGATGATTAGTATACTCATACAACTAGACGTTTTTAAATTGTTTCAACGGTGCCCCCTGAATATCTCCTTTTGATGATAAAAACTGCCATAAATTTTAAATTATTAGAAAAAATGTTTAGAGTATCAGATACGCCGTTTTACGCCAGAAAATGAATTTCTACAGTTTTTAATTTTTTCAAAATATAAATACCAGGATAAAGAATTAGCAGGTTCCTAGAAATTTTTTGTTATTTGCTGAGAAATAAAACCTAAATTAAATTAATTAGAAGGGTGGGGGGGGGGGTCATTAGGATAACTCACTTTTGCGGGAATCTGCATTTTTTAATTAGCGAATTTAAAAAGTGTTAAAAGTTGAACAATTTCATTTTAAAACTTCAATATTCCACAATTTCCAATTAAACAAACTTTAAAATGGATGGCCATAAGGACTATTAGAATATTTAACAATTCGGTTTTTAAAATCTCATATCTGAAAAATGTAGTGTAAGGTAAAACTAATAAGAAATTTCAATTTGCCTTATACTCAGAAAAATATTTGACTGGAACTAAAGAAATCCTTTCTTTGTACTATTTTTTTTCTTATCTACAAATAAAATTAAAAGAAGAAAAATCTTTAAAATTAAAACAAAAATTATTATTTAAAGAATGAACAATTTCTTTGAATCAAAAGAAGTTTTTTCAATTAACAAAACTTTCCTTTGACTGAAAGCCAATAAATATTTTTCTTTGATTAGAACAAATTTTTATTGAATCAAATAAATTGTAATTGTTCAACTAAGTACTCTTATCAAATAAAAATGCAGAAAACATGACAAATTTTAAATCAAACGCTAAATGTTCTTAATTTTTTTTAGAAAATCTGTGCAATTAATCACAGCTTAATAATTAGCTCAAAAAGAGCAATTATTAAATTATTTATTACAGGTATTCTACGCAGATTTTGTGGATTATTACGGAAAAAATGTCATTAGATATTTACAAGATTACTGCGTATTCCATTGTACGAGAAAATTTGGCACAGCAGAGTGGCGCAGTGGAAGCGTGCTGGGCCCATAACCCAGAGGTCCGTGGATCGAAACCACGCTCTGCTAACTTTTTTTTTATAAGTGAGGAGGCTACATACGACGTACATATGTATATTCTGAACATTACTTGCCTTTAAAATGCTTATTGGTAATTTACAAATAAAAGTACATAATACCATCCTGTAATATAAATTGCAACAAAATTTAATGAAGTATCCTTATTATGAAATTGAAATTGCGGTAAAGAATTTCTCTTTTGAAAATACATTATTTTATTTTATATCTAGAAATCTGGAAAATTCGAACATTATTCATTGAATATATAATTTAAAATATATGCATAATATGGAATAGAGTAAAAGGGATTTTGTGTAATGGCAGATGAGTGATTGTCAAATCGAAGTTAAAATTAAGCGATTAAACTGGCACACAGTAAACCCCAGGAATAAATTTTATCTTTAATTCAGATAAAACTGTTGCAGCACGTTTATCTGACAAAAGATAAAATTTCTCTGACGAAAATATTCAGTTGACATATGTGAAATGTCAAACGGATGCATCTAGGCTCACTGAAAAAATTTCCTTCATAAATTGAAAATCCTCGCGGTATTCATTTTTTAAATCGTCTCATTTCGTTTAAATGATTTTAACCAAAAATCATTCACCTACACTTAAAAAACACATCACTTTTGTTAGTTTATACTTTATAGTGTTTGTTTACAATTTTTGAAGTCTTCATCGGGGGCGACAGAAACAAAAGGTTTGTTCAACAAAAGTAAAGAAATAAACTTGGCTGAGTTTTTAATATAAAGTATAAATTAACCAAAGTGCAGGCTATACGTTCTGTAAGTGTAGGTGAATGATGTTTTGGTTAAAATCATTTAAATAAAGTAAGACAATTAAAAAAATTAATACCACGAGGATTTTAAAATTTATAGAGGAAATTTTTTTGGATCTTTCGTCAGATAAACGTTCTGTAGCATTTTTATGAATTTTAAATATAAAATTTATTCCTGAAGTTTACTGTGCAATCACGTTATTATTAATAACATATTAATAAGCAATACAAAAGGTTTACATCACTTCTAAAAGTATCAAATCTAAAAAGAGTAGTTCGGAACATCATAAATAACTATACAATTTGCAGTTTAAGTATGGAACATAGAAAAAACAGAAGATAAACTTTACATTTATTTCCGACGAAAGATTCTCTGCAACAAAAATTAACCTAACAGGATAAACTTTACACAAATATCGGTTAAACTTTTTTTTGTTTTTCCATGACAAACACATGTTTTTTGAAAGACGCGAAGTTGGCCAAACAAAACTTTATCGCTCTAGGAAATTTCCTGCAACAAATTTTATTCTTAGTTTTTTCTTTGAAACTTTTCTAAAATACACCTACGTAAATAACTGTATACTTATTCAATAGACGAGATTCAAAGATACAGTACTTTATAATTTGTAAACGCAATTTTTTTAAATATTCCGGATGTCTCTGACATATCTTTAAATTTTTTTTTAAATCTCATTGACTACATTCTTACGATTTTAATCAGTGAAATTTCACGAATTTATTTTTAGAAACTATCAATAATTTAGCGTAGTACAGTGATGAATTTTACGTTTCAGAATGCACTTTTCAGTGTTAGTATAGAATTGAGGAAAGGCTGTAAGTATGTATTATAAGTTTAGATTGATAAATAATTGCACAAAATGATACGTTTAATGTATCTGTGCTTATTATTCAATTTCAACTATAATTTTTTATCTAATAGAAGGTATGTTCGATTCTACGGTACTGAAACAACTGATGAAAATTCAAACGGACTTAAACATTTTTTAAATAATGTATATGTATAGAAGAGACAACCCTAAACTAGATAATTATCCTACAGTAGATATTTATTAATTATAACCACAAATGAAAGTAAGGTAATTAATTACACACGTATCGTGTTTTAACTATTAATTAAATTAAAGTAATTATTTTACATCCACGAAGTCATTTTAATCAATGTTTATCTACTCTAAGATCAATCTACTGTAGGATGGTCTCCCTCCTTCAATTTAAAAATAGATAACAATGATGTTTCTGTCTCCATATTTTAGAAGTATGACTAAATATATATTTTTTAGATTATTGTTCAAAAGAAACTTGTAATAAATAAAAAGCATAATATCGTGGGACATAAATTTCTAACGAATTCGCCGGAAAGTCCGTAGTAAATTTATATCGCAGTAAACAATTTTTCTTCTGAATATGCCTTTTTTACATGTATCTTATGCATCTAATAGAGAATGGAATAAGATAAATGTTGCGATCTTAATTCAAGACCTTCCCAGTTGTTTTTGGAAATTCTGGAAATTTGTAGTAGGTCAGTATTCTAGTGCGCAGAGTGAGAAAAATAAATACACTTTCGGAATGTGAAATTTTACAATGTGATATGGTAAAAAATAATTTGTGTGCGTGCTAAGTTTGTCTATTTAATTTATTATATGAACATTGTTTTTTAGTTTTTGATTTTTAGAAAATATTATTATGTGAAATCATGCTCAGTATTTTGCCCTGTGATGTGGACCCCGCCCGAGTCGAAATACAGGGTGGACACGCTGGGGCTTACATGCATGGCGAGTTAAATGCTGCCCGAATTGTATAACAGCAGGGCAGAAGCCATTATACAGGGGTATTTTCATATTTCGCGCCTTTAAAGTTTCATTCGGATTGGCCATTCCGTCAAGTTCGTGCATCTTCGGATCAAGTTTATGATAGTTTCCATGGTTGCGTTCGAAACTTCAAACGGATACAAGTGTAAAAACATTATAGGTTATGTTATATAGTAATTACAAATAATAAAAGTGTTTAATTAATAATGAAGTGAGAGATGTGAACTAAGAAGTAAACGCAATTTTTTTTTCTTTGCTAATACCATTATAGAATAGCTGCTCAGTGACAAATATTATAAAATAGTAATAATATTCTGTGCTTCCAGTGGGCGAAGAGTGAATGGTGTTTAACGCTTATTTTTACTGCATAAAAAAAGGTATGTTATGAATAGACAGGATATGTTTTTAATAAAATGATTGAAATATTACATGCGTAAGCTTTACATTGACATTGCCTATATTTACTGGCAGCGACTAGGGCAAATAGGTGAATCTGAACATAACCACTTGAAGTTTCTAACGCAACCATGGAAACTCTCATAAACTTGATCCGAAGATGTACGGACTTGGCCGAATGGCCGATCCGAATGCAACTTTAAAGGCGCGAAATAGGAAAATACCCCTGTATAATGGCTTCTCCCCTGCTATTGAACAATTCGGGTAGCATTCAACTGGCCATGTATGTAAGCCCCAGCGTGTCCACCCTGTATATGCCCTACATTGACGCTCTAAGTGGAAGTATTGCCCCTATTTTGCGACTGTTTATTCTACTAGCTCCTAAAGGCATGTGATACTTACAGTTTCCCCGGATTTTTTCCACGAAAATGAAAATTTTTTAAAACTGAATTCGGAGATGCTGTTAAATATCATAACGGACGTCCCCAAACTCTTTTTTAAGGGATAATTACAAAAAAATTTATTGTGCTAAATAAAAATTTTATGCATATGCATTATTTTGAGGTTACGTCGTTTTTCATCGCTTCCTTTTCGATAATCTGGAAATTATTTATGAAATAAACTTTTTTGATTGCCTGCAAAAAAGGTTAATTCCGGAAGATTAGTTACTATGTTTATTTGTAAGTCCAAAGTTTTCGGCCAAAAATATTGTGTAGTTTGGAAGTAACGCTCGGGTGAATTGTAACACACATAACCTTGAAATATACACGCACGTTGTTAGCAATATCAAAATTTTTTGATAAAAAACACAAAAAAGTATGTGGGGACGTCCGTTAGCATGTTCGCTATCATTGCCTAGATTTTGAAGGCAAAATATTTTTTATCCTAGAAAAAAAGCCGGGAGAATCTAACATTGAAAAAATCGATACTATTTCCTAAGCGCCATGCAAATTAATCACATTTTGCTAAATTAAAACTTTTTTGAATTAATCCACAAAAAAGTATGTAGGGACGTCCGTTAGCATGTTCGCCATCATATTCCAAACTCTTAAGACAAAATATTTATTATTCTAGAAAAAAAGCCGGGGGAACCTGAAACTGGTAAAATCGACAATTTTCTAAGTATCATATGCCCCTAAGTGGCCACTCCTAAAGATATTTTAATTCTATTTTGCTTTTGTATAAGCTTTAGCTCCTACATTGAAAATCTTGCCTCTATATTCTTGAATTTTACTTGTGTCGCCTTTAAAGCTCCAAATTCTCTATGTAGAATTGTTAAATTCTCTTTTAATGCTCTTAAATATTAACGTACAAAATACGTAGCGTCGTTGCCTCGACGCGTGCGCCCTCGTAACAGAGACTTTGTTGTTTTCTCTAAAATTCCATCACCACAGGTCCTGAAAGCAACAGTTTGATTGGTTTTAAATAATAAATATTAAATTGATAACATCGAAATGGCTTCAAGAGGAAAGAAGTTTGCCCTAATCTGGAGGCTGTAAGCAAAAGGAAAAAATGTAAACCAGCGCTAAGATTTTAAATATAGTTACAACGAATTCAGATCCACCCCCCCCCCCCCCCCCCCAACAAAAAAGGTATCAAACACACGAAAAGAAACGTTAAAGGAAAGAGATAAAAAAGATACAAATCTTTTGCATTGAGTTTTTTTTGTACCAACGAAAAAAACTTCAAATTAGTTACCACAGATTCTGAAAAAGTAGATTTAGCTTTCACAAAATTATCTTTTGAATTAAAGAATCACAAAATTGAATGATTTCAGATTAAAAATTTAGAAAATAGGGCAATGTCAAAACATAAAAATTGAATATTTTATGATTAAATCATTGAAAATTATTTATGCTTAAAAGTATTCAAAATTAAATGATTCAAAATTGCAAACTTTTGAATTTGAACAATTATAAATTCAAAGCGATCAAGATTTGACAATTTAATGTTGAAAAATAAATTAAATCTTTCAAAGTTGAAGCTTTTGAAATTCTAACAAAATTTATACTCACAAAAAATTGTGATATTAAAACTTTTTTATAATCAAAGTCTTTAGAATTTAAATTATTTGTGTTGAATTCAAATCACATAAAAACTAATAATTTATAAATTGCTAATTAAACTTTACCAAATTCAACCAATTTTCTTCAAATTTTAAAAACATGAAAAAAGTGTAATTTCCTCTAAAAAACAACATATTTTACCCTCGAGAGATTCTGCGATTTCAAGTTTAGAGCGCTGTCTGATTTCAATTGGATTCGGTGAGCGATGATTGTTATTCGAACGTTATTCTGAAAAAAAACCCGACGTTGATTACAGTTTACTTGTAACCACTGTTAATAAGATCGCCGATGGTTATAAATATATACCAAACATTTGGATGTAACATGTTCTTAAAATAAAAAATGGTTTCTTCAAACTGTCATATTTTTAAACCAATTTATTTCAATATGCCGAGGGGTCGATCACTCCAATATTCCTGATACATTAACTGAATATTCCCATACACGTATTCTTAAAATATTCTTTGTATTATTGATATTCTATATAATCTGAAATATTTTGGATATTCTAAAATATTCCGAAACATCTCAAAATATTGACAAATATTCTGACATATTCTTCAATTTCCCTTTGCGCTCTACAAATTTTTAAAGATTCCAAATTATTTAAAAAGAGTTTAAAAATTTAAAGAAATTTTAAAAGATTATTGTGTAATTAAAAAATATGTCCAAGTTATTTAAAAGATTTTAATGAATTTCAAAATAATTTAATAAGATTTAAATATTCTTTTAAATTAAAAAAACATAATTGTTTATAAATGAATTTCAAAATATTTCAAATAATTTAAAAGAGTTTAAAAAGAATTTAGAAGAATTCCAAAAATTACAAGAATTTTCAAGAGATTTTAAAGGCTTTTAAATACTTTTTATGAGTTAAAGAGATTTTTAGTGATTTAAGGGATTTTGCGGCATTTCAATCGATTTAATAAAGTTTAAAAAGTCTGTAAAGAAATTTAAAATATGACGAAGCATTTATAATTTTAAAAAAGTCGAAACAGTTGAAGGATCTTCATGTAATTTAAATATATTTTCATGTTAGATGTTATATGTTATATGTTTCATGTTAAGTTTATATTCGAATTTCATAATTTCAAATTATTTAAAAGAGTTCAAGATATTTTTAATGCATTTAAGGGATTTTAAGTAATTTTGAAAATTGTTTAAGGAATTTTGGTAGAATTTAAATGAGTTTTAAAATTTTAAAGTAACTTTAAAATATAAACAATGTTCTTGAATTCTTGACAGTCTGTTAAATCTTTTAAACTCTTCGGGAATTTGTGGAAATCCTTTAAAATCTATTAAATTTCTGAAAATATATATTCAATTTTTTTTAATCATTTAAAATATCTTGAAATATTTTTTGATTTTATTTCAATCTTGTTTAAGCACATAAACTACACAATAATAATTTGTAATATTTCTAAAATCTAAAATCTTAGTACATATATTATTACAAGTATAGCAATATTTTTTACAGAATGGGTCACAACAATTTGTAGACGGCCTTGCTTGGCTATAGGTTATATTTAAGATTTTTGTAAGAGTATTATGTAATAGTAATTGTGTGCTTAAACATGTGAACAAATATTGAAGTATAATACTAATAATATAATAATAGAAAAGGTTACTTTTTTGTGGCGAAATATCGGTTATAATTTTATAGAACTTTTCTTTATAGTTTCGGAACTAGTTCAAGGCAATGTAAAACAAAGACGATTTTAACTTTTATTAGATTACCCAGCGTATCCTCTGCTATAGGATTAGTTCTAAAAAATGTAATGGATATTTTTTTCCGTGTGCAAAATTACTTGAAACATTACGCAAATCTCACCATGTCTTCTTCTTGCTCTACTTTTGTTACTTTTTCGTCAAATAATTTTATTCTGTACAGTGTACACTGTACAGGAAGGTAGAGTGGGGAGCGTTACATTTGAAACAAAAACTAAGCATCTATCTTGACGTCAGAAATGAAAGATTTGCAAATTAGTGCCCATAAGAGCGCTAAAGTAGGGATAAAAATCGTATGGGAATATCCTCTACTTTACAACCTTAGCCCCTACAAAGATTAGCGTGAAGAATATCAAAGTTGGGCCTATATTTCTACTCGCGCACTCTTCATTATTTGGACAATGCATTATTTAAGAAAAAATATCAAGTTCACAGGTTCGTTTATAAAAAATATATAAATTCATATATTTACCCCCAAAAAATTATATATAAATAATTTAAAAAAATATATTAACAAGTGGTTTTTAGCATAGGAAGTTTTATCTATAATTAACCTTGGGATGAAGGAGACATTACAGAAAACGAAAGTGACCCTCAGCTAAGGAAAAATTGGACAGTTAAGGTACTATTCTATAATATGTATATTGGCTTTAGATTGTATTTTAGATGTGGAATTACTAGGTTTAAAAACTGCAGGTTATCCACGCTGATGATACTTCTTCCAACCGTCCTGATATTCTGCAATGGTACGTCCGCTCTTTAGAACTTTATCACCATCTTTTTGTGGCTCAGGTAAACCTGTTCCGGTAAATAGATCATAGTCATTAATTACCTTCACCAATAAAAAATCATAAACTTGAAATATTGCTTACTTGTTTTAAATTTGATCTACTTTTATTTGTAAAAGAAATTAAATTTTGAATTCTTCTCTGGATTTCAACCACTTTTTTATTGATATAAACAGTTATATGTGTATATGGAGCATTTTTTCAAAGTGTACCTGACCGAATCCATTTCAAATTAGGCAGGGTTGTTTTTAGAGAAAATTAGGCGATAAGTATTTTTCCGATTTGTCATAAAAATTTTTTTAGCAAATAAATAATTGATGTTTAAAAATGCATGTCAAGTATAAATTGGAATATTTTCAAAGTAGGTTGCTTTTTTAAATTTTTCTTCTTATGAAAAAAGATTTCATTTTCTCCTTCAAGAAATTTGAGATTGGAAAGTAAAATTCAAGAATTTATTGGTAAAAATATTAATCGCTTAGAACATCAGGGCATGTGCAGAAGCACCATTGGGTGTACCAGAGCCCTTTAAACTTACTTTCGATAATAAAAAGTAAAATTTCACTTTTTAATCTCAAAGTACATGGAGAAAGAAACCCCAACTTTCCTTTTAGCCTCAAAAGAAAATTAAAAATTGTACCCGCCAGGCGGGCAGACTCTCATCGCGCGCCGTGCGCGCTTCGCTCGCAAGTTTGAGCGCGCCTGTGGCGTGCGACTGTTGGTTATCACGCTTCGCGCTCGATTATGTATTTATGTTGCGCTTCGCGCTCGGTCTACGAATAACCGTACATACAATTTTTAAATCTTGGACAAATGTGGTTTCAAAAATTTCGAAAATGAGCTCACTTTTTGAATTTTCATCCAAAATAGCTGGTTTACGAACTTGTTCTTTATTTTTAGGCCTTAAAAAAGTGTGGCAAAGAAGAATCCAGTCTGGTGAATTTTTAGAAATTTATCGTGCCTTCAGAGCAAAGACTACAGATAAACAGACAAACGCTTTCGTAAAAATCCTTTTTCTGACCTAGGGGGTCTCAAAACGTGGAGATTTTATGAAAACCGAAAAAGCGAAATTTTACATCAAACTAGTACCTTCTCATTAGGATGAAATTGTAAAAAGTGTCTTTCTATGAAGAAAGACCATTTTTTTACCTTCATTTTCGAAGGTATTTTTCTTCAATTTTCTTCTAAAAATCGATGCAAATAACGAAAAGGGCACAAAAGAACTATTAAGATTTTAGTAAAAACATTATTTTAATTGCTAGTCATAGATTTGAAAATCGCTAAAACATATGATTTGAGACCCATGGATTGTGTTGAACTTTTTAATAAACGTCAAAACGTTTAGTATACATACGATTTTTTTAGAGTATGGAAAAAATCTTTGTATGGTAATTTGAAGAATTAAAAATTTTCGGAATGCATGACAAAAAATTTCCCTTTAACTCCTATCCAATAGCACAAAATTTTATCTAAGTTTGACATGGATTGAAAAACTTAAATTTTTCAAGTGTGTGCGCTTGAGTATTGGGCAATTTCCAATTCAATTTAGAATCTTTGTCCCCGTTAACTTTATAGCTTTGATGCTTGAAATTACAGTAAAAACTGCCACGTTCATTCTTTAAGCATTTTCAACCTTTAAGTTCTTGTATTGGACTTTTCTTTACAGAAAGCTTTTTCCTAATGATTAGATTATAAACATAGAAAAAAGTATCACAAAAGAATCGGATAAATTGAAAAATGCAGGTTTTATGGTGGATTTTATGTAGCAGAAAATCGTTTGCTGTTATTAGCGTTATAACAAAGTCTTTTCATTATTATTTTATGTATTTTTTTATTACTTTTAGACAGATTTTACCAATGCCCCCAAGTTGTTATGTATTTCACCGCGACAAAGTTTTTGGTAGATAGTTCAAAGCCCTGTCGCTGAGGCGCTTTATTCGCCACACAGTCAAACAAACTTTGTGTCATTGATGCCTCCAGCTAAGGCTCATACAACCTCTTTATTCTTTCTTAAACTGTCACAAATGTGATAAACCAGTAAAGATAATTAATAAATATGTTTTTTCATGTTACGGAAAGCAAAAGGTGCATTTAGAAAATTTTAATTAACAAATCTGTTGAATATATATTTTAATTTTTAAAAATATTTTGACTAAATTAAAAAAAAATGATCGAAAATATTACTGGCGTTACTGTAAACCTATATATCTCTTATATACGTTTTACAAAAAGGCTGACGATTTCTCCACTAAATTCGTTAATGTTGTTTGTTTGCAATTAATACAAGAACATTATTTTACAATCTATTAAATATCCATTAAATTTCCTTAAAATATAGTATTAATTTTTAGAGAACTGATATTGCTTATTTTATAAAATGTACATCCTTACTTGTTATGTCCACGCCGCCAATCAATATATTTATTGAATATGTTTTTTAACTCCTTTATTCATAATCATGATGAAATTAAAATTTATTGATTTACAGGAGAAATCGACAGCTCTTTTTTTGAATTGCATGAGTGGGATGAAGGGTTTTTAATTATGATAACGTCAGTGCTATTTTATCAAAAAATATTTCTCAATTTTTCGAGAATATTTGGTTAAATTGTACATTCAGTTTCTACAAAATTGATATCTGTTTAAAAAAATGCTTTCACTGCTTCCACACCATTACAAATATATTGAATAATTATTTTGAGTAATTTATAACCTATGTGACAATTTTGTGTGTATGGAAAATGCCATAATTTTATTTTTAAATAAAAATTTTAATGACTCATCAATAAAATATTTCTAATTCAAGCCTCTGCGACAGGGCTTGGAACTACTTATCCACAATTTTGTCGCGGTGAAATACACACCAGCTTGGGAGCCCTGGTCTTTACACTCTAAAAATATTTTTAAAAAGTATTTAATACTTTTTGAAATAAGTGAACTTTAGTTTTTTTACATATTTTAGATTATTGTTTATAAAATGTTATTTCACATTAAAAATTGCATGAATAAGTATAGTTACAGAATTAAGTAAATTAAAAACTGTTTGTCTGATCGAGAATTTAGTGTAGCAGAAAATGGTATTTTATCATTGAAATTATTAACACGTATTTGCATTCAATTTCTCTTTATAGATTATTTCTGTAGAAAAGATTAAAAGGCTTTCAATATTTAAAACAAGAAGTATCAGGCCTTCAATAAAAGAAAGTAAAATTCAATTCCATTTCTGCAAAAAACATGCATATTTCAAAACAAAGAAAAACCGGTAAACTGGAGAGTTATTATATTATTTAAGGTTTTCAATTTGCCTTTGAGTCAGCCTAACATAACCAGAAGGATGATTTCTGTAAAAAGACATCCATGATGGTTCCCTTTTTTTACAGCCTTATTGGCACCAAGAACTGATTCCGTAATTGAAACACCAGTTTTTTCTGTAATATCGTATATATTAAAAAGAATAATCAGTGTTTCCAAACTATAAGAATTACGAAAAAAAATCGGACTGAAAGTAGTTCTTCTATCAAACATTATTTAATTTTAAAATATCTTGCATAAATGAAGTGGCTTGTCATGTAGCCGAAGTTAATGACTTCGATCAGCCACAGCAATTAATTATAATAAATAACTTTAAAATGTAAACTTTACTTGTTCAAAATTCCGCAGGTCAATTAAAAAGACCAATAGATTGTAACAAAACCTTCGGGTGGAAGAAGTTTTCTTCAACCCATCAGCATTTGGCCCGTATTTTCACCTCATAGTTGAAGTCGGAAGAGCCGATTCCAGAGTGGTTGGTGGAAGGGCGCACAATACTCCTGCCGAAAATAGGCAACTTAGCTGACCCGAAGAACTACAGGCCAATAACTTGTCTGAACACGCTTTATAAGATATTCACAGCTATCCTAAATGATAGGATTGTTCGGGCAATTGAACCTGTGTAGCAAGAGATGTATGAACACCGAGGCTCAAAGAAAGGCATAGCCGGATGTCGGGAAAACCTGCTCATCGATAGATGTGTCTGCAAAGATGCAGCATTCTACCAGCGTGACCTATCGATGGCTTGGATTGATTATTGGAAAGCTTTCGATTCTACATCCCATAGACTTATTATCTGTCTTTTGGAAATCTTGAAGGTTCATCCGCAAATAGTTGGGTGCATAGAGAGATTGATGCCGCTTTGGAAAACCAGATTTACTATCTCATCTGGAAAAAATCGTGTGACAACTAACAAGGTCACATTTCAGAGAGGTGTCTTTCAGGGCGACACCATGAGCCCACTCCTCTTTTGCCTTACATTATTGCCACTATCTCTAGCATTGCGCAATTCCGACGGGTACTTGTGCAGCAAACCTGCAGATCGAAAGTACAAGGTCACTCATGTATTTTACATGGACGATCTTAAGATCTATGTTAAAAACAGAGAGCAACTGCATCTAGCTCTGGGGATTGTCGAACGATATACTAAGGAAATTGGAGTGGAATTTGGGTTAGACAAATGCACCAAGGTTTATTTGAAGCGAGGAAAACTTAATGGCATCCCTGAAGATCCTGAGCTCGTTGATAGAAGCGCCATGTGACATCTTTGCGCTGGAGAGACTTATACATACCTGGGCGTGCCACAGAGCCGCATTCAGGATGTGACATCTATAAAGGATACTCTCCGAAGCAGATACAAACGTCTCATCCGACAGACTTGGTCTTGCGAACTGTCGGCGAGGAACAAAGTATCTGCAACGAACATGCTTGCCGTCCCGGTACTACTCTATTTATTTGGAGTAGTTTCATGGACGAAGAACGAGCTCAGATCTCTTGATATCAGGACAAGAAAGGTTATGCACATGAACAAAAGCATGCATCTTAAGTCTTCCGTTCCGCGACTGT
>NC_046664.1:44216390-44218468 GCF_010883055.1 Belonocnema kinseyi
GCGCATACTTTGAATAAAATATTTGTTATCATTCTCTTGAAATAAATGTGTTTTTTTCTTGAAAAAATACCGGTTTCATATGTATACACCTGGTACTTGATTTGGGAGTAATCAGCTGACTATTACCAGCTATTACCCTGCAACGCTTCGTACGCCCAGTTTTTTCTTAATATTGGGCCTCTTTATTTCGAATTAATAATAAACTTAAGGTTTTTTTTAAAAATCCCGTTAATGAAATATCAATATGTCTCTTGTTACAGAATCAAGTAATCAGCTGCGACATGGTAATGAGCAAAATGTAGAGCAATCGTTAACGCCACGCCGTCAAATTGCCGGACTAGTAGTATTCCCAAATAGAGAAGCTATTGGATATCAAACTGGTGAAACTTTTATTCCATTCCGACGATCATATGGACGAGTTGTATCAAATGGTCGCATAAGCGCGATACCACCACTTTCACAACCGCCACCACGGCAAACACAAGAAGAGTTGCGACCAGCACCACGACGATTTCGGCCAAAGGCGCGGCCACAGCCAATCCCTGTTCAAGTTGAGGATGGTTTAGACGTGTACCGTGGTTCAGATTTTATTGGTCGCACCCATACACAGGACATTTTGACTCTACTTGGTAATACAAAAACTAAAAAAACAATCTAATACACATATTAGAGAATTCTGCGCAAAATATGTACAGTAAACCCCGGAGTTACTTCTGCCAAGAATTAACACCACGCTGCGGTTATGGATGAGAGGAGCTGCGTGGGAGGATGCACGATGTTCACTCAGGCATGGCAAAACAAAGAGAGAACCAGAAACGAGACAAAGTAGTTGGAATTCCCCTGAGTTAGGTCCACTCTCATTTCCATAACTCGCACTAACTCCGGGTTTTAATAGAATTTTTTTTACTAATTATAAAGCGTTTCATGGACGGATCCAGAACTGTCTCTGATGCTTTACGAATGATGACTCACAGCTTCTAAAGTGGAAGTGGAACTGTGAGCATTTGAAGCTTCGCCCACCAAAAAGAAACGTCTAAATCCAATCCTGGAGTGTTTTTCTAACACTTTTTACTCAGAGTGAAGTGTCTAAAGGTTAATATTAATATGTTAATATTAGCAGACCGTACTCAAATATATATATATATATATAATTAAACATTTTTCATAAGGACAACCGCAGGATTTCGCCGGGAGCGGCTGCTAATCTGAAAAATTGCACCTGCTTCCAGCGAAATCGCGGTAAAATTTCAGCCACAACCACGTCTCACAACTATTAGCAAGTGAAAGCTTGGCACCTCCAAGAGCGCCGATGATAAGGACGATCGGTTTAACAGAATACTCCGGGTACAATCGTTGCAACTCCCTTATAAGGTCTCGATACCTCTCTTTCTTTTCATTCTCCTTGGCTGTGATGTTTTTGTCAGCTGGTGCCGAAAATTCGATGACGAACATGGTTCGCTTCTCGAAGTCAAGAAGAACCATGTCAGGCTTCGAGTGAGCAACAGAAACAATTGTCGAGAATATAATGTTCCAGTATATGCGGCACTTTCCATTCTCGACAATTGACTCAATTTCCCTAGGAGCATTTAGAGGAGCGATATCAAGGTGAATGCCGTAGCAGTGACAGAGATGGTAATAAAGCACTCTCAGTGCCGCATTGTGCCTTTGAATGTAGGTCGTTCCCGCGTGTATTGGACAACTAGATAGTATGTGAGCTAAATGCTCGGGGTGTGCATGGCACGCCCTGCAGCTATCATCGGGAATGTCTTGGCTCAAAATGTGGCGACGGTATGTTAAATTGGAAATGACACCGTTTTGGCATGCAAAAATGAAACCCTCTGTACCAGACTTCAATCCGAGCGATTTAAGGAAAGCAAACGTTAGCTCACAAGACATTGACTGATCCTTCACATTTCTGTGGAAGATACCGTGAATCCTCTTATCGAGGAGCTGTTCACGAAAGTCTTTCTCTTATACTTTCTTAATCCGGGCTTTCAGGAGTGAGTACTCAAGATAGATTAGATTTGATGCATTTTGCTCACCCCTAATACTGAAGTCAAGTCCGACTGTTTCAGCAG
>NC_046664.1:44218568-44255179 GCF_010883055.1 Belonocnema kinseyi
AGCGAAAAAAATCACGATGTCATATGAAACTTGAAATGTTTGGTATTGGATATTGTTGACAGATGACAATACGCCAATTAGCACAAATGGTAAGTTCGGACAATGCCTACAAGTGTGCCTACTGGCCGCTAAATGGCAATACCGGTTTCATATGTATACACCTGGTAAAATTTCCATGGTAACAGGCCTAGAGAGTGCTTCCTCAAGCGAGATCCGCTAGAGATATCGGTGATTTACCTCTGAAAGTTTACATCAGGTTGACACAAAGTATTATGGTAATTTTTTTGGTTCGGTTCGTGTGAAAAGTTCTAGTTTCAGAGACATGCGAATTAAGGCATTTACGAAATTTTTATACCATTTTATGTGGAAGTAGAGACTAAAAGTATAATAATAAAAATATTCCTTTAAATTAAAAGAGTAGTTTTATTTATTTATAAATTTAAATAACTAGAAGTTATAATTTAAATTGTCAATGTTTTCGTGCTATGATGATGTCATACGTGCGACGTCATCATGTATTTAGCTAATCCTAATATTTACAATAGTTCTTGTTATTTTTATGTAAAAAGAGAAATAACCATTTGAGTTCTCAACCTAAATTTACCATATAACGTTTATCTTATAATCAATATTTAAATTTGAATAATTATTATAATTCTTGCAACTAATGTATGGTTTGAGTTTAGAAAACACAAGGTCTCCATTTTCATACAACTAGCAAAAACTATAGTACCTATTAAGAACAGACATTCACTTGCAGCAGGAAAATAATTTATGACACTATTTCTTCACAAAAGAAAGAAGAAATTCTAACGCTAAGTGATCTTGGCAACAAAATTAAACCCAACTGAGAGGTATTCTGATTGTAACGTTGCATAATTTAAAACTACATTTATCTTTCTAAACCTGATGAATTTCTAGCACATTTTTCCATAATATTATTTTTACAATTGTAAAAAAAATTTGCTTTGGATAATAATTTCAATATTAATGATTTACTTTTTAAATACAATGGTATATGACTCAAATGACCTCTAACATTACATGTTGTCTCGTCAATCAAAATTTCTGTAGAAATAACCTGTTTTTAAACCTTTTAATTAACCCTCAAACGGCATATTTCAATATAGCATGCGTAAACGGCTCCCAGTTCAAATTGTGATTTGATCTGAAGATTTAAAAATAAAAACATTGTTTAAAATTATTAAAAAAGGGTGTTCTTGAAAAATAGACATTTTCAGCAAAAAAAATTATAATTAAAAATTAAAGGCATTAAAATAAATCTAACGCGATTATTTATTTAAAAAGATGTTCTTTCATGAAAAAATATGCCAATGTAATAAAATTAGATTAGTTTACGAGCATTTTAATCCATTATAAATGGGTGATTGGTACAAAGATTAAACGAAGAATATTTAGAAAAAATCATCATTGAACATTACTCATTAAAACCATTACATTCAACATTGATGCCTACATATTCTCCAGTCAGACAGACAAATAAAAAAGATTGTTAAAAAATATATTAACACATCAATTTTTAGTCTAAAAATAGTAAGTTATTGTAAAATTGGTGCTTTTCATGCAATATTTTTACTGACACATAAATATAATTTATTTTTGTTTATAATATGTCTTTTTAAGCATTACAGTTTGTCATAAAAGATGACTTGGTACCTTATAAAAGCACACTTGTGCGAATTCGCACAACGAAAACTTTCAGTGTCTTACGTGGTTACTCACAGGCAAAAGAATGTATGTTTACGCTTTAAGTACTTGCAGGGCTATATGGATACTTAACATAATGAGGAGATACCTTGACCAAAAGTTCGAAAAAATGCAAAATTTATACCTTTGGTAAACATAATTGTTTTGGAAAAAAAGTTTCTTTTTGCAGGCATGCTACAAGCCTGTATTTAAACTGTTTTCATAACAAATAATGAAATAAATGTTTTATCAAATAATAAAAAATCATTTATAAAGATGATTTTTAGAACAACGAATAAAACGAATAAAAATATAAATTCGAATATCAATTCAATATAAATTCAATAAATCTGAGCATCCGCAGGAAAAAGGACCTTATGGCTACTTCGTTTTTCGGACTTATTTCCGTTTCTCCAAGTCGAGATGAAAATTATTACATCGACACACAAAAATGTGGTCCGTCCGACAGACTACACTGTCATATCTATATGTTTTTGGGGTCGCTGAATTCGAATCCGGTGTCCGGTGTATATTTTTGCGAAAAAAATATATTCTCGCCCGGTGTACTTAACCAACATATTTATATATCTTTTGGGTCGCTGAATCCGAATCTCAAGTTCAAATAACCAACTCGGCTCATACTTTTTCGAAAATCGCAAAAATAGACGTAAAATCGGCGAATACAGCGATTTTTCTCGTATACTTTTGCAACAACAAAATTTGTCATATCCGGTACTCTAAATCAACATATTCTTATGTTTTTGGGGTCGCTAAATCCGAATATGGGGTCAAAATAACCCAGTTGGCTCATATTTGATCGAAAAATGCAAAATTAGACATAAGATCGACGAAAACCTTTAAGCCTTTACCTTCCTCGACTGGGATTGTCGTTCACTGTAGATTCCCTTTGCGTCTCACGTTTCGGTGTTTTTAATTTGCGTTAGTCTCCTTGCATGGGAGTAATAGGATTTTTTGTAAATAAGTCTTATTTACTTTAGCGTTACCCAGGAACAATGACGTGGACGTAGTAAATTCTGTTCCCTGTGGGGTGCTTTATTACCGTGAGTCCCCTTGCCTCTCACGCTCATAGGGTTATTTTATTTTTTATTTTTCTTTATATCGCTTGTATCGAACCCTTTTGCCCTCAAAAGACCTACGTAGTAGATTTCGCTTTTGTTTGGTACATTGATTAACTTGATCTCGTATTAAACTCCAAGAGCAGTCAGCCATCATATTGATATCCCAATATCCCTGATATCGCCTCTCCATCTCTTTTATATCCTGCTGGAAACGTTCACCTTACTCTTCACTAAAGTCTCCTAGGTTGTCTGGAAACTTATTCATAGGGAAATAAATAAAATGTAGTATTAAATTCATAAGGCAGCCTAGTTTATCAAAATTTGTTACCATTTATGAAACCACATTTTGATAGTCTGGACTTTTCTTATTCCCTAAAAAGTTTTTTACAACATTTTTAAATCTAAGGCAGGCATCTTTTTCAGTACCAGACATTTTTGTAATGAGTTCTGGATCCTGCAACATTTTTCTTATCTGCGGTCCATCAAAGATCCCCTCTTTTAATTTTGCTTCGGAAAGTTGTGGAAATTGATCTTCCAAATACGCATAGAAATCGCCATCCTTGTCAAGCGCTTTGACAAACTGTTTCATAAGACCCAGCTTTATATGAAGGGGTGCAATCAAAACTTCTTTTTGTTCAACTAAAGGATCTTCAATTATATTTTTTTGTCCTTGCTCAAACAATGTTCTTTTTGGCCATCTTTTTTTTTAATGACGAACGCGATCTCGACTGTCCCATAAATACAAGTAACAAGGTGTATTGTATACCCTGATTGCTGTCCTGAAACGATTCCAAGAATTTTAAGATCCCCGCAAATTTTTCACTTATAAGTTGAGTAATTGATTTTTTTCAGGACAAATTTTAAGTTACTGTAATTCTCTTTCAGTTACGTAGAATGTGGGATTGGAATTGGAGCGTAAACATTAGTATTATGCAATAACACTGCTTTTAGACTGCACTTAGAAGAGTCTATGAATAGCTGCCAATTTTCCGGTCTATACAGTCCAGGTTTCATTTTTTCCATTAATCCGTCAATGTTTTTACAATAGACTATTTTTCCATGATCATTTTCTTCAGAAGTGAGAAACTGTCTACAATCTTTTTCCCTATTTCTGTAGAAACTTGATTTAAATCCTTTAGCTAATAAGTTTTTCTTTTTCAAAACGGAAGCAAAATACTCTGAAGTATATTTAGGGAGACCGAAATCTCGCAATAATTCATTCAATTCTTAGACGTAAATAGCTTAGAAACTTTATTCTTTTAATGGTCTGGTATGTACTCTTTTAACATTTAACATTTAACATTTACCATCGCTGCTTTCATCATCATCCTCGTCATTACCATAATCTGAAATGTCACTTTCATCACGATCAACATCGAAATCTTCATCAGTACTTTTATTTTCTTCTGCTTCAGTCGTCTGCCTGTCAAGTGACAAATTTTTTGAGTTTTTTGTAACATCGTTATTTTCAACAGATTTAGTGACGCTAGGTACATCAAGATATTCGATAGCACTTTTCTTTTTTCTATTGATTCCTTTCAGGTTTATCATAGAAAAATAGCATTCCTCTTTCCGAAGAGGTTCCCTCCATACCGTAGGCTCGCAAATCTTAAGGATTTTCTTATTTCCTTCTCTGTCTTTAAATCAATTGAATGCCTTATAACAAGCATTGCAAATTTTGTGAGGAACTTAATTTTCACTTTGGTTTTAAACTTTCATACCAAAATAGCTTTTATAAATTATTTTTATGTCATCGCTGATTACTCTTTGATTTTCTAAAACCTCAAATTTACCACATATGTAGCAAAATGCATCTGGATCACCCACACAATTATGCGCTATAGTGGAAGCGGCTAAATTGGAATTGAAACAGCACTTAGAAGACATGATCTGTTTCGATTTGATAGTTTAAACTAATAGTATAAGAATAGTGTCGTAAACTAGTGATGTAAAAACGCAACAAAAAGAAACTGATAATGGTTTTTAAAACTGTGCTGAAGTCACATTAAGAAGCACGCTTAAAGAGATTGTCATCACTGTCCTCTTTACCTACATAAATTTCGAGCGCGATCTTTCTTTTGTTTGTTTCACAATAATTTGTTTTGACGTGAAGGTCGAGCGGGATCTGTCATATGTTTTGTTCACAGTCATTTTTTTTGTTCGATTCTACCTCTATTTTTGCGTTTTACGAAAAAATGTGAGCCAACTCGGTTATTTGGACCCCGGATTCAAATTCAGCTACCCCAAAAACATAAGGATATGCTGGATAAGTTCGCCGGGGATAAAGATATATTTTTATTGTAAAAATATGCACGACAAAACCGCTGTTTTTGTCGATTTTACCTCTATTTTTGCATTTTTCGATCAAATATGAGCCAACTGGGTTATTTTGACCCCGGATTCAATTTCAGTGACCCTAAAAACATAAGGATATGCTGATTTAGACCACCGAAAATAACAAATTTTTTTGTTGCAAAAGTATATAAGAAAAATTGCTGTATTCGCCGATTTTACGTCTATTTTTGCGATTTTCGAAAAAATATGAGCCAAATTGGTTATTTCGATCTCAGATTCAAATTCAGTGACCCAAAAGACATATAAATATGTTGGTTAAGTCCACCGGGCCGGAAAAAATATTTTTTTTGTGCAAAAATATACCTTAAAAATCGCTTTTTTGTCGATTTTACGTCTATTTGTTCGTTTTTCAAAAAAATACAAGCCAACTTGGTTATTTGGTTACCGGATTCGAATTTAGCGACCTCAAAAAAAGTGTAGTCTGTCGGACAGACCACTTTTGTTGTGTGCCGGTGTTATTTTTGGATTTAATTAGAGGGCGATACTAAGACAAAGACCTGCTCTATTGACTTTATACTCAAGTTCCGAAAGTAATCGCAAGTAGGTATATTTTATGTTAAAAGAAAAAGTAGAACACGTGCGCTTCTGGCCCTCTCCAAATTAAATGCATTTTTCTCGAAAAGCAGCTTTTCAAAGTTACAACTTCAAAAATCACCCGGTTTATCTATACCGGCCATAAGGGCTTTTTTCATGCGAACACTCACGCCCTTTATAAGGAATTCATATTAGAATATAGTAGATACCTGGATGTAAGATCTTTTGAAATATGATTTATTTATTAGTATATTATTTTATACTTACGTGCAAAGTTGAAAAGTACCACAGAATTAAAGAGTAAAGTACAAATAAAAAGATTCATTCTGCTATAGACATAGAATAACCTTTTTCAAAATTCTTGAGCTCCAACTGAGTATATGTTGAACATTTTACTTCTATGCATACTAGCCATTATCTCATTATTGATAAAGCTAAGAAAAACGAATTTTCATCATACATGTGAACTAACGTGACTTGCTAGAAAAAAATGTTACTGACGACGCTCACATTTAAAAATAAAAAAATGGAATTCAGATAGCTTTATAAAAAAAATCATGAGAGTATTCTGAGGATGAAGTTTTTTGAATCAGTATATTAACTTTTTGACAAGTGAATGCATTTTAAAGGAATTAGGTATTTTTTATTGTGTAATAAGTTATTTTATCATAAAAAAACATTTCAGTGTTAAAATTTTGTCACAGGCTTACACTGCCCAACATGTCTAAGGCATTTTTGGTAAGAGTTGGAATTTTTTTATTTGATCATTTTTGCACGAGGCTGTCCCGGTATATATCATCAGTCAAGCTCGCATTTTTATAATGCAATTACGTGATCTGATGAGAGCAGTCTGCCCAGGCATATTGGACAAAGCCTGGTTTTTACCCCATCATTGACAGACTGGGTTGCATTCAAGTACACGATGGGGGGACCTACAGCTTAAGGTGGGTTCCGAACCATCAAAACCTCGGTAAAGGTACGTTGAAAAATTCCCAGAGGTACCGGCTCAGGGATCGAACCCCGGACCTCTGAGGTGAAGTCCGAGTGTCTAATCAACTGAGATACAGCTACAGCAGAAACTCGTTCTCTCGTATGACATAAGTGTGAATCTGTTTAAAAAAAAGGCAAATTTTTTATTAACGAGAGTATTTCTTAAGTAAATATATGGAAAAAGAATATGAAATTTTTTAATCAGGATTGCTATTTAGTTTAGTCTTTTTCCGCTAGATGTAGGTGTATATATTTTAAGGCTAATTTTCGAAGTTGTTTAATGTCGACATTAGCCAGGTAATATTGAAATTAGCTAAAATCACGAAAAATATTCGGTTAATGTCCGAAATGAACATTAACCAGTCGCTCTTAGCTAATGTCATCAAAACTGTTTGCATACATAAATTGAAACCTTTGCTTCGTAAATTCGCCAACAATGCTAATCTCATCATGAGCACCACTGAGTATTGGTTGATATTCCCAGATAGAAGCACGTTTGTTATACGAGTTTTATTTACTTTTGAGTCTGTTTGGGTATTGGCTTTCATGTGTTAGTGTTATATTATATTTATTCCTTCTTTCTATCAACCAAGTATAAAGAATAACATTATGGCACTTGTAAAAAAGACGAGTTTTACCTCTTATTTGATGTCGGGTAAACGGGATGATAATTCAGCGTACGTTTTGGAAGAAAAGTATTCTAAAATATTAAGTGAAGTCAAAATTGCCAAGTTAAACGCCAAAAAGAATAACTTCATATCGTCGTTTAAACAGATTTGATATTATTACAGCTTATAACGAAGAAATGTTTATTGCTACTGTTATGGAGGGTAGTACTTCTTTGTTCTACTTTGTTTGTAATAAAAAAGTTTATGATGTTTTTTGTGGAACTCATACCAGCACTGGGCATGAAGGGAGGCACTGCATATACTTCCACCCAATGTAACAAGTCGTAACAACCTGTTTTTGAACCCCCTCCCCCTTCCTCATGCCTATTTTAAGTGATTTTTCCACATATTTTAAGTTATTTTTCAAGAAAAAAATGAGTTACGCATGGACTTTAGCATTTTAAAACTTAAGAAATATGAATATTGACTTTTGGCCCACAACAAAATTCTACCTCATTACCATAGCATTTAAAAAAATGTGTAACCTTAAGCATATATATTAAAGATTACAGAAGTTGCATATAACTATAAACGTAAATATTTATGTGCCTGATGTTATAAAATCAAAAATCTTATTTAACTAACAATAGCAATCCACTGATCCACTTGTTTTTTTGGAAATTCGGGATAATTATTATTAGAGAAATTAAAGGTAATGCTAAATGAATAACTATTGCCATTGGAAGAAGGTTGAAAATCAATCCAAAATTGTAACTTGTAACTAATTTGTACTTTTTTCGTTGACAAATAACTGTCAAAAAATATTCTCAATGCTACTAAAAATTTCAAAAATGTACAGTTTATTAGTTGTCTTGCTTAAGTAACTTACTACCACTCAAGAAACTCTTTACATTCCAATATCTGTAGTAAAATTTGAGAATATGATTTCAATAATAATGATACATTTTTCCATAACCCACAAAGATTAAATACAGCATTTTTTATTTTACTTCCTAAGAGTAGTCGTGATGGATCCCTGGATCATTAATTTAAATAGTAAAATAATTCTTTTTTTTACGATATAGTACGTTTAAAGGTTAAGAGCAAAACTAAGTTTATCCTTTTTAATGAATAGATGTCATTCTGGAACTCATAGGAAATCATTGGTTTTTTAGGTAAAAATAACATACGCAAAATGGCCTACCGCACATTCACAAACTGAATTGTTTATCACGATCTCTTGTTTCTATGATCAATACTCCCACTTCCAAAACTACGAAGTTTTAAAATAATATTCTTAAAGAAGCTTCAACAGTGCCAAAGTGTGAAGTATAGAATTAATATTAGTTTGATATTGATAACTTTTACCGACAGGTATATTAAACTTCTATGGGTTCTCCCATATTGCTTATTTTAGCTTGCTTTGTTATACACAATTTAGAGCTTATTGTTATTAAAAAATTATATTTCACTGTTCCCACATATTTTAGATATGTGGATAATACTTTAAGTATTTTACCGAAATAGCAACTAGATTATGTTTCAAGACAATACAATTTTTTCTACTTCAAGCTTAAATGTACACATAAGATAGAAACTAACAATTTCATTTTTAAATTTCAATTTTATTGAAACTGATGATGGCACTACAGAAAGGATACCTATTCAAGCAGATACATAAACTTCTTTTCTAACCATCTCATTCAGCATAAAATAGCTATTGTAACAAATCTCGTAGACAGATCGTTCAAATAATCACTTGAGTTTTTTCACAAGTCCAATATAAATTTTATTAGAAATACTCTGACACTTGATAATTATCAATAAGAATTTGTGCAAACACACAATAATGATAAAAATAACTAAAAGATCCTTTACCACAAAAAATAAGTTCACATCTATATTAGAATGTAGATTTCAAAAGTTTTTATTGATTCTAAACTCAATAAGGTTATAAAATTAGAAAAAGATTCTTTTGACAAATTTCAGCTAACTAATATAGTACATAAAATTGTTCAAATTGTGATCAATTTTACGTAGGTTAGACTGGCAGATTACGTTGCATTTGTACCAAAGAGGACCATGATAATTTTAAACAGAATCCCAAGAGCTATAAAGTTATTGCAAGGCATCAGGTTAAAACTGGTCATCAGTTTGATCGGGCATCTAATGGGCTTAAAAGACTTGTAGCAAAAATATTCTTTATAAAGAAAGAGAAGGTGACAATCGCATTAATATAATAACAAATCTAACTAATTTCAGGCTATTATACGACATAATACTAGATACATTGATTCAAGATAAAATATTTTAGACTCTTACTCTTATCATAATATCATTATTATTTTTATAACTGTAGTAGTCTGCAATTTCATACAAGTTACAGTGAAAATCTTTAATAGCCCTCCCTTCTATATCCTTTCCGAGAATTGAGGCCGCGCCGCATGTAGGTGTAACCGGTGCTGCGTGTGATCTGCGGCTGTCACTCAGGCGAGCAGCCAGCCGTAAAAAACAACAGCGGAGCAGGCTGTAATCAGTAAGTCGCCACCCACCGTCAGTTTCGAAATTAGGGCTATAGAAAAGTTTGACTGTACTTTCTCTAAAAATAATTTGTCACTTCGACTTTAAAATCGGTTTATTTCAAATTTAAGGAACCTCATATTTCTGACTTGTACTACAAAACTGTTCTTCTATGTCTCTGTCACTTCATGTTCTTACCTTCCTTCACTTGATGTTAACGTTATGTTATTAATGTTTCTTTCATTACTTAGTTATTGATGAACTTCTGTAAATTTTAACATAATTCAATTAAAAATATTAACAACTACAGGTTAATGATTATAAGAATTGTAAACTTCACTGGTCTTCATCGTAAATGTTTCGTCCTGTATATAAAATCCTGTTGTTCTTAACATTTACAATATCATTATTTTTAACAGAACTAACTCGAGATCAGAGTTTTTAAGAACTAGGAAAATTTAAATTACTTTCACCCGACATCTTATCTTTACTAATTATTTGATTCCAAGGATATACCGTAAGGTAACGTAAGGCAACACTTCTGTATCACAGTTGCGGCTGGATATCTTGACACCTATTAAAGAGAAAAATTAAACAAGAGATGTAAAACATTTCTTAGAACACTTGCTCCTGGCAAGAAATAAAGAAATTTTCTGACAGAGCTAAAACTTTGGTTATATATTGTATATAACGCGCGTATTTATAGAATACAAGGGATTTTTGGAATTCACAGAATTTACGGAATCCATATAAAGACCGGAATTCACGGATTTTATGGAATCAGCGGAATTCATGGAATTCGTGGAATTCACGAAATTCGAGGAATAAACTGTATGCACGGAATAAAAGGAATTTAGGAGATTCAGGAGGTTCAAATAATTACCAGAAATTACGAAATTCTTGGAATTTCCATTATTTAAATATTTTACGGAATTCCTAGAATTCACGCAATTTGCTGAATTCACGTAATTCATTGAATTGACGGAATTCAACAAATTCAAGGAATTTATAGAATTTAGGGAATTCACGCAATTTGTGGAATTCAAATAATTCGGGACATTCACCGTATTCAAGGAATTAATATAATCAGTGGCATTCATAGAATTCAACGAACTCAAGGTATTAACGAAATTTACAGATACACGGACTTTACGGAATTCACGCAATTTGCGGAATTTACGAAATTCCTGGAATTAATGGAATTTACGGAAATGATGGAATTCACGAAATTCATGAAACTCACAAAATCCATGAAATACACAGAATTCATGGAAATAATATAATTCGTGAAATTCGTAGAATTTTCTGTATTCATTAAATTTATGAAATTCATGGAATTCATGGAATTTAAGCGGGCCAAGGAATTCAACTAACTCATGAAATTCAAGGAAATCGTGGAATTCTTAGAATTCACGAAATTCAAGGAAATTATGAAATTCAAAAAGTTAATGGAATTCAACACAACTTTGAAATGTACGGAATATATCGAATTTATAGAATTCCGAAAATTTCTTTCCTTCCGTAATTTGATTTTGCAAATTCTCTTAATTTCTCGACTTCCGTGAATTTTTGGAATTCCATCAATTCCATGATTTCCGTAAAATCCGTGAATTCAGCCATTTCAACTAATTCCATGAATTCGACGAATTTCTTGAATTCTATAAATAGCTTCAATTCCCTTTATTCCGTTATTTTCATCAATTTCGTGAATTCCTTGAATTCCATGAATTCTGCGATCCCCGTGAATTTTTAGAATTCCATAAATTCCCTGAATGTTGCGAATTCCACGAATTTCGCAAATTCCATCAATTCCTTCATTTTCATGAATTCCGTGAGCGTCCTAAATTCCGCGACTTTCATAAATTTAATGAAATCTGGAAATTCCCTGAATCCGGAAAATTCCGTGCATTTTTTGAATTCCATCAATTCTGTGATTTCCTCGTGCACAATATTCGTCTTAGAAACTATCTAATGGACGTTGACCTTACGATTTACAACACTTACAATACATGCATTGAAATTTCGTCATTCAAATACCAAGTTTGCAATTTTACTATACGCTCGTATTCCAGAAGTCTTGTAGAAGTGTTTTAGAATTTCAAACATTTTTTACCAGTGTACAATTTTAGTTGTATTCACGGGTTATCTGTCAAACTAAATTTTTAGATATTAAAGACAGCCAAACCCTGACTAAAACCATGGAAAAAAATGATCGGAAGATGTTTTACCTAAGTGTAATGTGGCTGAAATAACATAAACCACAACATTAACAGTTAAATATAAGGTAAATCGAGTGGGAAATTGTAGCAAAATAATCCGGAGCAGTTAGGTCAAAATTTTATCTACCTAATGCTAATGGAAATAATCAAATTCAAGTTTATTAAAGTAGTGACTATATTATCCTCCCCTAGGGGCTGTGAGATCTTCTAGTTGGTGGTGAGGCTTAAGTGTGTGGGATATAGGGGTCAAACGGACCTCGGCCTGCATGCATATGGATATGGATGAAAGGACACCTATAAACGGGCTCTCCTGGGTGTTATGAGAAGAATCCTTATAAACGGGCTCTCCTGGTATGCATGATTGAAGTATGACAGAAGGGTGAAATAGCCTAGCTAACACGGGCCTTCTTGACCCCTGGGTCGAGGTCTCTCCCGGACTGATCTCCAATTTCTGGAATCGTTACGGGAATGACCTCCGGCCATCCGTTGGTATGGTGGCCTGCGAACGGGTATTTATTGAGTTTCTCGCTCAATGTGACCACCTCCCTAAGCCATGAGTGTAGGGTGATCGTGGACATGGTACTTTGGCACCTAGGGGTTACGAAG
The DNA here is from genome assembly GCF_010883055.1 of Belonocnema kinseyi. Lineage (NCBI taxonomy): Eukaryota > Metazoa > Arthropoda > Insecta > Hymenoptera > Cynipidae > Belonocnema > Belonocnema kinseyi. The sequence continues at coordinate 44,231,187 of NC_046664.1, forward strand.
GTATCCGAACGACCTCTCGGAGACACCAGACGACCTCACCGAGTAATTAGTCTTATCCTTGCATGCGGAACTCTGCACAGGCGGACCTTTTATTTTCCTAGGTACTAGTGGAAACCAAAATGGATCACGCTAAAATTTCAAAGGAAGAAAGAGAAAGGGCATTGGGGGAGGGAGGAAAAGGGCTGGGTCCTAACGGGTCTAGCATAACCCTTTTATCCAAATCTGTTTTGCCAGCAAGCCTAACTCAGGCGGCGGCTGCGCCCCCAGCTCTTTCGGGAGTTGAGGGTGTGACAGCAGCGTGCTAATAGAGCAGCTGCAGTAATAATCACATCGGCGACCGTAAAGCCGATAACCATCTCTGAGGCTCAAAAGCTATAAAGGGGCGTAGAGGGCACCCCTCGAGGAGGTGGGGGCAAGCTTGTGAAGAGTCACAAGGCGGTCGAGCAGCCGACAAACAGGGAGTCGTCGAAGGTTGGACTGACAGCGGCTCAGAGGACTGATCCGCTGACTGCAGTGGTGACGGATAGGAGCTACCCGGACTCGCTGCACACTACAGAGCAGTTAGAGCTTCTCAAGGAGGCTACCTGAAGGGCGTTTGGAAGAGGGTCCCTAGATCAATAGCCAAAATTCAAGACCCATTTCTACTGGGGAGGGATCTTTGTGTTTGTGGCAGCTGACCTAGTGGCTAAAGCTTGTTCACCCAAATTTTTGGCCGAGACAAAGCCATGAAAAGGAGCATCTTTTAAGGTGGGTGAGGTTAAGTTGCTCCAAAAGATGGTTAAGGCTGCGGCGCAGTTCCCAGGTACACGGGCGGACACGCAGGTGGTTCTCCGTCGGCTGGAGGGATTCAACCCGTCACTTAAGACAGCGTCCTGGCGGATCGTCAGGCACGATAGGTCTCAGAAAGAGGACACAGCTGGATAGGTCAACTTCAAAGTGGCCAGCCAGGAACAGGAGGAGCCTGTCGGTGGACACGAAGATCGGGATCAGACCTAAATGACTGCTCTTGGGCTAACCATTACCAAAATTAACTTGCAACATAGAAAAGGCGCCTTTGCAGTTTTGCAGGTGGGCATGGCTGTGAGGCACTCAGGTATCTCACTAATCCAGGAACCCTGGTTAGTTCGAGATACCATTACGGGTTCAGGTGAGAGGCCTGGTTTTTGTTACAGGGACACTAAGGCAGCCAATCTAAGGGCATGCATACTGGTGAAGGGAGTCAATGTTGTCCCGCTGCTTGTATTATGTTCCAGAGACCTGATGATGATAGTCACGGATCTTAAAGGAATAAGAAGGCTAGTCATGGGATCCGCTTACTTTCCATATGACAGCGACGTCAATCCGCCAGTCGAGGTACGAACACTGCTGGAATGCTGCAAGGTAAGGGGTCTTCCTCTTCTGCTGGGGTGCGATGCTTACTCCAACCATACTTTGTGGGGTAGCACAGACATCAATTCAAAAGGTAATGACCTACTGGAATACCTAATGACCACTGCATAAGATATTCTTAATACAGGGAACACTCTGACGTTTCGTAATTAGCTCAGGGAGAAAGTCATTGAAATCACACTCTGTATCAGTGGTTTTACAGATAACGTCAAGAAGTGGAGAGTCTCAGATGAACCCACTCTTCTCATATTACTCACTGATAGAGTTCGTGTTGAAAGCCGCTGCACCATTCGGCCCTAAATGGGTCAGAAATTTTAGAAGAATGGACTGGGGTCAGTTTTTCATAGAATTAAGAATTGCACTCTCAGGGGCGCCCAGGCCTATCAGAGACGTGGACACCCTGGAGATGGCGGCCGAGATTTTCACGGAAGCCATCAACTCCACTTACGAAAGTAATTGCCGGCCTTAAAAAGTCCGAAAGGCTGTAGAGACACACTGGTGGAATGCGAAACTCGAAGAGCTGCGCAGGCAAACCAGAGAGAAGTTTAGACGTACCAGTTCTGACAAAACGAAGGAACTATGGACTTCATTTACATCGATAAGGGATGAGTATAGAAGTGCAATACGTAAGGCAAAGCATGAAAGCTAGACCAACTTTTGCACTGATATCGATAAAGGAGCAGAGGTGGCCAGACTGGACAAGCTACTTTCTCGAAATCCGGATGCTATTTTCGGGCTCTAAAATTGCCCGGCAGGGGATATTCAAAGTCTGACGGGGATACCTTAACTCACCTGATCAAGATACATTTTCCAGGCTTCACCAAGTTAGGAGAAGAGGGACACGTATGGGGGTGCCTAAAGTCCCTCAAAAATGTATCGCTTATTTTGTGCATGGCTCCCGAGAGAATAAAGGATCAATATTATAAGGGTTTTAATGCATTACAGCCAGACACTGCAAGCCTCAATGCTTTTTAAAATTTACCATAATTAATAAGAAGCACCCAAAACAAATCTTTCACCTGGAAAAGTTAACAATGATATGAATTAAACTAATTTGTTTACTATTTGATATTGCATTGATTAGAGTAGATACTAAACAAATTAAGGCATAAATAATGCACCCGTATAAAGTTGATTTTGAATAATGCCGGGGCCAGCGATACGTTTCGAAGGACCAGCTATTCTGTTTTCGCACAGGGGGTAGTTTTTGGGGGTTGAAGTTGGCTACACCAATTTCAGGAAATTAAGATGAAAATAATGCCACCATATAAAGTTTATTTTGGACAAAGTCGGGAACAGCGAAAGGTTTCGCTGGCTCCATCATGTTGTTTTCGGCACAGCGGATATGTTGTAGGGGTTAAAGTTTGTCGCACAAATTTGCACAAATAAAGATGAAAATATACCCATATGAAGTTTTTTTGGAATAATGTCGGGGCTATCAAAATTTTTCGCTGTCCCTGCCATGGTGTTTTCCTCACAGGGGGTAGTTATTAGGGGTTGAAGTTGGTTGCACAAATTTGAACAAATTAGGATGAAAATGATGCACTTATATAAAGTTTATTTTGGATAATGTCGGGGCCAGAGAAAAGTTTCGCTGGCCTTGACATTATCCAAAATAGCTATACTCGATCGGATACTGAGCCCTCCATAAACGCACAGGACTCCTCACTTTTGCGATAAAAATGACCATCAAAGATGGATAAAAGTTGAAAAATTTCGGACCGGTTAATCTAATTGCTCATAATAAATCTTTATACAAACCTTTGCTCCCACCCCGTACACTATTCACCGAAACATAAACTAGTTGACTGGTACTTCAGCTATTTCTTTAGCACGATGTTTGTTTTGACAGATGACAGTGCACCAACTTTTTAAATGTAGGGACTCATCCACTACAGCACGGCAAAGGCAAACACGTACCGTTCTACATGTCCTCCCGGTATCAACCTGCCACTGTGCACTAAATTCTGATCGCAGAAGTTCAGCACCGTTTGGCGCGGATACTGGTCGGATGGGTGACCAGATAAATAAATAACACGAGGCGTCTGTGGTAGGGTTCACTTGTGTGGTCAACCACACTGACAAGTCCGCGCAAGTGAACCCGGGACGAAACGCCGGTAGTCGAGAATGACTACCATACCAACTCTTTCGAATTCGGCTTCTCTAGGTGGAGATTTCTACATGTCGACTCCCAGTGCGAATGTAGGAATTTATCTCTCCGAACCTCACATAGCAATTTGCTCTAGTGGTGACCGGACGACGTGATACGAACACGCAAGAACACTTCCTGAACAACAATGCAGCAAGCAGCGCATCTGATTGGTCAACGGGACATCCTCTTCATTTCTTCTCTTTTTCTCGAGCACTTCGTACAAGGCTTGTATTCGTCAGCCGACGCAGCCAGCCCTGTCGACAATGAGGGTTCTAACAGCCGTTAGTAAGCGAAGTTCTACTGAGTTCAGGGTCCTCTAACTCGCTTCCTCGCTTCAAAGCCGCGATTGTTCTGAGCAACTGCTTCCCAAAGTTCGCGCATCATTCTGGAGCTAAATACTAATCGGTGTTACTGTAGGGAGTTAGCCACGACAACACGGCAACGGCAAACACGCACTGTTCTACAGGTACTTCTGGTATCAACCTGCTACTGTGCACTGAATTCTGATCACGGAAGTTCAGCACCGTTTGACGAGTCCACACAAGTGAACCGGAGAGGAAACGCCGGTAGTCGAGAATGGCTGACATACCAACTCTTTGGAGTCGGCTTCTAGGTGGAGGTTTTTCCATGTCGACTCTCAGTGCGAATGTAGGAATCTATCTTAACAATTTCAGATAGCAATTCGCTATATAAAGTATTTCCGGGGCATATTTATATGAAATTTAATATTGAAGAATGCTAGTTTTTACGCATGTTACTGAATGGTTGCTTTGCCTTAATTTCTCTGTAGGTTAAAAATTTGAAATTCATCAAGTACTAAATTGAATATCGAGGCAAAAGATTCTTGGTCAAACACTTCTTTAAATTTTTTACTTTTCTACGCAAGTATTGTATAAGGGGCATTATTTCTCAAGTAACCCACTCAAAAAGTCCAAGTTGTCCGATATAAGTTGATCTTATACCAAAAGGGAGGGGGTGACAATTTTGGGATTTTCGTGGATACCGTCTATTTCGGCGATTTTTAATTCTCCTAATATCAATAAATTTGTTTTCTAGTACAGTTTCTAATAGGATTTTCACGCCCTTTCGATTGGCCCTGCAAATTAAAAAAATTAAATCTTCAAAAATGAAGTTCAAAAATAAATTTGACTTTTTTCAAAATAAGACATGTTTTTTTGTCTTAAAATAAAGCTTAAGTTTTTCCCTATAAGACTGTGTAGATTAGAAAGTGGTATTCAATTTTTTAATTTTCGATTATGAGGATTGAAGACTCCGGCACGCTTATGACACTGGATTACGTTCACTGATAAATTTTCTAAAAATTTTGAATTTGTCAAATCCAGTTATTGAATAAGAGGTTGGGTCAAAAAAGTTGTTTCATGGATTAAGTAAAATTAAATCTCGGAGATTTTTTTATGTTAATGTCTGGTCTTCTATCTACTTTTCTTTCCGTCTTTGTTTATTTTAGTGGCAGTTGTTTTTACTTTATTTTCTTTATTAATTTCTTCTCTTTTGGGAAGTACTCGTATTCCGCGGATGAGGAGAATTTTTTCAATTGAACTCTCTTATCTTCAGTATGTATATATGCATTGTATTGAAAAGTCTCTTTGGTTGTCACTGCAGTATTGAATCTGCTTTTCAGAACTTTAGGAGTGGCTTCCTGATCTTCCTTGCTACTAAAAATTATTTCAGTTTCCTTGGAGTACTTCTCTGCAGCCAAGAATCAAATTTTATTTCCTCCAAAGCCCTATCGAACTGCAATAGAGAAAATTTCTTTCATAGCTATTAGAAGAGGGAAAGATCGCCGAAATGGACGATATCCACGAAAATCCCAAAATTTGCAGCCTTTGCCTAAGTTTAATTTAGATCGGACAGCTTTGACTTTTTGACTGGGTCACTTGAGAAATAACTCCCCATAATTGGAATCGAAAAAATTCGTAGATACTGATTATGCTATTTTCAAATTGCTACTTGAAAAATTAAAAGTTTTCAAATTTCCACACTTTGACCTGTCTGTGAACAACAGATCCCTGCAGTAGTACGTTCTCTCAAACTAAGGTCGGCGAATAGACCAAAAAGTAGTAGAAAAAATATGGCCGCTGCGCGGACACAGTTTCGTCGCGAGTGGCTCGATCCGCTCGCAACTTTGAGTGCGCCTAGGGCGCGCGACTGTTGGTTCTCGCGTTTCGAGCTCGATGAGGTATTTATCTCGCGCTCATTTCATCTCATTTCACGCTTGGCGCTAGATTATGTGTTTACTCGCAATACGCGCTAGGTGTTTTTATTTATCCCACAATCGTGCACAGAACTTTTGAAATTAAAGCTTAAGACATCCACTACTGCAATTTTGTGATTTTGAGTTCTTTTTTGTTGAAAGAGCTTCGCTCGCAAGTTTGAGTGCAACTAGGTCGCGGCAGCTTTTGGTACTCCCACTTCGCGCTCGATTTTTGCATTTCTGCCACATTTATGCACAGGCCTTTCAAAATTAAAGGTCAACGGATCGACATCTGTAATTTCGTGATTGTGAACTCTCTTTTGTTAAAGCTCTTTTTTCTTTAGCGAACACATTCTCATCACGTATCTCGTGCTTCGCACTCGATTTTGTCCACAATGTGAAGTTTTTTGCATTATGCTTAATACTTTTCTATCAAATATAATACATTCTTTACGTACATCTGCCTGGGATTGCTTATTCAGATATTGCAAAATGGTGTCCAAATTTTATTTTTCAGCTATACCGAAACATGTACCACTTGAATAAATTTATATCATTACAATTCATAATATGCGTGGAAAATAAAGCATACTTATTTTCATTGCTTTGTTCTTATAATATACTTTAAATCTTTTTTTATGATTATAGTAAAACCTACTCGCTCTATATACACAACATTTATCTATCAACTTTTTGTCGTACCGTGTATGATTTTCCAAAGAACTTCATTTTTGTGTTTTCAAGGTAGATTTTACGACAAATACAAAAACTATCTATCCTATAAGAAAGTAATTGATGACAAACTTGTAAACCTTTTTCAGATGCATTATTTTTGTCGAATTATCTCTTTTCATACTTTGCTTTGTTTGGCTCAAAATAAAAAAACGTCAACATTTGATGAAATCCGCGAAAGTCCTTTTTCGCATAAAACTAATACCTTCTGAGAATATAATAAGAATTCATTGTTTTTTTGTGCGATCAAATTTGAGCTTTCGATTTTTTTAAACAAGATTAAAAAATTTATTAAGAAAAAACGAAAGATACCTCAAGAAAGTGACGTTTGTTTCACTTTAATTTTCCCCATATCGCGCTTTGTTTGGCTTCAAATGTCGATTTTCGTTTTGTTTTTTGAATTTCGAAAATACTATAAGTTTGGTCATTTTTATTTTATCAAAAAGTTGTGAAGACCAGTATTTCGTATTTTTGTGTAAAATAAATAGCTGTCGATACAATTTTTAAATCTTAAAAAAAAATTGTCTCAACAATTTTGAAAAAGTTCCAATTTTTTCATTTTTATCAAAAAAAGAAGGTATTAGGATGAGAATAGAATAATTCATTATTTTTTTGCGATCAAAATTTGAATTTTCGAATTTTTTGTATTTTAAAAAGTTTTTACGATAATCTTGTAGAGACATCAAAAAGCAACGTTTTTATTTTCCTGACTTTTCTTCGTACCATGCGTTTTTTGGCGTAAAATGTTGATTTTTCTTGTTATTTTAGATTTTGAACATGCTATAAACCTGGTAATTTTATTTTTAACAAAAAAGTAATATGAATAAGTTGTTCGTATTTTTGTGTACTATAAATAAACGTGAAAACTATTTTTTCTGACTCAGGCCTCTAAACGTTGACATTTGATGGAATCCCCGAATGTCATTTTTCATATAAAACCAATACCTTCTCATTATGATAAGAATGTAAAAATTAAGGTGTAACTGCCTCACCACACCTGAAAAGTAAGAAAAAATCCGAACATTATTCATTAAATTAATGTAATACATGCGTATAATATAGAATAGAATTAAATAAATGTTGCGTAAGAGCAGATATAATTTGTACTATGTCTTCACACTCGTTCGTCACTTGATTCTGTAAGAAAAAATATGAAGTAAATTTTTTAACCCCTATGTCGTTGAGTTTACACTAGTGGTGTACAACATATAATGTGATTTTTTCCACTGCGTCTTAAATATTTGATATTTTCCCCAACAAATTATAAAAGATACTTGTAACAAGTGGTCTTTAGCATACAATGTTTTATTTTTCATCAACTTTGGGATGACGAAGACATTATAGAAAACCAAAAACTCCTCAGTTGAGGAACAAATAGACAGTTTAGACAATGTTCTATAATATATTTGTTTTAGATTGTATTTTGTATGTGAAATCATCCACTGTGCAGAAAAATGCATGTTATCCCTGCATATTAAACTTCTTCCACCCGTCCTGATATTCTGCAACAGCACGTCCACTCTTTATAGCTTTATCACCATTTTCTTCTGTCACAGGTAAACCTATTCGAGTATAAAAAATATATTCATTAATTATTTTCATGAATATTGCTTATTTAATAATAATAATTAATTATTTAAACTTAAATTCATTAATTGCATTATTCAATATTATTAAAAACTGCTTAATCGTTCTAAATTCGATCTACACATAATTCTACAAGAAATTGAAAAAATAAGAGTATAAAAAAAATAAAAAATATAAGTTGTCCGATCAATGTGAGACATATGCAAAATATTGTTCTATTGAATAAAAGTTTGTAAGAAAACAGTTTTTTTAATTGGGGAAATATTTACTGAGGTTAAGGGGTTAACATTTTTTAAGGTTTTCGTGGATAATTTATTTTGTGGCAGTTTTTGACTCTTTTAATGCCGATTACAAAAATAGAGTTCGAGAGTCATGGAACAACTCACCGTTTCTTCATTTTACTCTTATTATTACTCTTTTTATTACTTTATCGCCCATATATTTTTTTAACTTTATAACTCCTCAAGCTTAAAGCTCTTAAAAGGAGAAGCCTAAGCTTTCTTTTGAAATAAAGAAGTAAAAAAAAGTCAAATGCGTTTTAAACTTTTATTTTTGAAGGCGCAAAATTTATTTTTTCAGAACATTCTGAAGATCAATGGAAAATGCCGAAAAACTTAACAAAACTATTCAGGGCAGAATCAAAATCTTAAAATTTTCACCCTTTCCCTCTTCGAAAATACTTATCCTAACAAGAGAAAAACTTCTGCATTAACTCCTATCCAATAGCAAAACATTTTCCCAAGTTTAATATAGATTGGAAAACTTCGACTTTTTAAGCGGATACGCTTGAGAAATGGGTAGTTGTCAATTAAAGTAGTCCGGCTACTGGGAAAGCTAGTCAAAGCTACGTCCATTATTTTTTTTTTAATTTGGAATTAAATACAAAATTTGGCCAGGATATAAATTTTTGAATCCCGTGAAAGGGCTTTCCGTAAGATCCCATGTTTTTTGACACCACCTTAGATAGTTATAATTCTAATTTGAACATGAAAAGGGCCTCTAAAAAAAGCATTATGTCAAAGGGGATACATTTCTTCGCAAAAAAAACTAGTTTTAATGATTTTTTATCGGATCGATCCAATAGCTGGACTATCTTATCTTCAGAATTATCTGTAAGGTAATCTGTGAGGTAGTATGCCAAGGGACAGAAGAGAATCTTTCTGAAAGAAATTCAGCCTCGCTTCCGAGCTTTGGGAATCTAACCCGCGTCAGCATGGTTGCAAAAGTTGCAATGTTGGAACATAAGAATATCACTATACCACTTGATCCACAACGACTCCCTTTTACAGAAGACTTTTTCTAATAATTTTGAAGTAATTTATACTCAAACGAAAATAAAGTATGAAGCGCCTTTTTTAAATAAGTAAAAGTAAAATTAAAGAAAATTTTAGATTGTTGCTTACGAAATGATATTTGTGTGCATTAAAAACAGAGTAAAAAAGTTTTATGAAAGAATCAGACAAATTGAAAACTGCATTTTATGTTGATTTTCGTGTTTCAGAAAATCGTTATTTATCATTCTGAGCATTAAAGCGCTTATGCAGCATTATTTTTCTGATCGTTTATTGATTTTAGACAGTTTTACAACGTTATAAGTACTTTTCTTTTAAGTGTTGAAAGTTTTTAGAAATAAGTGAAATGATTATTTAAAAATTTTTACAGTATTGTTTAGGAACGTTATTTTGAAATTAAGCAAAATTTAATTCTATTTTTACAAAAAACATTTTTATTTTTAAAAAGCGATAGGTTGGGGAGTTGTTATATTATCCAAGATTTAAAATTTTCCTTAGAGCCACCCATACATCATCAGAAAGATACTTTCTGTAAAGAGACATTAATTTCAACAACTTTTAGGTTGAAGATGGTTGAAGTCACCATGACTGGGGTTTCTGTTTGTTGCAGTTCAAATTTTATACAGGGAAATCATATTAGAATTATGACAAAAATATCCAGACTAAAACTGATTTTTTTAATCATAAATTGCATCTGTTTGCACTGTCGGTCAGTATTATCATATTAGGGTTAACCTGTAGGCACTTGAATTTCAGTAAAGAGTTTTTTTTAACTCCAGGTATGGATGCAGATGACGGTTTTTTTTGGGTTCAAAGCTTCAGGACCTTTACCACATGCGTCCATGAAACAGTTCATAAGTATTAAAAAAAGGACGTTTTAAACACATTCTCTAATATGTGCATTATATTGTGTTTTAGTTTTTAAATTACCAGCTAAAGACATAATTTCCTGATCATGGGTGCGACCAACAAAAGTTCCGCCACGGTACACATCCAAACCATTTTCAACTTGAACAGGCGTTGGTTCTGGCCGCCTCGTTGGCCGAAACCGCCGTGGCGGTGGCCGCGGTTGTTGTGGAAGGCTTCGGTAAGGTATAGGTATCACATGTATTCCTCCTCGCCTATTTTCCATAAAGAATACTGCGGCAATTTGGCGCGGCGGCGATGACGATTGCCCTGGATGTTGCTGATTGCCACTTGGTGGTTCATTACTTGATTCTGTAACAAGAAATATATAGATTTTGTATTCACGAATTTTTTCAACGAACCCAAAATTTGTCATTGATCCGAAAAAAGAGGCCCTGTATAAAATAAAATCTCAGGTAATATTGAAATGTGTACCGAAGGTGTTCTCGCATTGGTTTTGCGGTAGGGCTTGAGCTTTCTTCTCATGACTTTAAAGGCTATGTTGGAGGTAGAGCTGCTACTGACAGGTTTTCTCAGGCTAGGAACGTAGATAACGAATAGAAGAGGCACTAAGAAGAACACCAAAACCCATGAATAATAATGGAGAGTATTTTTAAAATTTTGAAACGTTTGTTGCCTCCCAAGGATCGTCGGGACGCCCCTAAAGCCGCCGCTAAGGGCCACAATGCGGGACGGTGGTGATGGTGAGCTGCGAGGTGGTCAGGCAGATCTCACTAATAAAACAGGTGGGTTGCAAGAACATGTGCGACAAACGGTAAGCAGTAGAACGCCAAATCGGCCTCCTGACGATGCTTTAGCTAGCTTTGCTATTCGTAGCCAACCACCGCGACAGAAATACGATGAAAGAGCATCAAGTGGGATACGACAGTGAAAGAGGAATTATTGCAGCTCTATTGCGAAAGTGCGAAGTTTTAAACGAAAATAGAAAAAGAATACAATTTAAGGACAAAATTGGCTGAGAACTATCCTTATATAGGGAAAGTCGCAATAAGAGTTCTTATTGCTAAGGTGATTGCCATCAGGACTAATCTACACATCTCAGTAGACCGAGAAATAGAGAATTAATAACAGGTTGATTTGGCGTAGAAAAACGACAGTAATGAACATCAGTTAGAGAAAGTCGCATCAGACGGTCAAGCAGGGGCAAATGATTTTTACCCTTAACCTGTTGATAATTCAACACCACCACATTCCCTAGGGATAAGAGGTCTTATACAACCAAACTCAGAAGAGAGGTTCAGCAACAAAAAAGCAATTGAAACAATCAGAACATATGAACAGAGGTGATATGCGCCTTTATTTTTTGGCAGAAAAATTTGTACAAAGTATAAAGGGAGAACATTATAAACTCTTCTTACTAATAGCCTGGAGCTAACCACAAGAATAAATTAGTAGAATCTGGTACTTTGAAAATTCTAAATATCTGTAAATAGATTGCTTTTGGCTGTTGAAATAGCTGCTATCAAAATTGAAGTGGAACAGCAGCTTCCTATTGATGAACTCTCCTTGGTACATGTAGACATCGAAGACCTGATTGAAGCTGAAAGCATAGGTGCTGAGGACAATGGATATTAAGTACCGAATCTACAAGAACTACATCCGGATTTTGATAACGATGATGTGAACAGCAAAATCACAGAAAAACTACAGCGCCGTGACAGGAATTTTAGTCATGCTTTACTAGAGTTCGAATATGTAAAACCAACACCAAGGCATTCTTTGTTCAATATGAACAATACAAATAAACAGCATGCACTAATAGACCACTTTAACTGCAAGGTTTTACCTACGCATTTGAACGCATCACAAACTTCGTTAGAGGTGCAACCTCTAGTATACTTTGCACCTATGGAAACCCTTAGAACATTGGACCGCAACATTAAGCCTGCAAATACAAATGGAAGATCATGTTGGATATGGATTTCAGCAAAGTAAGGTGCAAATTGGGTCGATTAATTCAATATAAAAAGGGATTAGAACCAGAAAGCTGATAAACCAAGTTACTAAAATCATCCATCCTCGGCACATCGATACATTAACGCCATGAATAATGGATGAGATTTTATTAACCCCCAACGGTAGAGACTTGATGTTTTTACGGCCAGACTGCGTCCGTACAAGAAAAGTAGTACACGAAGGCAGCAAAGTCGAACCTTTTAGAAAGATGAAAGAAGATGTTATCGCGAACTGTGTGTAGAGCAACGTAACTAGCAAGAAACCGAAGTCCCTTAGTTAGAAGACAAGACTAACTACTGATCGGGTCTTTGGGGGAAAATGAACAGATGTATTTTGGACAGTGCGCGGTTCCAATTCGAGAAAGCAAAGACAAGCAGTAGCCCTAAAATGGAGCTGAGATATATTACAGCTCAAGATGTTTCAGCGGTGTAATGCCAGATCTAATGCCAGGCTTCATGCTCCAGGTTACTACATATATGTTACCTAAAAAATCAGACGCTCAAAGTCTATCTGAATTTCGTTCGATAGCCTCTCCACAGAAAAGCAAAAAGGATGTTGTAAAAACTCGCAAAACAGTGAAGAACTATTCACTATAGACGCGGTTGCCATGACTCAACCTCTTAAGCATCAAAGGAATTTGCACATAGCATACAATAGCTACAAGGAAGCGCTTCCTTCCTTGCCGCATAGCTATTTGTTTTAAGTTTTAAAACTTTGCAAAATATGCCCACGCATCATTGACATTCTAGGTCGTACGATGATGCTTTGGGGTACAAGAATCAAGTATTTTCTTTATGGATAACCAAGGTTAACTAGATAAATACGCATAACGATGGGTACATTTTAATGAGACTGTTTGAGTCCTATATGATTGTGTTTAGCGTTGAACCTATTGAGCAAAATCTTGAAAAGCATGTCTCATGGATTCACAGTACATGGTTGTAAGAATGGTCATCAAGTGACTTATCTTTTGCATATATATGACCTAAAGCTATACGCTAGTTCAGACGAAAAACTGCAGCAAGTGATCGACGTTGCAACGCAGTTTTTCAATGAAATACGCATAGAGTTGCATCTAGATAAATGCAGAACAATGCATATAACCAGACAGAATTTAGGGAGCGCAGAGTTAGAGAACAAGCTTGAAAATTACATTGAGGCCATGGCTGCGGGCGATTCATATAAATATTTTGTTATTCTTGAATCTAAGGGTATTTGGCATACGATAGTGAAGACAAGCCTAATGATTCAGATTGATTATAAAGATTTCTCTCAATTTGGCAAACAAAATCAGGGCAATAAATACCTATGCCAACCTTGTCTTCACGTACTTCTTCAGGCTCATCAAATGGGCTAACACTGACCTTAAAAAGATAATCAGTATCGTCCGCGTAAAAATGACAAAGCACCGAATACTCTACATTAATTAAGCGGTTGAAAAGGAACTTTTACCATGGAATATAGGGGGGAGGAAGGGGCGTTTTAGATGTCAAAAAACGGTGTAAGTCACACGTTATATAGTTGCGAGACTATTTTAACAACAAAGAAGACATTGAACTTTACAGCACCATCTGTAAAGCGAGTCTTGACTACACGTCCTTGAACTTGTCCTCAGACAAGACCTTGAATATCAGGGCAGAAAATATAAAGGAATTTGAAATACAGTGGAAACAGAAAGCTATCGACGACGAGCACCACAAAATGTTAGATGGACACAAAGCGGATAGTGAGTTATCTAATATTTGACTGAGAAAGGTTGTTCTGTACGTAGAAATGGAAGGATTAGTCTTTGTGATACATTAGGAGGTTGACAGCGCCAGAAACTATCGAAAACACGTGTTACATCAAGACGCGGTAGACCGGTACCGATTATGTGGAGATACCAACAAATCCATCGAGCACATTTTTTATGGTTGTCGCATAATGTCTCCGAAATAATGTATAGAGCTGCAAATTTCACGCCTAAATATGTACCCAGATGATAGGTAAACTTTAACTTTGAAGGTCACTCTAAGTTCATTTAAGGGCATGTGATATTTTTTCGTGTGGTGAATCGAGTTCAGTTCCCTCGGATTTTTTTCAAAAATAAACATTTTAAAAACTGAATTCAGAGATTCTATAAAATATTATAACCAACATCTCTAGACTCTTTTTAAGGGATAATAACAACGAAATTTATTGTTTTAAATAAGAATTGCATGCACGTGCACAATTTTGAGGTTAGGATCCCTTTTCAGCTCTCTTTCACTCCGATAATGAAGGTTTGTACCTTATCTATACTGTTGGTAGTCCTCAAGAATAATGATGGGGGAGGATTAAAATACAAATAACTTCAAAATACACATACACATAAAATGTAGCAAAATTATTCTTTTTTGAATTATTCCACAAACAAAGAGTTCGGGGACGTTCGTTAGCATGTTCGCCATCATTCCTTATATTTTTGAGACAAAATCTCTATTATTGTAGGAAAAAATCCGAGGGAATCTAACACTGATAAAATCGATAAAACTTTCGAAGTATCACACACATTAATCAAATTTATGAAAATAATTTTTTTGTATTAACTTACAAACAAAGAGTCCGGCGATATCTGTTGGGATGTTCGCTAAGATTTTCTAAGTGTTCAAGACAAAATCTTTATTGTGGTAGGAAAAAAGCCGAGGGAACCTAACACTGGTGAAATCGATAATTTTCTAAGTATCACATGCCCTTAAACTTAAACTGCATACTCTGGGAGGGAGTGATGTTGGGAGAAGGAGAACATGAGAGGGGGTGGGCAGATAATGGTTGGAAGTGAAATGTATTTTAGGACGAATGGATTACAGACGGATGAATTGAAAATCATGCACGAGAAAGGAAGGTAAATGAGATAGTGAAGGAAAGAGGCATGGAGGTAGAGATGGCAGAAGGGGAGGAGAGAATAATACAGTAAAGGTTTAATAGGAACTATGGGTGGATTGTGCCAAGGAAGAAAGCACAATATCTGTGTAAGAAGGTGGGATAAGTATGGGGGTATTTTTTCCTAAAGGGGGAGGGGGGCTAAAGGGCAAGTAGTAGGGGCGTAGGGGGTATTAGTCACGATGGAGGAATAGGAATGGAGAAGGATAGATCGTAAATAGAAGAGGAAGTAGGTATAAGAAAATTGTAAATATTTTTAATAGTAGATAAGTATAAGGTATAAGCCGTAAAGGCAGAGGTTGGCAATGCGAGGCAAAGCAAGGAAGTAGGGACATGCATGCGAGACGAGGCGAAGCGAGGAAGGCAAGGCTATATGAGCGAGCGGTCTTAGAGACAAGGTGTGTTTGGATGGTAGTTTTTAAGAGTTAATGTTAAGAAATTTCTGTAAAAAATGGAAGTTTAGGCAAGTTAATTTTTTAAGGTATGTATCAAACATTTCAAAAATATTTTTATTGTGTAGGATTCTCTTCTTAGTGAAAGATTGTAGTCGAATAAGGTTAACAACGCTCAACTCAAATAAAATATTTTTTATAATAAGATCAATATTTCACTTAAATGAATGCACATTGCACATCCATTCAATTAAATTAAATAAATATTTTATTATTAAATGTTGGCGTAATTTTCTTCAGAAACGTTTTACACTTTTTTAATTTTGGCTAAAATCGCCAGCAAAATTTCTGTTTAAAAGGTGAAAAAGTACCCTGATTATGAATATTTTGGTTATTTTTCGATATTGTGGTCAATTTTTGATTAAACAATTTTTTAAACAATTTTTTTATTTATTAATACTAGATTTAATGCTTTCATGATGATTCATTTTGATAAAAAGAGATATTTCGGGTTCCAATCGTGTAAAAAACTACGAATTTTGCCGACGTTTCGTGAACATTGCAAATCACTTCTTCATTGCTGACCTGAAGAAGTGAACTGTAATGTTCGCGAAACGTCGTTATTTCTAAAAGACAATATATTGTAACAAGATATTATTTTTCAGATGAGAAGAAATGATCCCGTGGTACAGAATTTTTTTTAATATGTGTAAAATCTAATTATATTTGACGATCTAATAACCACCTTTTGGAAGTTTATGTAGCAACCAATCCGCGTATGTTTAAAGTTATTTAATTAAACAATGTAGAAAAAGCGTAGCTTCAAAGTCTAAGGTTTTTCCAGAAAATCATCGTTTCAAAACCTTGCGTTAAAGTGATCCCAAAATATAGTAAATTATTCTTACATTTTTTTAATCATAAAATCAATACCAAATTATACTTTTTAAATTTGGACCAAGAGCGAAAGAATAAGAACGACGCCTAGAACGCCAAGAACGAAAACTTATCTAACCATAAACACAAATAAATATTAATGAATTGTTAAGTAATCATAAAAAATATTTACCCGTGGAATTGAAATTTCTGCGACGGAAAAAATATGAGATTGTCGAGTGCTTTAAGTTTTTATCATAATCATGAAATCAAGAACAAATTATGTTCTTTAGATCTCAAATAAGGCCACGAATAAATATTACGTGATTGTCAAGTAATTAAAGAAAATATTTACGCTTGGAATAGACATTTTTGTGTAGCTAAAAATAAAATTTTCGTCGTGTACCATAATAATTTTTTATTATAATCATTTTCTGAAAACATAAATATATGACCTTTATAAATGAAGGTAAAAAATAAACCTTTTTTCGAACTTTGATTTTCAGGAGACAAGTTCTTTTATATTTAATAAAAGATTTACCCTCGGTGAATATTTGTGTAAACAGCAACAAATGTTATTCATGAGTCGGTGTACTTTAGAAATGATAGCCATGTATTTTTTTTTTAATTTAAATGATGCAACCAATATATGTTAATTGAGATAATATTATTAAGAATTATTTACTTCTGGCTAATAGCCAGAAAAAAATGTGTGTAAATTATCTAATGTCATTATAGAAAAAATTTTTTAGAAAGATAAATTTATGTTAACATATTTGCTTTGGGTTTTAAAGTTACGCCTGATAATTTTTCATTTAAAAAAAGTTTTTAAATCAATTATGTCCAGTGAGCGTTTGTTAATATAGAACTTTTTATAAACATTTGACAGGAAAGTTATCATAGAAGTCAAGGTACAAAATTTGAGAAATTCTGGATTTTTTTAAGCTTCTCACGTAGTATATTCTCTGCAATAAGTAAAAAATATCTCTAATAGGGCTCAACTGACGGGTAACTTAATAAGATTTATAACAGTTTTTTAAAGCTTGGCCCTCTATTTCCGAACAAGTAATCACCTTTTAAAATTGGCATTGATTTTTAATAGTACTTCCACTGATCGAACCGAAAATTTCCGATCGTAGTGTAATTACCATTGAAATTTTACAGACTTGAATAGCGGAAAGTCCACTAAATATTACCAGAAAATTACTAATTCGTGTAATCGAGAGATTGCCTAATTCAATATTGAAAACATAATTGCTTGGTTAAAAAAACGTTATTTAGGACTCTACATACAAATTTTCAGAAAGCTATAGATATGAAAAACGTGCAAAATAAAAATCTTTATTAAAACGACGCAATGGTGTAACATTTTCAACTCTACTGAAAGAATAAGAAGGCAATATTGAGTAATTGATAAGGTAAGTTCCGTTTTCCATATTCATAATTTTTTGAAGTTGTATATTTTCCTCATTTTTCTTAGAAAGTTGCAACTATTTAGCAAGCTTTGTCCAAATTATTTTAATTAAATAAACTTGAGCTTGAATAAGCATAAAATTAAGTGCCTACATCAGTTTATTTGGATTACGTAGCTTTTTCCCTCACGCAAAATGTACTTTGAGGTCTCTCTAAAATCAAAATTGGTAAGATTAAACTACTTAGTAGTAAAATTTTACAGCTTATTGCTTGATACAAATAGATAAGCTTATTTAGAAATGTATATTAATTAATAAAAAATGTTATAAAAATTGAAAATGTGAAAAACAAAGAAATTCAATAAAATAACGCGATAATGTAACATTCTTAAATTTACTGGAACAATAAGAAGGTCATATTGTGAATTGATAACCCAGAATGAGAATATTTTACAATCTTAAAATAACAAGAAATCAAAGGGTTATAAATTAATTATGTACACTTAGAGTCTTTATCCGGTACTTTTCAACACAGTTCTGCTGCCGACTATCAACATTTTTTTTGGTGTAAATTTTTCTAATCTTCCATAGAAAATTGCAATTATATAGTAAACTTTGTAAGAACGGTTCGCCTTAATTGATCATGAGCTTTAGTGTCTAATTAAGTTTATTTTTATTTCATCTTCTTTTTACGCAAAAGATACTTTAGTGCCCCTCTGAATCGAAAATTTTTAAATGTAAATTATTGCTCGTGACATTTTAAAGATTAGTAAAACAATTACTGATTCGATTATTTAAGATATTTTGTAATTTAATAGTTAATGGTTAAATTATTTGAAATTTCATTAAAATATTATAAATTCCCTTTGAATTAGTTGAAGTTACATCATATCTTACGATATTCCTTGAAAATTTTTTAATCTCTTGGAATTTTCTTAGGAATAATTTTAAATATTGTAACATATTTCCTATCCTTTGAATTTTTTAACAGTACTTATAATATATTTAAGCGCTTGAAAATCCCTTGGAATCTTTTAAAAAGTTTCAAAATCTTTAAATTTTTTTGACATTTTACTAAAGACCTAGAAATATTAAAAATAGCTTCAAAAATTTGTAATACTTTAAAACCTCTTTTTCACCATTTTTTAAATGAAATTCAACTAAGATATTATCAAATTCTTTGAAATTCCTGAAGTAACATGATATCTGATAATATTTCTTGAGATCTCTTGAAATATTTAAAGCCCTGTGAAATACTTTCGGATGCTGAAAAATTCATTAAAATGCCTTAAGGATTTCTTTAGAATCCCTCAAGATCACTAACAATCCTCGGAAATCTTATAAAATCCCAAAAAAATGACTTGAAATTTTATTAAATATTCTCAAAACTTATAGATCCTGTAAAACTCTTTTAAATCTACATAAATTCTAGAAAAGTATTTAAAACCATATGAAATTTGTTTAAATCCCCTAAAATCATTCAAATCTTTAGCAATACAATTAAACTTTTCTAATTCTTCGAAACCTTTCCAGATCTCTTGAATTTTTGTAAAACTCCTGAAAAATTTTAGTAATTCTGAAAAATAGCGTAGTGTTTTAAAAATCCTCTAACATCTCTTAAAACTGTCCAAACTTAATAAGATGCACCAGAATCTTTCAAAATATCTTAGGATATTTAAAATTCTTTAAAATCTTTAACCTTGTTTAAAATTTGTGAAAATACTTCAAAATCTTTGAAAATAATTTTTATATTTGTAAATGTTTCACTGATTAGGGATGTATTCTTTGAAATTTAACTAAAATATTATAAAATCCCTTGGAAACCTCTAAAGATATATGCAATCTGATGATATTCCTTAAAATCTCTTAAAATATTTCAAGTCCGATGAATTCCGTTCAGACCCTGCGAAATTTATAAAAATACTTGATTAAGGGCTTTTAAAAACCCTTAAAATGACCATGAACATCTCAAAATCTTATAAAATTTTTGAAAACCGTTTGGAGTCTTCTACAATATCCTGAAACCTAATAGAATTAAAGCCAGCTGAAATCTATACAAATTTTAAATCTTTTAACAATTCCTTGAAATTATTTAAAATACCCTGAAATCTTAAAAATTCTTTGTTATTAGGTATCAGAATATATTTACCCCTCCCCCACCCTCTTCCTTCTATTTTGCACATCATAACATTTATCCAAGAAACATGATTACTGATCTTTGGTTTACAAAAATAGACAATCCCTTCAAAATGTAACTTTAATAATTTCTTAACCTGAAAGCTGCTTACTAAAGGTTTTAGATGGTTTACTGTCTGTTTAATCTCTTGCCATATAACGAGAAAGATAAATCACAAAATCTAGAAATGTAGATTAGGGTGGTGCAAAAAATCGCTTTTTGAGCCACAGGGCAAATCACACCCGCAAAAGTTTCCATTTACGTAGGAAATAAATCCGTAATTTTTTATTTTTTAAAATCAAATATTAACACGTGCTGTTGGGCACTTCAAAATACCATTTGATTTACATGGGGAAATTTTGGATTTTCGAAAAATATAACCTAAAAATAAAAAAATTACATTTTTACGCATTAGTATTAATTTTTAGTAATTTATATTGTCTTTTCCATACAAATAATTACTGATGGACAATTGGAATATTTTCCATGATATTTTAAGCAATTTTCAATTGTTTTAATAAATGTAACTTCCTTAAAAATGATTTATTCCCAAAAAATGTAAAAAATAATCGTATTTGCTGATTGAAATATAATAGCTGGTTATTGTTTAGAGTAGTGACTTTTTTAAAAACATTATGTAATTATGTAAACAATCAGTTATTGTTTATATACTAATTTTTAAACATTGAGTTAGAGATGTCCAATTTTATGTCAAATTGGTATCCTATGCCACTCTTTGTTGAATAATTACAAAATTTTGATACGTTTTTTCAAATTTTTCACAAATCTTTATTTATTTAAAAAAAATATATTTTCTTAAGCATTTTTTGTCGATATCTTAAAAATAATAAAATAAAAAAGAATACATACAATTATTTTTCTGAACGTATGGTGTATAGAAATAAAAAGTATTTGAATAAATCGCAGAAGTCATAATAAAGTTTAAATTATTAAAGTGAAATATTGCTTTCTTCATATTTTTTAAATCTTTACCATGATTATATTTTTCAATAGTATATTCACTAACACAAATTATGATTTGATTTTCAACCTTTTCTCTGATAGAAGTCTATATTTTATGTAATTTATAATAATTAATTTAATAAAAACATTACTATAGCTAAGTTTGTACAATTAGTACAATTTATTTGTAAATATTTAAATAAGGAATACCATAAAACAAGCTATTTTTGAAATTGCAGCAGTGCATAATACTGCTGAAAGTTGTGTTAAATTAATATCAGACTTTAACTGCTTGGTAACGAAAAATGAGGATAATAAACAGTACTTACTAAAATTAGTAAAAAATTACAGAAGAAAGTTGTCAGATATCAGAAGGGTAACATTGCCTTCAGCCAAAAATTAATGTTTTTTTATGAGCGTTGTAATTAGACTGAAAATAAAATGGATTTAGATTATATTTAATTATAGCATTTGAAAGTCTTTTGTGAATATAAAGCTGACATACAGGAAATAAAAAAATGTACATTAATATTTATTTACGAAAATAATTCTGTGTTATATTTTATATTATTCATCAACATTTTTAATAGAAAACTGCCTGAATGAATAAAAATAGTCTGAATACTGACATTAAGTTTTAACAGAATTTACTACTCAAAATCATTGAATATCATGATTAATTCAGGAAATACAATTTTTAAAATATTATTGGAAAAATCATTATTTACACAAATCATATTTCTTTGAGAAATTTAAAAATGGTTAATTTATTTTTTCTATACAGTATAAATTCAGAAAAATAATTGTATGTGTTCTATTTTGTTTCATTTTCTTAAAGTTATCGAACAAAATTGTTTAAACAAATAGAGCATAGGATACTAATTTGAGAAAAAATTGGACGTCGTCTACTCAATTTTTAGAAATTTTGTAAATAAACAATAATTAAATGTTTAAATAATTAAAAAATGTTTTTAAAAAATGGATTATTCCCAACAATAGCCAACT
The DNA here is from genome assembly GCF_010883055.1 of Belonocnema kinseyi. Taxonomy (NCBI): domain Eukaryota; kingdom Metazoa; phylum Arthropoda; class Insecta; order Hymenoptera; family Cynipidae; genus Belonocnema; species Belonocnema kinseyi. The sequence continues at coordinate 44,253,159 of NC_046664.1, forward strand.
ACTACATTCCAATCAGAAAATACAATCATTTTTACATATTTTGGGAATAAATAGTTGTTTAAGTAAGTTACATTTATTTAAGAAGTTAACCATTGTTTATAAAGTCCTGGATAGTAAGATTTTATTTTCTAGGCACTCCTCTCCAATCTCTGAAAACTTTGGCACATTTCGATGAAACCCTGGTGCATGAGTTCATTTTTTCAAAAATATAAAATTTTGCCATGTTAATTAAGTGAGATTTTGAAGTGCTCGGTGCAAAAATGTGAAAAATGTAAAAAAAACGCAAAAATTTGATCTGTTAATATTTGAATTTTGAAAAATAAAACATTACGGATTTATTTCCTATGGAACTGGGAAATTTTGGGTTGGGACTTGCCCTCTAGAGTGAAAAAAATGTTGCAATGCAATTAATGGACCACCATAATGAAGGTATTAAGTGAATAGTTCAAACCTGGGAAACTTCAAAATGTTGATTAATTTTTTCTGTTGTAGAACTTTTTCTGAATAGTTGAGGTGGAATATCCCATTACTGATAGCGAAATATCTGTATAATCATAAGAAAGTTTTTGTTGAGATTCAATGCCCCCCTCCCATCTTCAACAATGAATCACATACATTTTTCGGTAAAGAAATAATCACGCAACGAGATGGAATAGTACAATGATAAGAAAATATTTTTCACCTTCTTAAATGTGAAATACGAATTTTAATTAGGCAACTTATGTCTTTTAAATGTAGTCAATACCTGGACGCAAGATGTTTTAATAATATATGATTGATTTTATATTATATTATTTTATACTCACGGACATAATCGAGAAGTATCAGAAAAGGAAAGACCAGAGTCCAACTAAAAATCTTCATTCTTCTAAAAACAGAACAAATATATTTATATAAATTCTTAAGCTGCAACTGAGAATGTGTTGAATATTTTACGTATATATATACCAGCCATTCAGGGGCGTCGGAACGATTTTTTTCATGGGTGGGCTCACCGAAAATATGTTCAAAAATATAAACTTAAGATAAATATTAGGCTTGTTTTATTATTAGAAGTAGTGATTTGATGGATGGGCGGAGCCCACCCATCAAATTTCATGGATGGACTCAGGCTTACCCAGCCCACACGGCTCCGACGCCCCTGCAGCCATTATATTATTATTGAATTAAAATATTGTCCACATTTAGGTGGTGGGATGGAGTTGAGATGTAAATCATTGCGCGAAGCGTGTATCCATATTGTCATAAACTAGGCAAACTTTATTTACTTTTCTCGAGAATGTTTGCAAGACACATTAACAGAAAAAGTATTTGTTGAAAGGGGATTTTAATCAATTTTAGAGTTTTCTAAGCAAAAGCCTAAATTCAGTTTTGTAAAAATTCCACGTTTGTTTTTCTTTCAAATGTTGGTAAAAGATAGTTCACAAGGTACCATAAAAGTTCTTTAAATACAAAAATAGGATCTCTCTTCGTTTACGAGACATAATTAAAAATGTATTTAAAAATTTTTTTCTTCTATTTTTTATTTGTTTGAATACGGATCAAAACTGAATTTCGAAATATCAGCCCCAGAAGTCTGTTTTATAGGTTTCCGAAAAATCCCATCAGTGAAGATAACGTTTTGCCAGTTTTTGGCGCTAATTATGTTTTTGTTGCGTGAGAAAAAATAAAAATTGTGTATAATACATACAATACTACCTTTTTATAATTAGATGTTTATCCTAGGTAGAAATATACCACCGGCCTAGTACTGATCCAGTACTGACTACCAGTACTGGGGCAGCAATGGAAAAACGCTGTCATACTAAAATGCCACTGGATGCCCAAAGCCCACAAAATGCTGAAAAATATTTATTTGAAGTAATATTGACTGTTTCCAATACTCTGACGAATTGATAAAGACCAGTTTAAAATATAAGTGCGAAGTACAGTCTGTCAAGTTAAAGCGTGGGTGGCTTTACTCGCAGTCGGTAAGGTGTATCGACATGATTTTGGTGTCAAAATATTAAGAAGAGCTCCCT
>NC_046664.1:44255279-44277153 GCF_010883055.1 Belonocnema kinseyi
AGAGGGAGCTCTTCTTAATATTTTGACACCAAAATCATGTCGATACACCTTACCGACTGCGAGTAAAGCCACCCACGCTTTAACTTGACAGACTGTAGTGTTAGGATTTGCGTGTCTTTTTCTCTGTTTTTTCATGAATTGTGTCTGAGGATCTGTGTGTTCCTTCATTAGCTGCAGGCGAAATTTATGAGACATTACCTGTGAACATGCGCAGCTCTCCTCTAAATAATAAGGTCAGCGTAAACTTTTTCTTTCAAAGTTGATATGTTTGCGCTGAATTGAAAAGGTATATCCCAGTTATCACAAAATTTTTTAAGTTTATTGATGATAATTTTCTTTTACTAAGTGCCATTGTTTGTTTTTCATTATTTAAGACCATTTTAGCAACTTTGCACAATAACTTTAGATGTAATTTATTTGGAATCCATAATGATTTTTTATGAAAGTAACTGGAGCTTAACATTTTTTAAATTTTGTTCTGAAAAATTTATTTCACTAGTTTTATTTCTTAAACATTTTATACTATTCTAGTAACTTTTTACTAAAGCCTAAAATGTTGCTTTTTTACCAGCCATACGTCAGGATTGAACTTACAAATATTTTTCATAAAAAAAATGTTTTTATCTTAAATAAATATACCATTTCTCGTAATTTTAAAAGACCTCAAGAATATTTAAAAACCCATTTTTTAGTTCGAGTTTTGCACGACTTGAATAGTACTGTCCCGGTCGTGAAGCCAATTTTTAGCCAGTACTGGGCAAACTACCGCCTGTCTGTTCTGGTGGGTAATATTGGGCCAGTATTGCTCCGCTGGTGAATTCGGGCACACTACCGACATTTCCACCTGGGATATAAATTATTTAAACAATTCATTATATTAGTTAGGAATGCTCACTTAGAATAGAATTCGGAGGTCGTGGTTTTTCTAATAATTCAACTTATTTTCAACGTTTCAGTTAGAGTGGGGTAATAATTAAATCAAGTTGATAAAAATAATTGGGGACAAAATTTGGTATTATTTTTAATAATATTTTCTTTAAATAATGCTAGGAAGTTGTGATTTTTTCTGAAATATTTAATATATCGTCCACTTTTCACAATAAGCGTGAGGGAATAATAGATGCGAAACAACCAAACAAATTGTTTAAACAAATTATAATTGTTTATAACTTTTTTTCCTTTGGTAATGCTAGATCGTTTGCGTTTGTTTCTGAAATGTTTAACGCTTAGTCCATTTTTTACTTCAAGTGAGGTAATAATTAGTGCAAATGTGAAAAGTGGACAAAAAGTTAAAAATTAAAAAAATTTCTTGCATAAATAAAGAAGATAATTATGAAAAATAATAATTTGTTTAAACAATTATGTTTGTTAAATTGAATAATTATCCCCTCACACTAATTAAAAAGTGTATAAAAAGTGCAAAAACTATGGAAAAACTGCAACATTTTAGCATTATTCTGAGAGAATATTGTAATAAATAATAATAAATTGCTCAAACAATTATTAATTCTTAATTTAATACATTATTGATTCGTTCTAACTCAAAAGTTGATAATAAGTTGAAAAACTCGGAAAACCCGCAGCTTTCTAACTTCATACTAAGAGAAAATTGTCAAAAACAGTTACGCATTGTTTAATTAATTTATGCAAACGTTTAATTATTAATAGAAAGAAGAATTATAAACTTTTTTTATTGTACATTTTTTACTTATAAGGTTTTTTTCGGACCATAAAATTGTGAACAAAAATGTCTAATTGTGAACAAAAATGGCTTTTTTTCGATGGGAAAACCGTGTATAACTTGATGATTTTATATGAAATTCCTTATTTCAGAATTTGTACAGGTATTTTAAGTGATGGCAGACATAACTTAGATAATGAATATATATTATTGCAAAACAAATTTAGTTGAATTTAAATTTCTAATTTAATCCACACTAGTTTTTAAAGTTTGTCGAGATGTACAGATATACATTGAATAAAAAATAGCAAACATTATTTTTTTAAATTGTCTGTCACAAGTCTCTTTAAAATTCAATAAGCCTTTCTTTTAAAAAATACCAACATCCGATACAAATTGTTAATTAAAAATTGATGATACTATTGATAATTTTTTTTACTGATAAGGTTTTGCCAATTTATTGGCCCTTTATCAAATGCATATTCAAAGTCAAGATCAAATACATTAGCTATCTTTTGCCATGCATGATATATAATGCCTAGGGATTATATAAAATGCCTAGACAATGTATATAATCAATACTAAATTACATACTTTGTCTAAAATGGACAGGCATTATATATAACGCCTAGGGATTATATATAATACATAGTTTACTTACTTTACCTTTAAAATTTACATTTATATATATGATAGGCTCAAAGAACGAAAACGGCCAAAGACCGGAAAAACGACCAACACCCGCTTTAATTGTTTACATAACACGACCAAAACGCAATCTGGCTATCTTGAAAATGCCATAACGCTTTCTGCCCTTTTTAAACGACCAAAACTCAGAATCTATCTACGACGTCAGTAAAAAGAAAAATCTCTCCGGGACAAAAATCTGCCGATTTCTCAAATCTCAACGAATCAAAGTATTTTTTTTAATGATTCAAAATGATGGTAGTTTGAAGGAATATTACACTAAAAAGAAATTGTTAAAACATGTATTTAACGTTAAGAATGCAATTGTTTATATTGGTACTATCTACTTAGACCTATGCATTGATATTTCCTTTAGAAAGTACTCCTTTTGGTTAATTGTTATAAACAAATTAATTAATACAACTTATATTTCCTGTATTTTCGGAATTTAAATGCATTATTTATACAGATTTTCTTACTAAAATGTACAAGAATAATGCTTACATGCAAACGAACACCCACAAATTATAATAGTTAATAGTTTAAACAAGTTTTATCAACATTTTCATTTATTTTGCATTTTTATTTATGTGATGAATAGACCTGAAGAGCATTATAATGAAAGAAGTGAATGAAGTCTTTATTCATTGGGTAAAAGTAATAGTTTTATTTTTTTATACCAACTTTTTCATTACACTCAAAGTAGTTGGACCGACACATACACTTTTTATCAACACAATACCTTTTGCAGTTGCAAAATATAAAACCTTGTTTTATATTGTTTTATATCGCAACTGTAAGAGGTATTGTATTGGTCAAAAGTGTAAATGTTGGTCCAACTACGTTAAGTGTACTTCTATCAGCCATTCAAATAGTTTATGTAAAAAAATATCATTCTCACTTTTGCCCAATAATTAAAGATTTCGCTCATTTATTTTAGGATCATGCTTTTTGCCAACCTTTCTAAGTATTCAAAAAAACATAATTTTATCCGTTGGGAATTGAAAAGTCGGGGGATTTTTGTCCCAAAGAACTATTTTGTTTTTCCCAGCGTGCGTCTTATATGATTCAATAACTTTAAAGGATAGTTTCAAATCAGCCCTTCCGAAAACTATCAATCCTAACGGGTTTCGGTCTTTTGCAAAATGAACAGAACGCAATTCTGGTTGTTATGGAAACAAACTTAATGCGTTCTGGTTTATTTAGGTTTATTTTATTAGGTTTATTTATCTTTTAGCCCGTTTTCTGCCCTTGAGCCTAATACACACACGCACGCATAAGCATATATATATATATATATATATTTACTAATTCAAAGCTTCCACTAGCAGGTCCACCTTTCACACAATACTTGATTTTCTCAGGAATTCTACCCCCCCCCCCCCCCCTCCATTACATGATGGTTTTTTTTACTGTATTTAACATACAACAGTTAATAAAGTAGAAGAAATTTAGTATTGACTGCGATGCTTATTAATTAATGTTAGTTATAAGTAAGTGCATAAAATTACAATAAAAACCCCGGCAAATTCACGGTAAAAACTCTGGGATCAATTTTGTTTGAGGTAATTTCAAGATAGGGTTCCATCTCGCTCGTAGTTGGGGCACGAAACTCGTCGATTTTTTTTCACGCAAAACTGTAAAAATAATTAAAAGTAGATGACGTTTCGTACCCCAAGTCCGAGGGAAACGATACCTTGTGAAGTGGTATCATTCACACTACCAAGACTAATTTTTGTTGCAGGTATATGGTACCCTTAAATTAGCGTTAGATTCACACTTTGTTTTCACTTTGTGTTGGTTACATATCTTTTAAACAGGCTATTCAATTATGAGGAAGAAATTGGCAAAAATATTAATATACCTATTGCTTTAGTGAAGAATATTCTTGTTTTGACTTTTATTTTTTGATATTAAAATAACAAATTTTTTACGCATTCTCAATTAGTTAGAAATGTCGAACGGATTTTATCGACATTCATAATATCCTAAATGAGAGGTACATTATAATATCACGCGTGATCAGTTATCTTAGGAGTTTACATCATAATTTGTTTCACATTTTTTTCGAGTTTTAAAAAGTATAAAAAAGACAATGCCTTAAGTCACATTTCTCAATATGAATAGCAAATAAGAAAAATATAGTTTCGTTATCTTACTGATATCATCATAAATTATCATGTCCAACCTTAAAAACACGCGTTTTCCAATATTATTTATCTTAAAAAATCATAAGTTACTTGTTACACATTCCATAATAAAATCGAGTGGCAGATTGAGAATTTCGTAATGAGGGATTCAGATCACAAGTTTTTATAAAAATATACTAAGAAGAATAAAATAAATTTCTGTGAGAAGGGAGCTTGAAATAATAATATTAATTATTATTATATGACTAAACATAAAATCGTAGGTCGTAAATACACGGAGAAAACGTTTAGGAATCTTTTATCATATTATATGGATATGATGGTTCGAGTGAGAAATAAGAACATTTCTAATCAAATGTTATGGAAGATTTATCTGTAAATGTACTATAATTAAAACCATAGAAAATTTGAATTTTTTAAGATACTTTATGCAAATGGCGATTCGAACTGGTCGAAGTTAGGGTCCAGGATTAAACATTGTAAAAGAGTTAAAAAAAAATATAATTAACGTTGCACTCAATTGTTTCTTAAATCTTAAAATATTTTTATAAAAAACATTATTATGCTAAATATTACGGTGTACAAGTATTATTAATGTCAAGTGAAACCTGAAAACGTGCTTAACTCAATTTTGAAAAAATGGTGCTTAATATGTTTTAACCGCGCACAGCGAATATTTCTCTATTTTAAAATGTCAGACATATATAAATTTTTTTTTAAATATCCCGTACAGAAGTTTCTAAAGGGTTCTAGTGGGGCACTGACTAGTTTTCCCTATATCTAATAGGGCACTAGGGAGAAAAACTTTTCGGGCCCTATGTAGAACGTAACGCTGAGGCCATGGGACCCATACTAAATTTTCTAGTGGGGTTCTAGACGGGTCAGCAGCGTCCGAATATCATTTATAATTTTAAAAATTGAAATTTCTTTACAGCATTTGGGTTAATTTTAATATCAACTACTGCTATACTCTAACTATATGACAAAAAAGATATTCAAAAAATAAATATTAATTGATTGCGAATATTTGGACTTTAAATATTAATGATCCTGTTTAGAGTAAATAAATATTTTGAAAGTAAATTTTTCCTACGGCTAAAAACGTTAGAACAATTTTATTTCAAGCAAAAATTTTTTTAACAAATAATTTTTTTTATTATTTAGTTAGGTTAAAAATTATAAATAGTAGAGTTGTAGGGAATGTTTTTTCGGAAAAAGTAAGCCATAAATTCTAAAAATTTAATCTTTTTTCCAAAATTTGTAAGTAGGGATGGTCAGAAGAAATTCAATTGCTAAAAGCATGGTTAAAATTAGTTGTTGTGAATTTTTAAATTTGTCATTAAAAAAAAAAAAGATTTTTATTTGAAATGACATCGGTTATAATATTTTGATTCTTAAAATTATAGGAAAATTATTTGTTCAGATATTTGATTTTGGCACATCAACTACCTTTAATTTTATATTACAAATAAAATTTCTAACCCTACGGGCTACCGAACACCTAACTCTGTACTTAAATCTATCGCCTCGTAGTCGGGTGTCTTAACCATTGCGTAAATCGACAAGTTGAAACTCGTAAAAAAGTCAACCTCATAAGCTGAGGCTCAAAACAGTTCAAACACCAAATTTTAAACTCTCTTTTTTCAATTAAATATTTATTATTATACGGCGTTATGTAAATGTAAAATATACGATCTGTTAACAGGGTTGTATTTATCTCGCGCTACGCGTTCGGTCTTTATATTTTCGCACATTCTTGCGCAAACATTTTAAAATTAAGACTCAAAACATCCACCACTGTAATTTTGTAATTATGAATTCTCTTTCGTTAAAAAAGCTTAGCTCAAGAGTTTGAGCGCACCTATGGCACGCGACTGAGGGCAATCGCATTCCGCGCTTAGTCTTTGCATTTCTTCCGCATTCGGGCACAGGACTTTTAAAACCAAAGGTGAACGGACCGACAACTGTAATTTTGTGAATATGAACTCTCTTTTGTTAAAGCTCTTTTGGATTTAACGAAAACATTCTCATCACGTATCTCGTGCTTTGCACTCGATTTTGTCCAACATGTCAACTTTTGTCTGGTAATATAAGTTCATACCTTTTGCCGGTTTAACAAACAAATTTAATATTTTTATTTAGAATGTTATTTTTTACGACTAAAGCAAAAACTAACTGTCCTATCAAAAATTATAGGTCTTTTTTTGGATGAACAAGTTTTGTCTCATTTTTTCTCGTAGCTTATATCGCAAATTGATTTATTCTTAATTTGTAGTTATTTCCAGGGCGCGCAATTTGAGCTTTTTCATTTTTTTCGTATCTTGCATAGTTTGTCAAAAAAATGGAATTTTTGGATTTTTCATTATTTCTGGTACGATCAAATTTGGAGTGTTCAACTTCTCGAACAAATTAAAAAAGTTACCATAGTCCTGTAGGGCTTTCAAAAAGCAAAGTTTTTCTTTTTCTGACTTTTTTTCATATCATGCGTTTTTTAGCTTAAAATGTTCATTTTTGTTTTTTTTCTTTGATTTTGAAAATGCTCTGACTCTGATAATTTTCTTTTTATAGAAAAAAGTCATGGGGATAAATTGTTTGAGCTTCTAAGTACTATGAACAACCGTACATGGAATTTTTAAATCTTAACAAAATGTGGTTTCAAACATTTTTGGTACGATCAAATTTGGAATTTTCAATTTTTCGACCAAATTAAAAAAGTTTTTATCATAATCTTGTAGGGCTTTCAAAAATAAAACTTCTTCTTCTCAAAACTTTTTTTCATATCATGCGTTGTTTGGTTTAAAATGTTCATCTTAGTTTGTTTTTTTGGATTTTGAAAATGCTCTAACTCTGATAATTTTCTTTTTATAAAAAAAGTCAAAATGATAAATTGTTCAAGTTTTGAAGTACTATGAACACCCGTGCATAGAATTTTTACATCTTGAAAAAATGTGGTTTCAAAAATTTTGTGTAGATCAAATTTTGAATTTTCAACTTTTTGACCAAATTGAAAAAGTTGTTATAATCTTGTAGGGCTTTCAAAAAGCAACGTTTTTCTTCTCTCGAATTTTTTTCGAATCATGCATTGTTTGGCTTAAATTTTTCATTTTAGTTTGTTTTTCTGGATTTTTGAAATGCTATAACTCTAGTAATTTTTGATTTTTCAAAAAAAGGCATAAGCATAAATTGTTAAATTTTTTTAATTCTATGAATAACCGTGCAGAGAATTTTTAAATTTTTAAAAAAGTGGTCTCAAAAATATTCAAAATGTGCCCACTTTTTGAATTTTTATCCAAAATGGCTGGCTAACGAACTTGATCTTTAGCTTAGCACACTAAACGAGTGTACCGAAGGGCAATTTAATAGATTAATTTTTTCAAAAGTTATCGTGTTCACAAACAGAAAAACAGACATACAGGCAGACACATTCATAAAAATCCGTTTTTCGGTTTCAGGGGGTCTCAAAATGTGGACATTTGACAAAAACTGTGGGGGCCAAATTTTATACAAATTTAATACCTTCTCTGATGAGAAGCTCCCTTTCCAGCTCCTTTCCAGCTCCTTTCCAGCTCCTTTCCAGCTCCCCTTTCCGCTTCAAAGGTCCGTACGTTTGGACTAGACTTGTCCTTATTTAAAACGGAATTTAAAGAAATTTTGAAATTAAAGATCTTAGTTGCATTTTTCAGTAAATATTTAAAATTAAGTTAATAATGAATGAATAAATAATTTACACCTATTTAATAAACAATAATCAGTCAATAATTTATGACAGTTATTATTTGATGATTTTGAGAATACGGAAAAAATAGAAAGTTCTAATAATTTTTCCATTACCCCATTGAAAGGAAACATTCAAGCACAGCAGAGTGGCGCAGTGGAAGCGTGCTGGGCCCATAACCCAGAGGTCCGTGGATCGAAACCACGCTCTGCTAACTTTTTTTATTAGTACAGATGCTACATAAATATATATGTATATGATTCATATAATTTTTTTTTAATATAGCTTTTCTGTAATAAATAGATGCTATAATATTATCTGATAAAGATTACAACAAAAATTTTAATTTCCGCTTAATATCTGTTAGAAAATGTGTGAATATCTAGAATTCTGAAGAATCCAAATATTAATAATTGAATATTTAATATAGTATATATACAGATAAGGTTGAAAAAGTTTACAACATTAAGTGACAATTATTTTCCACTTTCCCCTGAAATATTAAGAATATTCTTCTAACACGATGTCGTATGAAGTATTGTTAACAATGGATTTATTGATGCTTATTCCAAACAACAGTGAATAATAATCAGCATTATTGAGTGACATATTTTTTAAATGTCCGGTAATAAACCATATTAATTACTCATAGTATGAAATGAAAGGATTTTCAATCATTGTGAATTTAATATTAGTAAGTGAACTGAATAATTTAAAAATAAGTAAATTTGATAAGATCGGTACCAAAAGTATTTACTGATAATAGTTTGCATATTAAAATAAAATAGTAGAATACAGTATTGGAGAAAGCGTCTTTAATTGACAAAGGACTTAATCACCTTCACAAGTGAGAAAGTTTTCAGTTAGACTAAAGAAATCATTTTTTAAATAGAATACAAATTTCGAATCCTGTCTTAAAATTATAAATATAATTTTCATACGATTTTTGAAGTTTCCAGATATGCCTTGTCAAATATATAAACATTTTGAATATCTTTTAAAGATTTGAATTTTGTGATTGGACAAAATCTGAGAGACTCCGATGGAAATGGTAAAATTAATTATTTTTACTTCTAAATTCTTCTGGTCACAGTGGATCAAACACGAAATTTGATATTTTATGGAGTTACAAGAAACAGTGTTCAGAATAGTTTATTTATTAGAAATGTTATGGAATAACGAAACTCAGTACTCAGTTTACATTCCATAAGCGAAGAAAATTGGAATATTCTATTTATATTATTTTCTTCAGAGAAAAAACTGGGGGTTCACTCATGTTGCGGCTCAAATGAAAGTTGGTGTCATTTGGAACTTGGGCTTCAATAGATACCTGTAGAGACCCAAATGGGTTCGTTTAGAGCGCACTTGAAAACAACAGCATCAAGGCCCATTCACAAGCCAATCGCTTGCAAAGTCGGGTTGGCAAGTTAGCGATTTACAAAATATGTCGGTAAAGCAAACACAAAAGATATTAATATTTATTTATTTTTCTTCTTATTTGTAAATGTTCACTTATTTTGGGATTTTTAATACAAAATTGACTTAAAATTACACCATCTTTAAATTACCATGATTTAAAATCATTGGTCAAATTATAATTGGAAATGTAATGCAATTTTATTGATTGTCAGTGAAAATGTATTACTTACCTAACCCATTTTAACCTACTCTTAAAACTTATGAAAAATCATAAAAATTATTCACATGATTTTATTGAGAAAATCTTCGATGTACAATTAATAATCTTTTGTAATTCATTTTTATTAAGTGAATCTTCTAGAAGCATAGTATTCACCAAGCACTATTAAGACCAGCTCAGCCAATTAGCCGTTATTAATATTTTTAAATATTACAATGACCTTTAGTTGTTTTAAATTAAATAAAAGCAGAGAGGCTTCAGAAACATTTATTTTTGCATTCGTTTTTGCAACAACCCTACGTCACTTATAACAATATATTTTTACTTTTAAAATGTAACATATGTAATTGCACATCTCCCCATAACAGCAAACATATTATTTAGGATGTCATTGCGCATACTGTTCGTTATACTTAGCGTACCTCTTCACGAAGGCCTGTTTTGAATTAATCGTGGAATTAATATTTTTCATAGGATTCATTTCTAGCTGCTTCGTTGATTTATGGCAAATTTTATTGGTTTAGAACCTAGAAACGAACTCAATGTTTCAAATTAATTCATCAGTTTATTTAAATTCGACCTCCGTTGAAAGGTACCCTTTCTTTATAAAGTTGAAAATATACTTAGGGTATTTTCTTGAAATAAAGAAAGAAATTCAAAAGGATTAAAGCAAGATTCCCTTTTTAATAATTGAATATTATTGATAATGACTTGTTTATAAATGTGAGAATAAAGAATTCATTTATCGACCAATGACTTACGACGAAAATTTTCTTGCTAATCAATCAGTGCTCTCAATTTTTGAAACTTTTTGAACTGCGCTTGCTTCGCGCCAGCAACACGATTTGTTACTTCAGGCGCGCACATTTTAAATTATATAAATATTTAAATGTTAGATTTATGATAAATAATGATTAGCAAATGATTCAAAAGTGATTTATTAATCCTAAAATAGAATTATTGAAGAACAGATGAAAAAATATTGTGATTTCATTACAAAAAACTTTTTTTATTTTGACTATAGAAAAAAACAGAATTTTCCATTTATTTTTAGTAACTTTATTGATTTTATTTTAGGTCAAATTGTTGTGAATAAAAACAATAAAAATTAGAAACTCGACAAGATTAATGACTGTTAATGCATTTTATAAATATTATTTATTATAAATATCACATTTGAAGATCGACACTATTCAAAATCAGCGCGCCAACAGTAACTAATTGTGTTGCCAGCGCGACGCAAGCGCAATTCAAAAAGTTGCCCAGATTGTGAGCACTGACATGAATAAGCCTTTAAATTTACAAGTTTACTACATAACCTGCAAATGATATGATCAAGTCATTATATTTACTTTAATTACGTTATTATTTTGTAATTTAATTATCTTCATTGATTTATGGTATGTCCACCAGAGTTCGATTACATGTGTGATTTAAAGTAAATATTGTGTTATTAATTAATCATAATATTGAAGTGGGCAAAGCGAAAAATAGGATCTTTAGTAGGCTCAATAGGCTTTAATAGGCTTTAATAGGCTCAATTACACTTGAGATCCTTTCGAACCCCAAGTCTGGTATTATTTCGGGCTCATTTATCGTTTTGGGTTCCTTTTCAGCAAGTAGGGTTTATTTTTGTTGCAGCTCCTTTGGAACCAAAAACGGGTTCCAATGGAAACTTCAGTTTTTTCTGTGTTCGTAATTATTATTAATTATTATCTTCATACATAAAAGCCGTTTAGAGACATTTATACATTTAAATGCATGTTTAAAAACAATCTATGCGTCAGGCAAAAAATGCCGCGAGCGAGAGATATTCACACTTTATGAAGAAAAAGAACATGTTTCTTATTCAAAAAATTTTTCTTTCTTCTTGGAATATAATAATGAGCTACTAAAGAATCAACATCTATTTTTATCTCATTTCGTGCAACATCCCCATTGTTTTTACACTTTTGCGTCAAAGACATTGGACGATAGTTTTGTACCATTTCTCCGAGCGAGATGGAACCCCATGTTGAAATTAGCTGCAACAAAATTTACCAGAGAGTTTTAACTGTATTCGTTTTCCTATACTTTGCTACTTTTTTATATTGCCGAAATCCTCTCGAATGTAAGTTTCACCATAAATAGGTACTTCCTTCGGGTTGCGGTAGAGCGTTATTTAACAGAGTAAGATCGTCAAATGTTTTATCGCCTCATCCGCCTGTGTCCCTGAAATAATTTCATGTAGAGGTAGAGTAGAGAGAAGCTTAAAAGCAAGAACACTTCTGGGAAATTTATCTCAGGAAAATCTCAATTATATTACGCGTGGCGGTCAACACTTTGCGACGATAACGTGGTTTCACGTGACTTTGTCACATTAAACTCTGACATTCAGGTTATTAATGTGCTAAAGTATTAAAATATGAAATATGAGTCGAGTTAAAAAGGGAGGCTGATAAAGCAGTTTTATATTAACTTATGAAAACTTAGTTATAATGTAAATGGTTTTGTCTACGTTACCACTTTAGAGGGTGGGGGGGGGGGGGGCTAAAAAAACCTACAGTTGGTAACGTGTAGAGGGGAAGGGGGTTAGTCGAGGTAACGTTATGAGTATATTAAGTTTTTAGAATTTAGAACAATTTTATTTTTAAAAGTATATATATGGTAACGTTTTGAGTAAGTTTCCATATTATTAATGCTTTTGGTACAAAATTAATCTCTATATTCAAAATTTTATATTTTGAGTGGAAAATTCACCCTTTTGGTAGAGAATTCTTGAATTTTATTAAAAATTCTAATATTTTGGCAGTACATTATTCTTTTTATTTGAAAATTCATCTCTTTTAGTTGAAATTTCAACTTTTTGGTTAAGAATTTTAAAATTTAATTCAAATTTGTCTTTTTTGGTGGTGAATTCATATTTTTGTTTATAAATTCATCTTCCTAAGTTGAAAATTCAAATTTTTGGTTGAGAGTTTTTGAACTTTGTTGAAAACTTGTTTTTTTTTTGTAGAAAATAAACCTTTTTGTTTAAAATCCATAATTTTAAAAAATTAACAATTAAATTTTAAAGTGAAACTGCTTTATTAAAATTAGAAAAAAAATTTATCTTTCTCCCTTAAAAATTCAGTTTTTTGCTTGAGTATGCATGAATTTTAATGGAAATTCATCTTTTTTAGTTGAAACCTAAACATTTTGGTTGAGACACCTTCAATTTTATCTACTTTTTCAAGGAGTAGAAAAGAAATGTTCTTCCTATCTTAGAAATTCACTTTTTGGTTGAGAATTCTTAAATTTCAATGTAATTCGTCTTTTTTGGTAGTAAATTAATAATTTGTTTAAAATTCCATCTTTCTTAGTTGAAAATTAAAATTTTTTGTTCATAATTCTTAAATTTGGTTGAAAATTCGTTTTTTTGGTGAAAAACAAATCTTTTTGTTTAAAATGCATCTTTCTGGTTAAAAATTAAACAACAAGGTTTTAAAGTTAGACTGCTTTCATAAAATTAAAAAAAAACTTTCTTTATTTCTTAAAAATTCAGATCTTTGCTTAAGAGTTCTGGAAGTTTAATGAAAATTCTCTTTTTTTGTAGTGAATTAATCTTTTTGCTTGAAAATTCATCTTTTTTCGTTGACACTTTAACTTATTGGTTGATAATCTTTAATTGGATTAAAAAGTCGCCTTTTTTGTTAGTAAATTAATTTTGGTGTTTAAAATCCATTTTTCTTAGTTCAAAATTTAACAAATACGTTTTAAAATTGAACTATAGCTTGTTGAAAATTAACCTAGGTTTATTAAAAAATCAACTGTTTTAGTTTAGAAGATTCGTGGTTTTGTCTTCAATATTCAATAATTAATTAAAAATCTCAACTATTTGGTACAAAATTCGTTTTTTACAATTTAATTTTTTTTTAATACAAAAATTTAACTATTTAATTTTTGGTTAAAAATGTACCTTTCTTAGTTTAAAAATCTGCCCGCTTCGCGGGTACATTCTCATTGCGCGCTACGCGCGCGGCTCGCTTCGCTTGCAAGTTTGAGCGCGCTTAGGGCACGCGACGGTTGAATCGCGCGCTTCGCGCTCGAACGTAATTATACCTCGCGCTTCGCGCTCGGATATTTATTCTTTGCATTTGGAATGCTTGAAAAAAACTTTATTATAAAGATCTCTTTTAGATGGCAGTATTTATATAAGTCTTCATATTCTGAATTGTCTACTTAATTAAGTACAGTCGAAGATTAAGTTTCTCAAAGCTCTGTAGGCTTTGAGGTTCACATAGTTATCGTGACACTCGCGCTGCGCACTTGATTTCCGACAAACATTTGTAAACAGGTTTTGTTGTATTTTTTTTGTGGTAACTTTCGTCGTTTTTGCACACATTTTTTTTTATTTTACTTTTTTCAACGTTATTTTTCACGAATAAAACAAAAAGTACGCGTCCTATCAAGAATTGATTCTTAACGAAATTGTAGATCTTTTTTGGGATAACCATTTTTGTTAATTCATCTTTTTTGTATCCTACATAGTTTGTCCACAAAATGGAATTTTTTATTTTCCATTATTTTTTGTGCAATCAAAATTTGAATTTTCGATTTTTGAAGAAAATCCAAAAATTGGTTATGATATGAGTAATCTTGTAGCGATTTCAAAAAGAAATGTTTTTCTTCTCTTAACTTTTTTTCATATCGTGCGTTTTTCGGCTTCAAATTTTGATTTACGGTTGATTAACAAAATTTTGAAAACATATAACTCTGAGAATTTTCTTTTTGTTGAAGAAAGTCATGAAGATAAATTGTTTGTTAACGAACTCGTCCTTTCTTTTAGGACCTAGAAAAAGTGTGTCAAAGATGGATTTGATTCGTACATTTTTTCGAGAGTTATCGTGTTTAAACGGACGGACGGACCAACAGACGGACTGACGGATAACCGGACGGACAAACAGACGCCATAGTGAAAACCTGATTTTCGGATTCAGGGGGTCTCGAAACGTGGAGATGCGTTGAAAACAAACACTTTTTCTTAAAATCACTCTTTCATTTTGATTGTTGATTCATTAAACGGTCAAGTAGACTTTATACACATATAGGAAACTTGACCACTGTATATTTCTCGCAGTGACGATGATGGTGTTTTATTTTTTATTTTCTGAAGTCTTGAATTCTAAGTTTTTCTTTGTTTCAACAATTTTGAATTGTCAGCCAACTGTAATTTGTTGCAAATTTTCGTATAAAAGAAATCCCCATCTAATTGTTAAAAAAATTGAATTTACTATGGAACTAAGGCACTCGTCCGTATTGCGTAATCTTTAGAAGATATATTAGAGATAAAATTTCAAGCTGTCTAATTACAATTTTACATTCCACAATGCTCAAATAAAATCAATTGATTTGTATTGATTGCTTGATTTCTTGTTATCGATATTTACCGATATTTGATATTTTTGGGTTTACACAGTAGGAAAGAATACCAATAATGCGTTTAAATGTCAAAAACCAATTTTAATGAGAATTTGCAGATTTAAGAATTGGGCGGATTCGAAATTTCGGACACTTTTACCCAAAAAATATGGAATCTTCTTAAAGATTTTGTAATGGCGGTTCTTGAGATTTCTGGCTACGAATTTCACCAGAAAAAATCTGAAATTCTAAATCGTGGATGTAAAATGGCGAAATTTTTTTCAAACAATCACGGAATTCATACGAAACTTGTTATAATATTCCTGGTAGTGGATGGTCATTATTATTTTTATCATTATTATTATCTTCGTTAAAGCAGATTTCTCATTAAGTACTACAAAAAGCTTTTTTCTTGATTTTTTCAGATTTATTTAATTTTAATTTTATTGATTATCATTTTTGAACGTCTAGCATGAGAGCAAACTAATAAATATCTGGCTAAAGCATTAGTCTCGGCTGAGTGGTACACTGAGAAACTTTTACTGGAAAAATTACTAGATTAGGTTACAATCGAGGGACCAAGGCGATAATTCGTATATTTTAATAGAATAATCGTAAGCTATGCTATTTTTATATGAAGCTTTCCTATTGATAATACGAAGTCTTAGTATTTTTATAGTAAAATCCTAGATAGAATAAATTAGTAGAGACATAATTAAATTATGTAAAAAGAGTAGAAGTAATAAGTACCTAAAATAAGATAAAAGACTAAATTTGTAAGAGGAATTGCTACTCTCTGTAGGAATATGAATTATACTACGACAATTTCTATTTTTTGTATTATGGAGTAAGACAAATTCAGAAGATCGCTCTCGAATATTAGTGACTTAGTAAGCGAGCCTAGCGTTGAACCGAGTGTAGCCGAGCGTAAACGATGTCAGCCGACCAACGCTCTACTGAAATTTCTTAAATTTACCAATCACTTGACTTGGGTTGATGCAAAGATCCTTATTACAGTAAATTAGGATAATTCGAAAAGTTACAATTGAAAAACAAATTTTCCACAGAGAGCAAACAATAATTTTTTAACCTCGATATTACGATAATTGATTACGTTAAGATATAGTACTTAGAATTTTAAAAATGCCATCACTGTGAACAATTATTAAACAATTTAATTGAAGTCAATTTGACTGCTAGCATTTACTTGATAAGAGCGATAAATTTCTGGATCTCATTATCTAGTTTAGCCGAATGGAAAATCGCCGTGCTGCCGCGCTGGAGACCCGTGTTCGTTTCCCACCAGCGCTTTACTTTTAGTCACATTTTTCTGTTTCAGCTTGTAATATAATATTTCTGCATGTATATAATAATGTATAAACGGCGGCCATCATTTTACACATTCCAACCCTACACTAAATTAGAATGTTCTCTTTTGATCAAAAGACCGTGAAAATTTCGTCATCTTGAGCCGTTCCTACCCCACTCTTAATTCTAATGTACTCAGCGTGTCACAAAACCGCGAAATCTTTGCAGGCTTGACCTATTCTTACTTCAGTGTAATTTGTAATATAACATGACCGCCAAAGCCGTCGCAATATTGACCCACTCTTACCCCCACTTTGAATCATAATCTTTTCGATGGATCGAGAAATCGCAAAGTCTTCGATATACGCTTTGAACTGTCTTAATTAGCCTAGTCACTATCGCATGATCCGTTGCATCTATAGGATTAAGACTTGTATTACGTTTCCCCCTCCACCAACAGTCGCGAAATCGGAATAGAAAACACATAGCGAAGCGCGAAACATTTGAAGTATTCTCAAGAAGAGGTTAAATGGCATAATAAATATATTTTCGTGCAGTGTTTTTTCAGAAAATAAGATTTTTTACTGAAAAAACAATAGTGTTGTGCTGCATCCTATACTGCCGTAATATATCTGGCCAACATTTTTGCTTAAGGACATTTGACACAGCCAAATACCTATATTACCGACTTCACTTTATCAGTTCACTGAATATTTGTTTGAACCTAAAAACTTTTTTATACATAAAATATCGGCCTCAAACGTTGAAAAATGCAAGAATCGACAGAAAACTATTTTAAAGTACAAAGTATAATAATAAAAAATATTTTAACTAAATCTTATCCAGCACACAATAAAGGCTATCAATTCCATCGGCATCAGCCGGTAACGGTGTGGACGAAAATCCGTACCCTGGCGGCCACTAGAAGAGGCTCGTCCTACGCTTTGAATCTTTTGTTTTGTGCCGGATAAGATTTAGTTGAAATATTTTTTTTACATCTTTTATTATTAAACTTTGTACTTTAAAGTAGATTCCTGACGGCTCTTGCATTTTTTAAAGTTTGAGGCCGATATTTTATGTATGTGAAAGGTTCGAAAGTTAAAAAAACTCTTAGGTTCAGAAAAAATATGTGGAAAAGGGTCCCAGTTTTAATTTGATCGGAAATAATTTTGAGTGAAGTTCCTACCCAAATGAAGTACCTAAACGTACTTCATTGTACTCTAATATATTTTTTAAAGTTTCAGCTCGATATTCTATTTACAAAAATAGTTCTTAAGCTTACAAAAATATTCAGTGAACTGATAAAGCGAGGTCGTTAATATAGATATATATATATAGTATAGATATTTGGCTATATAACGAGTGGGTCACTTGATCAGATTCCTATCCTACCGAAACTTTTTTTATTTCTCAACTTATTTTCACCCTAAGCGCCACATTAAGTTGAAAATTTAAAATAATAAATAAGAAGCACTAAAAAAGTTTGATCTGGTCCTAAAGTTGAAAAATTACAAAAAAAAGTCAAACAAAATTTTTTACAAAAATACTGTTTTCATAATTATTAATATCTAGGACCAGACCCATCTTTCTTAGTGCGTTTTATGTTTTATCTGAAATTTTCAACTCGATGTGACGCTTCGTGTGAAAATAAGTTAGGGGCGTATCTATGCATCAGGATGACTTCTTATAAAAACAACTCTAATGGAATGTTTGACTTAAAAAGTAGTAGAGGTTGAATATCTTAACCGATTTTAAAGATTATTTTTCTGAATTAAAGCTTTTTTTTATACATATAAAACAAGTATGTGTTCGAAGTTTTTAGTACTGAAAAATTCATTGACTTGAGCATTAAAATTTTCTTTTAATGCTTTTTCGGAGTAAGATAAAATTTATTATTCAAGTAACAAAAATTTTGCCATTGTTATAAATTTACGAGGTTTAAAATTTCGAAACATTTCAAGATTTCAAATTCATTTTGATTCGGTACTCTAGATGCATAGAGGATTATATTATTTTTTAAATAAAAAGAAATAAATTTGCAGAAAAAAAAACAAAATTTTCTTTGTTCAAAACTACAATGTATTGCTGCATGCAGTAAACATTTGAGTTTTTCTGAATTGAAAAAAAGTTTTACAACACGATATATGATATCAAGAAAACAATTGCATACTTCGGTTTGAAATTGCGACTGCATTAAAATAGAAAAATAATTATCGAACTGTTTTAATTTAATAATATTAAGAAAATTTAATTCAGATACAAATTTATTGCGATTTATAAGAAAAATGACACTTTAGTGTGCGTTTCTTTGTTACACTTCTGCTGTAAAAACCGTATAGGCATATATGAAGAAGTCAGTGAGTTGTTTTTAATGAAATGTTAAGCAGGAAACCGAAATCTTCTAACGCTATTTTATATCTTGAAAAATGATACAATCTGTTGTGAGAAGATATTATGCTTGAGGTAAAAGAAATAATCCCGTAATAAGGACAAATTTTCTATTTGAAATCACGACATTAGTGAATTTGTTTATACAAATTTTTTGTGCGTTGTCCGTGGAAAGTAGTTAGGGCACATTTGCGACTTTCAAAGAACAACTGTTTAAAAGTTTTTTTAAATTCGTGTCATTATCTTACATTAGGAAAATATTGCGTTCAACTCTTTTCCAAACCTAGAAAATTATTCCAAAAAATATCTCAAGTTTTTAAAATTTAGAGCAAATCTCACCATATAAATTTGGACGTGCTGGGTAACCATAACAAATTTGCAGTCGTGGAGTGGAAATTTCTCTGAAGATAAAAATTGTACATTCAGCGCTTGTGTTTATTTTTTATCAGATCGCAGGTTAGATCTCAAATATATAGATGTTTTAATTTTGTAAATCTAACCATAATGTTTTAATTACAATAATAATTATAATTCTCTGATGCGTATACGACGGAAGCATTGTTTTTTCTTGAAAAGAAAGTTTCTATAGTAAAAAGAATTTTTTTGGAAGTAAAGAAATTGATTTCGAAGCAGCTGTAGTCATTTAGAGGCCATAACAGAAAAATTTTCTTTTTCATCTGACCATTAAATTTAAACTGCTCTTAAAAATTCACGGCTGTTCCTAGTGTTACGAGAGCCTAACTCTCATACCTTATTCCCACTACTACCCTTGGGCCATACCATTCTCTAGAATACAGGGCCATATTGTAGCGTCCAGGCAGACTTGGCGCATATTCAGTTCTGTTCTAACTCTCGAGCAATAAAGACGTCCTGAATTGCTGTCTGCAATTCAGTTCTTAGCACAAAAATCCATACGCATTATTTACCATGTAACACTCGGCTGGCAGAAATATTTTTTCTCCAGGAAAGTTACTAACTGAAAATGATTCAAATACAAAAATTAAAGTTTAGATTTTTCATTATAAGATGAAGCGCCCTGATTTGGGATTTGACGTTACATCTTACAAATTTGCATTTCGATCTTTACGGAAATTTCCATTCGACGACTAAAAGTTGTTCTGATTACTTAGGAATTATGTAATATTTATTCTAGTTTTTAAACATAATTTAAAGATTATGATTTGCTCTTTATCTTATGAGTCTTACAAATTAAGGAAAATAAATGTTAGTTGATTAAAAATAAATGGTTGAATAGAAGAAAAAAGCTTATTTCATTGGCAAGAAGAGTCTCGTTGTAAAAAAAACTGTATCTTCAATTTAAATTAAAAGAATTATCAAAAATAAACTTATTTCTAGACTATATGATAGAAAAATGCAGCCAAACTATAGAAGCACATAGCATGCTATTGTTGTAATGCTTTAGGGAAACGAAAATATAAGGTAATGAGTGGAACAGATACTGGTTGGATGAGAAGAAAAGAGCATGCAAGTTGTGCAACAGAGGAGAAGCCAGAATGGAAAAATAGAAGGGTGGTTAGGTGGAAGTGGAGGAGAAGGGAATGACAATCGGAAGGCTAATGCATGAGAATGCAGGGAAGAAGGTGATTGTTTTGTGGAGGTATCTGGGGAAAAAGGAGGAAAAAACAGAGGAGGATGGTAGAGGAGTGGCAATAGGCAAAGTAATGTCCATAATAATCGTGAGGCAAGAAGAGTTGTAAGAGGAGGAGCACGGATACAAGAGATCGGTTCTCCTTTTCATGAAGGTTGAATAGCGGTAATCGGTACCCTTTTTCGAAAATGGATAAAGGAACATAAAAAAGAATGTGAATAGTATCTAAAATATTAAAATGTAAGGAGAAGTTAGATGATAAGTAGGTTAGGGAAAATGTATTAACGAAAAAGTGTAAAGAAATCGCCATATATGTTTCCGATTAGCGATCTGGCCCTGATCGGTTTAATATCTTCGGGGATAGATTGGGACAATTTTCATGACCCAGACGCGGGCCAGACTAAAAAATGTATTGAGTTTGCATTTGTGTTTGTGTCAAAATTTGGGAGTTGAATAAAAAATATAGTTAACTTTATTTATTTTCCTTCTTATAAAATTATTAATATTATTTAAAAAATGTGCCCACTTCGCGGGTACATAATCGACGCACGCAGGGCGCGCGACTGCTGGTTCTCGCGCTTCGGACTCGATAATGTATTTACCTCACACTGCGCGATCGATCTTTGTGCATAGAATTTTAAAAATTAAAAATTAAACCATCGACAACAGCAATTTGGTGATTGTGAATTATCTTTTGTTAAAGCTCCTTCGGCTTTAATGAACACATTCTCATCACCATGGGCGGATTAAGACCTTTCGGGGCCCGGAGCTAAAATAACGTTGGGGCCCCTTTAAGGCGGCTGGACTTAACATTTTACTTTCATTTAAAATTAGTTCATGATAAAAAAATTCAAAAATTTAATTGAAAAAATTTTACTAAAATTTTTTTTAAGGACTTTATTATTTTTGTTTATAAGCGGGTTATTTTACTGTATATTATATGTTTTTCTTGGGGAGAAGGGGGCCCCCACTAGCGTGGGGCCCGGTGCTTCAGCACCACCAAGCCCTCCCCATGATCCGGCACTGCTCATCACGTATCTCGTGCTTCGCACTCAAGTTTATCCCTGCAATTTTATATCATTCCCATACCTGTATATTATTATAATTCGTAACTTGCATTGGTATTAAAACAGACGAAGTATCATTATCCCGTTAAAAAAATGCGCATTCTTAAAAAAAAATTGTTATTAAACATTTTATTGTAACTTTTGTCGTTTTTCCATAAAGTGAATTTGCTCATTTCCAATTTTTTCTTTATGATTTAAACTTGACACATACGGTCTACTTGAGCAGCCTTACCATTTTTTAACTTCTAAAT
>NC_046664.1:44277253-44290248 GCF_010883055.1 Belonocnema kinseyi
AATACATTTGAGAATCTTTGAAATACTATGAAATTGTTACTTGAAAAAATATAACTTTTGGATTTTCCATTATTTTTATGCTGTCAAAATTATAATTTTTGATTTATCAAGAAAATTGAAAAAGTTGTAATAATAATTTTCTAGATGATTTGGAAATCAAACTTTTTCTCTTTTTGCCATTTTTTAATATGCTCATTATTTGACTTAAAAAGTACATTTTGGTGTGTTTTTTGGAACTTTGAAAATGTTATAACTCTAATAATTTTTTATTTTATGAAAAAAGTCATTAGGATACATTATTCGAATTTTTAAGTTCTATAAATAACCGCACAAAGAATTCTTAAATTTTGAAAAAATGGTCTCAAAAATATTTAAAATACGCTCACTTTTTGAATTTGTATCCAAAATGGCTGAATAACGAACTTGACCTTTAGTTCAGGACATTAAAAGAACGTTTCAGCTGCCAATGTATTAGAATTATTTTTAAAAAGTTATCGTGCTGACAGACAGGCATAAATACATCTAGACAGACCGATAGACTTATGGTCAATGAAAAGTTAATTCGATTGAATGAAGTTGCTTGCTCCTTTTTAAAATTTCAATTTAAGGTATAGTGTGTTATTTTAATGTTATGTTAATTATAGTGTATTAATTTAACTAATTGGCAAAATTCATAACATTAAGAGAAAATTCTGTTAAAATGTGGATCATGGATATAAATAAACATTACCTAATTCTTAAGTAATTAAAACAAATTTTTGGTCGTTAAACGGGTGGCCGCAAATCTTAATTTTCAGAATTTCCTGACCTTCCTTTGATTTTTCGCTGACCAGTTTTTATTTTCTCTGACCAATAATATTTGAAGTCCGGTTAAGGTAAAAAGTAGAATTTTCCGATTCTAGCCTACAAATGTTTACAGCTTTTTTGAAATTTCTTTTTTCATTTAGGCCAGAGTTTCTTTAGACTTCAAAGAGTAACTTTTCTCGAGCAATCAATATTTCTGCCAGTCTTTAAGTCTTTAACTCAAAAAGAGACTTTTTTGATTATAGGCACTATCTTAAAAAAAACAATATTTCCGGCGCAAGCGCAACAGAGACTTCATTCAAAAAATTAAACAAAAAAATTTAAAAGAGAATAACTCTTAATCATGTTATCGTTAATTAAGGACTATAGTTAGATTTTCAAAATTCGAAAAGGAGTTGCATGCAGAGGATTACATTTTGAGATCGGACTTTGTATTTCTAGGTTTGGCGATTTGTCTTTACTGTAGGATTATTTCTTTTTATGTCAAGAAGATAAATGAATACTGAAATGACAATTGAAAATTATAAGTAATAGGAAAGTTGCCTTGTTAATAGTGGCAGTAGCGAAAATTGTTTGACTTGAAAAAGAAGTAATCCTAATCTGAAATAGTATTAAAAGAATCTTTCAACAATCAATATAAATACTTTGACGGAACCAAAAACTTCGAACACTGGCTTCTTTTATATATAAAATAAGCTTTAATTGAAAAACCTTTTTTTTAATTGGTCCAGATATTCGATCTCTGGAACTTTCTAAACAAAAATTCGATGGTGGGATGTTTTTTGAGAGGAAAGTTCACCCTACTGCTCAGGTACACCCCTATAAGGTTTTGATTAATTAAATAAATCGTAGAACTTTACCTAATTACGAGAATATTATGACAGTACTTTTAGATATAGTTTATTGAAACGTTTGATAACAAAATTTTATTTCTCAGTTTTAAACAAAGTAGCCGGAAATGTTGGAACTTGATCAAAATGTGCTTTGGCACAAATATTTGATCCAGCTATTTAAAAGAATTCATTATTCTAGAGAAGTGTAGAAAACCATTGAAACCTAAAATTCTCAACTGTTTGGCAGCGATCCAGGCACTCTTAACTACATTATTTAGATTTAAAAGCAACTACAAGTTCATGTGAAAAAAAGAAAATAAGAATAAAAAATCTTTATGTACAACTTTCCAGCTCTGATTGTATCTCGACCAAACTTTTTCCCTCCGTTTGTTATACTTGGCGGGAAGTGTTCTCCATTTACCATACCCCGAGCGGAAAGAGCGTGTCTTTTAAAGTCTCGAGCTTGGATGAGCGACAGAAGTGTACGAACTATTGGAAAAGTTGGCATAATCTAATAGAAATGTTAATGCATTTGTGGCGTTGGGGAAAAAGGCAACAGAGTTCGAACGACTGAAAAGGGAAGATTTTCCTTGGGTCCCGATAACTGTGTGGGTGTGTATACATTGAGTGTGAAAATAATAATAATAATAATAAAACCTTTTCGCTATTCTCTTGCACATTTGAATGCCTCCAGCGTCCGCGAAATCTGAAAGCTTTTATGCAAAAGTCATTCTTTATGCATAGCACGTACCGCATTGAGCGATGTAACTGGACCTGAAGGCCGATTTTCATTTTCTGACTTCTTTTTTCGACTGACGCAGGATTAATTTATCAGATGCACACGCGATCTAGGTCACTAACAGAAACCTGATCGCGAGTTTCGATTCGATTGATTCGAAACCTCCCCCGTAAATGGCTCCTGTTATTACGATGAATCACCGGAAGAGAGAATGTTGAACTTTTTTGGTAACCGCAATTTAATTTGCAAAATAAAAAATAAAATCTTAAGCTGATCTCAATACAGAATATGTCTACATTGCATGAATACAAAATGTCAATTTCAGGTGGATAAATTAAATTTGTGTTACAATTAGCGAATTAACATATTTTGAGTACTAAACTGTATTGCATTGATAAAGGTTAAAATAGTTTAAAATAAATATATTTAATTAACTAAGAACTTTACGTATAAGTTTTAAAAATTGCCGTATGACAATATATTTAACAAAAGTTTATTAACGGTTCTCTGGCCACACCACATACACTTCAGTTCGGGATCGTACGCACGATTTTATTTTCCTTATTCTATGCAGTAATTAATACTTAAGGATGTACATCACATAAAATCAATCTCAGAAAATGCCTATCTCAAAAATTATTTATAAAATCGACAAAAAAATCTATTATTAATGTTTGTAAATCTTGGTGGAGGCTTCTAAACTTCTAAGGCATTTCTTCAGACCAAATATTTTAGATAAAAAGTATGCCAAAATTTATTTTAAAATATTTTAAATTTAGTAAGTATCAAAAGTGTGATTTATTTTAATTAAAATGATGAATAAAATATAATCATTCAGAATGTAAAAGAAAAGTATGAAAGGATTGTGAAAAAATCAGGAGCTTGGAATTGATAATGATGATCTGCAAGCTATAAATTCCGTTAAACTTTTCTAATAAAAAAAATTAATTTATTTTAAAAATTCTAAACTTAAATAGTTTATTAATTGGTAAAATTAAATTGAAATTCTATACCCAACCAAATGTAAAATTTTCAATTAAGGGTTCATATCCAGCAATTAAATCTTATTAAAATTAATTAGGCAGTAAACTATAATTTTTTATTTTCATTTACGTCCGTATTGTAATAAAAGACTTTAGTTAATATTTTAGCTTTATTCATCATTTTGCCAAAATAATGTTTATTTAGGTTCCACAAAATGTTTAATTAATACAAGACGATATTGATAATAATTATAATAATTAATAATATTTATTAGGATTCAATATTAGGTTTTTGCATTAATAGGCAGTCTGGTTTATGATAAGATCCTTTAAAACATATGATTATTAATTAGTTTGAAATTAGGTTTGTGATTGAGTGAATTTCAATCGATTATGGGTATAGGGATTGAATTATGACTTGTGGATTCAGAACTACATTACAAATTAGTGTGTCTGGAATTTGTCAGGGAAGCCAATATTCACCAGAAAGACGTTAATTTTCTAGATGCTCGAAAAATCTATTCCACTTTTAACAGACGTGGGGCTCACCCACTATTCATAAATTGAGACCAATTTGAATTTTGAACCGCCGCCGCGCTGACGACTTGAGTGTATGAATCGGGTACGGCGATAAGTGAGTAAGTTACGATATTCAACTGTTATTTCTCTCCAATTACTGTAGTAAATATTTTTCAACTTTTAAATCCAGATATTTTACAGAACGTTTGGTGTAAATTATATTTGAAATGAAAACCAAAATTCTGAAAATTTGTGTGAATAAATTTATATTTTTTATTTGGGTGTAACAAAAGTGCAATTAGTTTTAAAAAGTTTGCTGGGGGTTTCGACATGTATTTTTGTTTTCTGAAATAGTTTTTAATTTACAACTTCAAAAAATTAAAAAATCCTAGCATTGAAAAATTAAAATTTTTAACGCTAGCAATTTTTATTTATTATAAACATTTACAAAAGTTTGAATTATTTGAAATATTTGATTATAATATTTGTGTGTAACTATAACCTTCTATGAAACATACTTTTTAGATTAAAATTTAGAATAGGTTTCAACAATAAGAAGCGTTGTCTTGAAAATGATCAGCTGTGCATAATCGATAATATTGAAGCAGCAATAATTTCGGAAATTTTAATTTTTAATTGCAACTGTTTACCATGATGACTTTTCCAAATTTTTGAGAAAGTGGTTTAAGATCTCTCGCACAATCTTCTTTCTACTGCAATAGTAAAATATCAGTAGGTACAAACTACGAAGAAATGTATTGTATTGAAAAAAATGTACATCGATGAACTATTTCATTAATGTTAAATATTAATAGATTTTAATTACATGTTTTGATGAAAATCACTAATTGTTACTTAATTTTAACATTTAATTTTAACATTTAATTTTAACATTTGAACATTTGAAGTTGCTACACTGAATATTAAGATTGTAACATGTAAATAAATTTTGTTTCAATTTTAAATTATAAATTTTTATGAAATAAAAAAATTTAATTTTAATTTTTTGAATTGGAAACGGAAAGAAGAAAGTTCACTTCATACTGATGTTTATATTTACTTCACACATTTATTTGTATTTTTCTTAGGACAAATATTTATTGTTCTAATTGCAAAAAAATATATTAAAAATAAAAAAATTATATTTCTGAAAAACGGCGCCAAATTTTTCTGTAAATTCGATCATACTTTTTTAGATTAAGCTTTCTTTTTAGTCAAATTATTTTAAGTTTATCAAAATAATTAGCAAATATAAAAAATGCCCCTTAATTTCGTTAGATTTTCTGAATAAGATGCGTAGTTTTCGGTTTATTCACGAAAAATGGTTTTACAAATAATTCAATTGAATTTTTGGAAGAAAAATCACAAGAAACTGAAAAATGTTTAATAAGAACAATTATTCGCCTGAATTAAATCTTAGAATTAGCTTTTAAAATGTTTGTGTCATGAGACAAGTTATAAAAATGTGCTAGGTAAAGCCGAAGGAGTTTTAACAAAAAGAATTCTCAATCACTTAATTTTGCTTGTCGATAGTTTGAGTTTTAATTTTTAAAGTCCTATGCAAAAATGTGGGACAAGTACATTGACCGAGTGCGTAGAATGAAGTAAATACGTTATCGAGCACGAAACGCAATATAAAATATATTATCAAGCGTGAAGCACGAGATTCAATAGGCGCGCTTAAATTTGGGAGCGAAGTGAAAATTTGTGTTTTTTACAGCTGGAAGAGGAAAATAATATCATACGGAACACTTTTTCCAGCTCAAAAAATTAGCAATAATTGCTAATTTTGACAATTTAATAACTACTTGATCAAGTGGACCTTAAAAATTTAATTTGAAAATATTTTCGAGGTTATACTCGTAAACTGCACTCAAAAACACCTTAAAATACGTAAAATAAATAAAACGATAATTATAATTCAAATTTGTTGGGTTTGTAGAAAAATGAGAAATTATTTGGCTATCCCCCATGATATAAAATTCTGGACATAAAAAAAGATTTCCAAAAGTTCCAAACAATTCAAAAATGAATTGTTTTTTTTTTCAATAAAAATTAATGAAAATTCCAACAATTCCTTGCAGGAATCCTAGGAAGATAAATCATGTTGCCGAGAGCGGTAATATATGTATTTACATTATACAAGGTAGGTGAGATTGTTTGAGAGAATGAGAGATTAGGTTCTCGCCATTATGACGAGTGGATTGTTCTGTACAATTTCAAAAACAGTGTGTTTCTGTGTCAGAGTAACTTCAAGTCTTTCAGAGCTATTTGTGATGTTATTTCAAGAGATGAACTTTACGACAAACAAGTGACAGCTTCGTGGAGACAAGAATCGTATTTTAAAAATGAAAGAGAGAACACGTTCCTGTTCTAGTCAAGTGTTTTGAAGGGAGGTCGACAACAGAACGTCGTGAGCAGGGATTCAAGTTTTCGAAACTAACAAACTTCTCTATCACTTCGCCTTCCAGAATCGAGTTCGTGTTCTCTAAATTTGCAGCAAAGAAGCCCATTAAGAAACTCACTTCATCAAGCAATTTTATTACATTTTTTTGTCATCAATGTAATTAATTATATTTATACTAAAAAAATACCACGCTTCACACACGTATTATGCTAATTTTAATTTTTAAATAACATTTAACAATAACTTAAACTATAATTTTAATTTTAACCTTAATTTTAATCTCACATCAATATAAGATATTACCCCAGCAGTAATTTTATTAGAAGCAAACTAAAACAAATTTTTATTTCATAAACTTTTGCAATGACGAAAATTAAAAATCAAGTTTTTAATTCCAGATCTTCACAATTGAAGAAATTTTAATAGGAAATTAGCAAAATTACATCATTTTTAATTTTGAAACTTAAAACTTGGGCTTCCTTTTCCGGCATAAAAGTGTAAGCTAGCAGTAATTGAGTGGTGTTAATTATAGTGAGTTTGCAGTGGAAGAAAGTGTAGAAAGCATGGTAGAATGACAGGTGCAGCTGAGTAGCGGCGTCAGAGAGGGGTAGGGAGAGAGAAGCACAGGAGGAAGCACGGAGAAAAGTATGGTAGCAGGTTGAGGTAGCACCGTAGTGACAGTAGCTACGTAATACGCAGGTTACGTTTTTGATAGATTCAGACGAGAAGATATACTGCATGCAGAAAATTGAGAGGAATTGGTGAAGGAAATTAGGCGGGAAATGGCTGAACTTAGAAAAAAAAATGTGCAGAAGTAGGGGAAAATTTAGAGAAGAGGATGCAGTCATTGGAACAAACATTAGAAAAGCAAGAAGGTAATGATAAAACGGTAGAGCAGATGCAAGGGAAGATGAGGAACATAGAAAGCACGAACCGCGAGTTTGGAGGGGAAGAGAGTAGGAATACGGAGAAGGAAAGGCTGAGAAAAACATAACGAAGAATAGAAAAGAAAGAGAGGGGAAAACACAAAACTAAGTGATGAAGGGTTTAAACTTAGAGGGGAAGGAGTGGATGAAGTACTAAAAATGATTAATGCTGAGGTAGAGATAGAGGAAGTGCGAAGTGCAGGAAGGGAAGAGCGAAGAGAGGAGCGAACGGTACTGGTGAAATTAAAGAAATCGGAACATTAGAGGGAACTGATGACAAAGAAGAGGATATTAAAATATTCAAATATTCAAATATTGAATATTGAAACATATTGATATTGAAATTGTAGATTGGAAACATTATTTTTTGGATTTGCTATGAGGAGTAGAGAGAAAAGTTAGGATAGGAGGGAAATATGGCAGAGAAAGAAATGAGGAAGTGGAAAGAAGAAGGGGAGAAGTAGACAAGGCATTAAGATTGATGAAAGATGGAAAGACACCTGGTATAGAAGAGATTTCAAATGAAGTATGGAAATATAGAGGTACGTGCATAAAGGAATGGTCATGGATAATATGTAATAGAGCATGGAGAGAAAAGGTGTGGCCAGAGTTATGGAAAGAAGGAGTATTGATACTAATAGTGAAGAAAGGCAAATGAGAGGAGGTTAGAGAATATAGGGGTGTAACGCTTATGCCAAATATATATAAGGTATATATAATTTTTTTGTCGGAGAAATTGAAGAAAGATGTTGAGAAATAAAAGATAGAGCGACCGAATCAGACAAGGTTTAGAGAAGGAATGGGACCAACATATATGTTCTGAACTATCTAGTAAATAGGAGGATTAAAAGGGAAAAAGGGGCAGTGATAGCAATGCTCGTGGACTTAGAGGCAACTTTCGACTCATCAGACCGATGAAAAATATAAAAGGTGGTTGTGAAAGGGGGGATAAATAAAAGAATAAAAGAAAGAGATCATTAAAGAGAATGTCGGAAATTTTAAGAGAGACAAAAAGCAGGGTATATGTAAGAGAACAGGCTGGAGATAGTTTCTGGTTGTTGAGAGGAATGAGGCAAGGGTGTCCTCTGAGCTCACTTTTATTTAATATATTATCAGTCTTAGAAGAAAAAATGAGGAGAAAAGGTAAGTTAAAAGTCAGGATAGAAAAGGGAAAGATGTATACACTGGCTTACGCAGACGATGCAGTGTCGATGGCAAAAGACGAAGAAGGGATGGCGGGCTTAATTACAGGATTAGAGAAATCATTACATGAAAAAAGTTCAATTTAAATGTGGAGAAGAAAAAGATAATGTGGTTTAGAAAAGGTGGGGGAAGCAAGAAAAAAATTGACGGGGAGATGGAAGGGAATAAAGTTACAAGAATTAAAAGAGTTTAAATATTTGGGATATATCTTGCAAACGAATTGAGATCATCCATCTCATATTAGAGAAAAGATAAAAAAAAGCAGCTGGGATAATGAAACAGATATGGGGAATAGAAAAAAGGAGGTTAAAAAACATTAAAGAAGAAGATCGTGGTTATTTGATACACTAGTATGTTGGGTATTAGGTTATGGAGAAGAGATATGGCGATAGAAAGAAAGCAACTATTTTGTGAATTTACAAGAATGCTACATAAGCTGTAAACTAGGAGTAGACTGGATGACATAAGGATATATGGTAAGCGAAGAAGCTCAAAGGGATAAATTAAGTACTAGAGTGGGATAGAGAGCATGGGAATTTGAGAAGAAGCTGAAGAAGGGAAAGGGAGGGGAGTTAGCGAGAAAGTGTTTGATTGAGGTAGAAGAGAAGAGATGGAGAATGATAGAATTCCGAAATGGTAAAAAGAAAGGATAAAAGGGAGTATTTTAATGCTAAAGACAAACACGACGGAAATGGAGGAAACTATTAAAAATGTAACAAAAGAAGAGAGAAAGACAATTAATATAAAGATTGGTGATGATTGAGGAATTAGAATACAATAAATGGTATAAGATGATAAAAAAAGAAGTAGTACCAAAGTACTTAGAAAAGGGATGGGAAGAAAGAAGGTGGGCCAAAATAGCAAGATTTAGAGTAGAAAACGGGGTAAGGAAGGAAATATATTATGAGAAGGAAGAGAAAAAAATTGTAGAATATATTACCAGAAGGAGAACTCTTTCTCGCTTGCACTCTGGATTTCGATCGCCCGTTCGCTAACAGGTCCTAAATTAATGAATATTTGTATTTAACTGTGAATAGTTAGGATACCATTAAACCATTTCCCTTTCGGGGTAGGCGTGACTCAATCGGTGGGGGAAAGGAGTAGTGTGTTGAAGGGATAGAGAATTTTCAGATTGAAATAGAATTCTCGTCTTATTTGTGTAAATAACACGTTCGTTCCGCAACACTGCTCCGACTCAGGTTGCTGATCAATCTCTCTATCAATCACCCTAAGTGAAGATCCTCACAAAGTCGTTATGTAAGGTTCCCCACTTGGGTCCATTAGTGGCCAAGGTCTTTTGTTTCAGGGGTCATTCACTCTACTGACACTCTTTCTATCAACTATTTGCCGCCATACTTTCCTATCCTGGCATGCTTCTCTAGCTTCTTTTATGTCCATGCATTTTTTCATGCAGGCTCTCGTGTTCCTGTGACTCCTTATGTCTCTTCTAACTAGGGTCTCATTCACACATTCTAACCATTCTTTTCGCGGTCTACCTCTGGGCACGCTGCCATTTACTTTACCTTGATACACTTGTTTCGTTAGTCGTTCATTTGGCATTCTCTTAACATGTCCAAACCATCTTAACCGATTCTTTTCCCATGTGTCTACTAGCGTCCCTTCTGCACCACATTGTTTTAGAATTATCGCGTTACTTACTTTGTCCACCAGAGTTTTTCCGCATATTATGCGCATGAATCTCATGTCAATTGCGTTAATTTTACTCTTATCTTTTTCTTGATAAGTCCACGTCTCGCTACCGTATAGTGCAGTCGGTACAAATATAGAATTAGGTGTTGCCATTTTAGCTCTATTTGATACATTTTTACTTCTGATAAGGGGACCTGCTCTACTAATAACCTTCTTACCTTCGTTTTTACGTCTATCTAATTCCTCATTTATCTTCCCGTCCCTACTAAATAAGCTACCAAGGTATACGAACTTATCAACTTGTTCAATTCTCTCATAATTTAATAAAATATTGCATAGTGTTTTCTCACTCTTTTCTTCGAACACCATCGTTTTTGTTTTATTTGCGTTAATTTTGAGGCCCATGCTCTTCATCTTTGCATCTAGTTTATTCAACATTCTTTGTAAGTCTTTCATAGACTTGTTATAGCCATAACAACCTTATCATCGGCGAACGCTAACCCACGTACCCTTACTGTTTCGAGATCCAGAACCTCTTCGTCGAAAAGAGCCATTCTTAAACACTTGTGCATAAATAATATAAATAACCATGAAGACGTAACGCATCCTTGTCTAACTCCTTGAATTATATCGAAACATTCACTCAATTTCCCATTCACCCTCACACTCGCTTTGTTACCTGTATATATTGTTTTTATAGCTTGTAGGGGCCATCCATTGACTCCATACTCTTTCAGGACTTCCCAAAGTTTACTGCTATCTACCTTGTCAAAACCTTTTTCTAGGTCAACAAATGCACAGCAAACTTTTTTCCTACTCTCAAACTTTTTTTTTTAGTATACTTTTATCCGTACATGACCTTTCTGGCATAAACCCACTTTGGACTTCCCAAATCTTTGATTGGAAAATGAAAGAGAGATTGCCGGCGTACAGTTTTGGCTCAATCGAACCGTCTATAAATAGGAAGAGGGATAGGGCAGAAAGAGTGAGTAGCGAAGAAATGAAAGAAATACCCTATAGAACTTTGAATTTTAAATCTTTTGACTTGAAGAATGTTCAAACTTAAGCATTGAACAATTGGCAATTATGAAAATTTTAAGATTAAATATTAAAAGTTTTGTAATTTTAATGATTTATATTGGAATTTCTAGTAATTTGGAAAATTAATAATAGAAAACTTGACTTTTAATTTCTAAACTCATCCAAAATTTAGAATTTTCATTAATACATCTTTCAAATTCAATAGTTTTTAATAATAACTCTATCAAATTGTAGTACTTTTACATATAAATCTTGAAGATTTCATGGTTTTCAAGTTTTGCAATTTACCATCAATAACACAGCCACACAAAAAAATAAGTGTGCGCATCTGGTAATAAGACACACGTATTCCTATGGATTTTGGGGCGCTGAATGCAAATTCGGTATCAAAAATCACCCATCACGTCATGGTTGAGCCATAACCTCAACAAATGACGAAAAATCATGCACTAAGGCAAATAAATTTCAAAATAATTCCAGTGATGCAAATTTTCACTTCAAAAACATGTCGACAACTGTGAAGGATCAACCCTTGCCTGATATCAACTTATTTAACATAACTTTACCCAACAGAACCTGACCTCACTTAACCTGAATTAACAGAAATTTATTGAACTACACGTAAAGCTCTGGAAGCATATTTTCCCAGTAGCAAATGTTTGCTACATCGAATGGGTCAACTCGAGCCTAACCTAGAAATAAATCTAACCTAGCCTAACCTAACCTCACGAAACAAAATTAAACTGATTGTGTTGTCCCGTTGTGTTTGAGGTACCGTTTGAATCAGCTTGGGCTTAACCTGCAAAGAGGTCAAACCTATCCTAACCTAAAAAAACCTGACCTAACCTAACCTAACTTCACGTAACACAATTAAACTCATTGTGTTGTCCCGTTGTGTTTGCGGTACCATTTCATTCAGCTTCGGCTTAACCTACATAGAGGTTTAACCTATCCTAACCTAAAAAAACCTGACCACACAATTTTACAATCAAACTGTTTTTAATTAACTCTTCAAAACTGAATAAAAATTTTTTAATTTGGGCAAGTTACATTTTAAATTATGCGAACTTTATAGTTTTACAAGAAAAAATTTTGTAATTATAATGCTTTACATTAAACATTTCTTCAGTTTGGAAAATTCAGAATGTAAAACTTTTAAGCAAATAAATTATAAATAAATTCTTATTTATGTAAATCTTGAAAATGAGAGAGGTTTTAATTTTTGAATTTCAAAATAAACAAAATAAAAATTTTATATTATGTAAATTGAAGAGTTTTCCATCGTAACTCTTCAAAATTGAACTGTTCCAAAGAAAATGTTCCAAATTACATACCTTTAAAATATTAATCACAAAAACTAAAATATTTATAATTTAATATTTCAAAAAATCCAGACTTTTCAACTAGAACTTTTGAAAATTGCATAACTCATAATCATAAATTTGTTACTGTTTCAAAAATACTTAACGCCTTCAGAAAGGGGATGGGGGGCGTCACCTCGATGGTTACACGAATGTTTACCTTGCACAATTATTATAAAAAATGCGTTACGCAGGGGGAGGTTCTAAACAATGCCCAGAAAAGCATAACGTGTTTTTTGAACGGCTCTTTTTAATGATTAAAGAGATTTTAATTCTTTTAATTTACGATTTAAAATTTTGCAAGTTTTTAGTTGTTCTTTATTCATAATGTGTCCCCTAAGGGTTAAAATGGCCTTCGTTTTTTACGTGACCATCTGCAGACTTTATATTATCTTATCCTTACTATTTAAAATATTTACATGCATTTACATCAATTCCTATATCTTCTTGCTTCTACATTAATCTAGTGCAATTTTACTACACCAAAACTACACCAAAACTACGCCAAACTCTCGCTTTAAGGCACCCC
>NC_046664.1:44290348-44295077 GCF_010883055.1 Belonocnema kinseyi
CCCCGAAATCAGTCCAAGGCTATTTGAAGGCAACCCCCGACATTCGACTAAACGCGAGAGTTTGGGTACTTACAAATATTTACGCTTCTAATATCGGCAAGTTTGTTTTCTTTTTTCTTCACTTTCACTTTATTAATATCTCATTCTCATTTTTCTATTTTTTCACTTTCCCTCTCGCTCATTCATCCATCCAGTCCCCTCCAACCCTTGCATCCAGTTTTCACCCATTCCATCCTTCCCTAATATGTTTTCAGCGTGCCTTTTTCAACCTCCCTTATCTAACCTTCCTCTTTTACATCAATCCCATACATGCTCCCATGTTTCCTCTCCCCATTTTCATATTCTGCACTTTCTCTTTTCTTCCTTTTCTCTCCTTTGCCTCGCTTCCAAGTTTAAATCATCTATATTTTGGTCCATCTTCTATCTCCCCATCCCTTTTTCAAATACTCTGGCTCTCATACCTTTTTGATCATCTCATACCATTTATTATATTGTATTCCTCAATCATCTACGTCTTTTTATTAATTGTCTTTCCCTCTCCTTTTTCCAATTATTCATTGTTTACTCCAGTCCCGTCTTCTATATCTGTATCATTAAAGAATTGCCTCCTTTCTTCTTCCCATTTGTTAGTTGAACCGCTCTCCCTCACCTTTCTTCTACCTTCTTTAAATACTTTTTCACTAAATCAACTCCCTAAATAATAATAGTTATAATTATATAAAATTATTAAATCAAAATTAGCTAACTTTAAAAGCTAATTAAAAAAAATGTTAAGCTACTTGTATCGAAATTCGAGGTAAAGCCTACCTCGAATTTTCCTGCGATCGCGACCAGTGCTTTTCGCTTTCAGCATTTTTGATCATTTGTATCACACTTTAATAAGTGATACAGACGAAATCACAGAAACACTTGCCGTAGTACCCTCAAACCAGCGTACTTGTCATCTACTTCTGTTCAAGAGGTTCAATATAGAGCCCGACTGAAAACAGATGTACAGCCAAGTTAATGGCACTGCAATTAAGAGCTGTGGAACAGAGTGGGTTTTAACTAGATTTAAGATATTAACCCTGTTGTAGCTGTAAAATAATTTTTTAAGTTGGGGCCAAACTTGCAATTGGGCAAACAGTTGGCAATTTCCACACGGGCTGTGTCCAAAAATTCATTTATATTTTATTTTTAATGTTGTTTTTGAGAAATAAAATAAAAACTATGAGTCAAATCAAAAAGGGATCAGTATCACCATTTATCCCATCTTGCATGGTTTGAACGCAAAATGGAGTTTTTTATTTTATATTTTTTTCATGCTGACACATATACCGACAAACAGAAAAATTTTAAAATACAGTTTTTTCAGGGGGTATCAAAACGATGAGATTTGGCCAAAACAGAAGAGGGGGTGAGTCAAATTTTACACAAATCTTATACCTTCACTGATGAAAATGTAAAAATAACAGAAGAAAAACGGTTTCTTTCTGCCTATAAATATCTGCAATGTACATTTGTTTATATCACATGTTTATAAAATAAGTGATTAGCAATGTTTGGCAACATTTTTCCATATAACATCATTGGCCATATAATTTCGAAAAGAGTTGAAAAAAACTATTTCTTTTTGCCTTATTTGTGAATTTGTGGACATAATTTGTTTATAAAATAAGCAAATATTAATGCAGGTCTAATTCTTTTCTATAAAAAACCTTCAAACGCCTAAACATAATTGATACTGTAATTAGAACAAGACTGGAAGAAAAAATTATTTTTTTCTGCTGACAAATGTTCGGCATTTGCATTTGTTTATATAATTTGTTCATAGAAATAATTAATAATATTTAAGCACAAATTTTAATGGTCACATATCATTTTAACGATAAAAACAAATGATTTTAGACATAAATGTGTGTGTACGCCTAAAAAGGGCCCTTATGAGCGCTTCTAGTTTAGGAGATATTCGGGCTGATTTAAGTCGAGGTCAGAATTATTATTTTTGGGCTTAAGTGGAAGTAGGTATATTTCATGTTTTAAGAAAAAATAAAACATGTGAGCTTGAGCACGAGCCAAATTTAGATAAGCTTTTTTAAAAAATGGTTTTCAAATGTTCCAACCTCAAAAATGCCCCGGTGACTCATCTTTGTACTTAGAGGTTTCATTTCGGGCCAGAAATGCCGGGAATTTATCCTGCTATATGCTCATATACGTAGCTTCATACCGGTCATAAGGACACTTTTCATACGGATGCCCACAAACATACTTGAAGACGAACAACCCCTAATGTCGATTATTTGCCAATAGAATTATTCCTAACAACTGAATTTACAAGTGAAGAATGAAAAAATGAATATGTTATATCATCAGCGAGTGGTACATTACCGACAGTAGATAACCCTCCAAAACCATAGAGGAAGAAAATCGACAATATCGATTAAGTTAAGAATCTTCAATAACAGAAAATGATTAACGTCTTGATCAGACTAGATCCAAAATAATGTTTTCAAATTTCAAATTAAATCAAAAGTTATAATTCTGTGAATTGAATTCATGTGATAGGAAGTATAGAACAAATTTTGACTAGGAGAAAAAACATAAAATTTTAAAAACGAAATTCTTTTTAAACAAAATTCACAAATATTGTTCAAATTTATCATTAGGAAATGTACTAAACGTTATCTAGTTTCGTAACACCACTTTTCTGGACAACCCCCCCCCCCCCTTTTCTCTTAATGCTGGGTTACTTGCTGCAATTTTTTATGTGACCCTCCCACTGAAATTAGTAATTTAGTTAATGGACGGCAGAAAATCAATTTTTATTAATTCTTATTTGTATGCAATCTAATTTTCTTGTTTCAAAAATTTAAGTATTTCCGTACTGTAAGATTATCTCCAATTCTCGTGAGTTTTCCATTTAATTATTCTGTTATTAATTCCTGACTTACCTTTTTCATTTTTTAACTGCCTGCAGTGATTTTGACAAAGCTTGTGATAGAAATGTATTTAGTATTTACTGTGTAGTAGTTCACTATATTTAAGGGGTCAACGCTGTTACCGGCTTCATTTGCGCAACTAGCGAAACATTGGAAAGCACTTAGGATGCATGAACTGATTATTATCAATGCATGATGACGATAACGAAAACAGCCTAAATCTACCCGGAGCGAACCACAGAATATTCCAAGAGGACATTTACAATTGGATCATTGCTCAGTGGTACAGACACATTCATAAATTACGTAACAGCTGGGGGGGGGGTAAATATTACGGCCTGCTACATAGGGATGAGCTGGGGGGAGTATATTGATACCCTTAGGTAATATTTTCAATAAATCAGCCATATAGAAAAACCATGTATCCAAACTTGCCGTATAACGTTCAAATTCAGTAATTAAAATCAAATATCCTGAAAATGTTATAAAGACTTTAACATCGGTATAATTGGATGACTATTTAAATTTTTTGCATCATTCTGTAGAAAAGATAACGATAAAAAAAAAGGTTTTTTCCATTTTTGAAATCGCTACTACCTTAAAAATTATTTTAAAGTTGGAGATTTAGCGTACTTCGTACTATTTACTAAATAAATCCTAGATTCAGTCATCTACTCTTCTAGATTTAGCGTTAAATTAAATAGGAAGTAAAAATTTATAAGACCTTTAGTAAAGCATTTCAATGTTCTAAATTGTTCTCAAAATGATAAATGTCTTGAAGTAAATAGCATTATTTATCAATATAAACTGTCGAAAAACTCTGCCCGAGAGAGCATAAATATATATTTAATGAAGTCCAGCTACTGGGAAAGCTAGTCAAAGCTATGTCCATCATTTTTTCCTGAAATTTGGAATTAAATATAAATTCAGGCCAGAATATCAATTACTAAATTAGGTGACAAATTTGTATGCTATTCAATATCAATAAAATGTTTTTTAAATAATAATAAAATGTAAATTTAAAAGTAGATTTGACACGATTCTAGCTACATTTTTGATTCTAGACTACATATTGCTCAAATTAAGTTCAAATACCCTGGATGCAAGTATAAATGAGCAGTAATTCAAATTTTGCATTATATTTTCTGTCTGAAAAAAAGTTTTCTTAAAAATATTCAACTTACTTTAAAGCCAAAATTAACCATTTTTGGAGCCCGAAAAAGGCCTCTCGATAATATACCATGTTTTTTGACACGACTTTGAACAGTAATAATTCAAATTTTAACCTCGAAAGGGCCCTAAAAAAAGGCATTACGTGAAAGAGGACACATTTCTCCGCAAAAAAAACTGATTTTAATGATTTTTCATCTGATCGATCCAATAGCCGGACTACCTTAAAATGAACATCAGGATAATAAAAGATACTAAATACACCCAACTTTAGGTTTAGTTTCAGTGACCGGGTTTTCCTGCAAATAGCCTTTGAACTAAATCGGGAGAATCGAAACGTGAACAGCGAGGGCTGCCTGAACCGTTTCCTATTGAAATATATAACGATGCGCAATATACTCGACTGAGTGCTCGCGCACTGCGGCCCTTCCGAGGCGAGATTCACAACGGCTTTTGCGCTACCCCCTTGAGAAACTGTGTGAGCCAGCAGTTCTAGAAATCACTAAACCGCGGCTGACTAAAACGCTGTTCTGGTGCAATTGGAAACTTGTACTATTGATTGAAAGGAAACGAGCACAAATAGCGCACCATTAAGATTATATTCTCATCAGACAAGGTATTGCATTTGTGTAAAATTTGAC
>NC_046664.1:44295087-44324604 GCF_010883055.1 Belonocnema kinseyi
CCTCTCCCATCCAGTTTTGTCAAATTTCCACGTTTTCAAACCCTCTGAATTCGAAAAACAGGTTTTTATGAATGAGTTTGGCTGTATGTTTGTATGTGTCTATATATTTTCGTGTCAATTTTGCGGTTAAACTATGCAAAATGCAAAAAATTGAATAGACGAAAATTTTACACTTAAAAAAGTTCTACAAAGTTCTAAAAATATGTCATCAACAATTTGTTGATAGAACTTGTATTTCTTTTTTAACGACACAAGGTACCAACAAAAATTAATAGACAGAAAATGTTTACCCAAGAGGGATCTTCAAATTTTATATAATAATTTTTAGATTACACGAGTAGATTTTCTTTTAATCTTAAGATATGAGAATAAAAATGAAAAATAACATTTTGGAAAACGACGCACGACTGTTAGTTCGCGCGCTTCGCCCTCGATGATGTATTTATCTCGCGCTTCGCGCTCGATTATGTATTTACTTCGCGCTACGCACTTTGTCTATATATTTTCGCACATTCTTGCGCAAACATTTTAAAATTAAGACACAAAACATCCACCACTGTAATTTTGTGATTGTGAATTGTCTTTTGTTAAAAGAGCTTAGCTCGAGAGTTACAGCGCACCTACGGCGCGCGACTGATGGCTCTCGTACTCCGCGCTCGGTCTTTGCTTATCTCCAGCATTTGTGCATACACCTTTTAAAATCAAAGATCAACGGATCGACAACTATAATTTAGTGATTGTGAACTCTCTTCTGTTAAAGCTCTTTCGGCTTTAACGAACACATTCTCATTACGTATCTCGTGCTTTGCACTCGATTTTGTCCAAAATGTCAACTTTTCTACATTATACACGACACTTTGATATCAAATATAATAAATTTTTAATGTAACTCTGTCTGGCCTTGTGTATTCAGATATTGCAAATAAAGGGTTCTAATGCAGATGCCTATATAAGGTCCCATACAGGAACCTGTATAGGATCCTATGTCCTCTTTCGTCTTTTATGTCCTTTTTTCAAAGATTTACTTTTTTAATTTTTATTTTTATGGGTGAACGGAAATCTACTCGTCCTATCTAAAAATGAATAATAATAAATTGATAGATCTTTTTAGGCGAACAACTTTAATCTGTTAATTTTCGTTCGTACCATGTGTCGGTTTTTCAAAATTTTTTATTTTTTTATATTGAATTTTTCACGACTAAAGCAAAAACTGCGCGTCCTATCGAAAAGTGATTCATAACAAATTTGTAGATATTTCTAGGGCTTTTTTTCATATCAAGCGTTGTTTGGCCTAAAATGTTCATTTTTTTTTGTCTTTTTGCATTTTGCAAATGCTCTAACTTTGGTAAATTTTTTTATAGAGAAAAGTCAAATAGATAAATTGTTTAAGTTTCTGAGTACTATGAATAACCGTACATAGCATTTTTGAATCTTGGAAAAATGTGGTTTCAAACATTTTGAAAATGCGCTCTCTTTTTCAATTTTCATTCAAAATAGCTCAAAAAATGTATCGTGCCTACAGAGTACAGACTACAGACAGACAAACACCTTCGTAAAAATCTTTTTTCTGACTTAGGGGGTCTCAAAACGTGGAGATTTGACGAAAACCAA
Organism: Belonocnema kinseyi; assembly: GCF_010883055.1. Lineage (NCBI taxonomy): Eukaryota > Metazoa > Arthropoda > Insecta > Hymenoptera > Cynipidae > Belonocnema > Belonocnema kinseyi. The sequence continues at coordinate 44,296,699 of NC_046664.1, forward strand.
CAATGTGAAATTTCACATAAAACCAATACCTTTTCATTAGGATAAGAATGTAATAAAAAATTAACTTTTTCAAAGAATCGAGATAAAATATGCTGTGGCCTCGGGGCCGTAATTGTTTAACGCTCCACTCATTTCTCATTTCTTCGGAAAATTATTTAACCAGTAATCAGCAAAAAAATTTCACATTAGAATTTAATTAATTACTTACCCTGGTTGACAAAATAACATCATTACTTTGCAATAATATAAAAATAATAAATACGGCCATTTTATTATTTCATGGAATAATTTTAAAAAATTAGAAACTATTTTTCAAATAAACTTATATAGAAAAAATTTGATTATTCGAATATATTAGCAAAATAGGGCAAAAATAGACCAAATCCGATGCATTTGGTCCATTGTTATTCCGTCAGCATTCAACGACGTACAGTTAGCTGGTGGTTGAAGTGATAATATCTGATATATAATTTTTGCGCTCAAAAAGGAGTACGTCTCAATTTCCAACTATTGAAATTCAAGCTTGAAAATTTTATTATAACAAACGCTCAATAATATACGCGTATATAATGGAAACTTTGAAAACTTTTTGATTGGAAAGTCATTAATTAAAAGCCGTTAAACTCCAAAATTTTATGCTTTTAACATCAATTTGATTAATTCTTTCTTATTTGTTAAATTTTTATGTGTAGTCTAAAACTTGTTCTTTTTCGAGCCATATATAACTTTTCACCTGGGTTGCCTACTAATCAAAGTAAAATATATATACTTAAAAGGCACTATGAAATATAAATCATAGCCATTGATTAAATTAAGGTAGTCAATTTTGGAATTCTGACTTTCTGATGTTTTTAATTTTTGGAAACTATTCCTTATAAAGATATTTAAATTTAAAAATTCACTAACTTGTTTGATTTTGAATCATTATAGTGTAATATGATGAAATTGCTAACATCTTTTTTGAAATGCACCTATCTTGAAGATTTGAAATTAAAGATTCTCACATTCTTAATGTCTCTGATTAAGAAAGATGCAATTTTGAATCTTTTAACAGTTCGGTTTTAATGATGTAAAATTCTTCAATTTTAAAGATGAATGAAGAAAACTTCTTATATTTGAATGATTTGAAAGATTAAAAGTCAAAAGTTTTGAATTGCAAATTCAAAAAATTGATCATTTACAAAATTGCAACTGAATTGTATTTAATAAGACGTAGAAACAAATATTTGAAATATATATATAGGTAAACATAAGCAAGAAATATGTAACGTAATTTATGGTATTTATGGAGCTACTAGATATTTTTTACTTCTGCTTCCATTGAACTTTGCAATAAATGATTTGTTGTTTAAACCTTAATAAACATTTTCTTCTAATTTGTATCAAAAATTTTAATTAAAACATCAACATTTTTTTCATTTTAATGATCATTTCTGAAATATTACTTAAGTAAACAGTAAAACAGTACCCGTGCAGAAATATCGATCTGGCCCCGATTGGGGCCAGACCAGTCCAGATCGGTTCCCAATCGGGAATCCTGGTCGGGGCCAGATTGCGGATGAAACACACGCCCAGATCGGGGCAGTGTCGGGACAACCGATCGGGAAACTTGATCGGTGCCCCGATCTACAAAACGTAATTATACTTTCGAGAAACGTAAGATTATTATAGATTATTAATTAATTGAAAAAAAATTTTGTCTATAAATGTTCTTAACAAATTAGAAAAACTTTTTTCGCAAAAATATTCCCTACCATTTGACATTTTCGAATGCTTCTAAAGAAAATCAGCGGGAAATAACCTATGATTTACGATTTATTAACATTTTACTGTAAAGAAGTTCAATTTTCTGTCAATTGCATTACTTCTTGAGAAGTTCGAGAAAGTAGTTGTAGATAATGTTTTCGCCGAAAAATCGAGCTACCATTTACTATATCGCTTTATTTTTTTACGCCTGTTAAGAAGCAATATTGAACAAAAAACTTTTAAATAAAAATGAAAAGTTTTGAATTAAATATTTCTGGTTATTTTAAATATTATTTACAGAATAAGCATTTAATTGATTTTTATTATTAATTTCGAACTTATGGACATTTTTTTAAGTTGAAATGTCATTGTTTATAATAAAAAAGAAAAATAACTTTGTTTAGCATTTTAAACTTCGCGCGAAACCAATTAGATGCCGATTGTGATGCATGCGCAGTTGAGTAACTAGCTCTTGTTGGAATCTATACACAATTGGAATTTTGCATTTTGATTGTACTACTTGATTCTGAAATTCATGTAATGATAATTTGTCCTTAATGTATGTCTGTAATGAATTTATTATTAATACAGAATCAAAGTTCCAATAACAGAATCGATTGTATCACATATTTTCTTCTCATAATCTAAAAACATTAAAATTTTGTGCATACTGCAATCCACTTCTTGTCAATAGATCTAATAATTCTAACTCTACATTAAATCGAAAAACCTTCAGATCTTAAATAATAATTGAAAACAAAGGAACTTGATAAATTTCATCATATAATAATAATTGACTCATGTAATGGTAAATATACTAATTTTACCTGAAACAATTTAATTAATTATTATTGTATTTGAGGTTAGTTTTCAATGAGCCCGCAGAGTGTATTTACTTACTCTCATCTTCCTCGCTTAGGTTTCGAGGTATACTGGCTAGAGTTTGGTGTCTCCGAATACGTGGTTTACTCGCATTATGCATTTTCAATCATTGATAGAATATTATAAACGAGTATTATGTATACAAATTTCACTGCACAATCAGAAAACATCAAGCAGCACCAGTTCTGCGAGCGCATAGAGATGGCGTTTCAGTAGGAAATCGGTCTGGCCCGGTCGGGCCCTGGTATGGGCCACAGAGTTCTACCGATCAGGACCAGATCGGGAAATGCGGTCAGGGCCAGATCGGTATTAAGTTTGAAATCGGGCGATTTCTGCAAGGGTATATATAAAAATCCTAGTATCAGGATGAAGATTGTCATTGCTTCCAAACTTTACATAATGTATGCATATATAACTTTAAAGTTTTATTTTATTACCATATTACTTGCAAACGCATAATTTTATTTATAAAGCGCAGAAGATATTTTGTATTGCGGAATGTTTGGTATATAATTTAGTAATTTAATCGCTTGGGAAAAATTCTCTCATTTAAATCTTAATTGTCTACTGAACCATCATTTCTTATGAAATATAGAATTATGAGAACAATACGACAATTATTATGTAGGAAGAGACCCATTATAAAGAAACAAAGAAATAGTTTATTTGAAATACTACTCAAAATTACACTTCACAATGTTAAAATACTATACATGTTGACTCGTCATTCTAATACTCGTATATGCATACGTTTCTTTGAAAGCAACATTTTCTTTTTCGCTTTGGACCATAAGCTTGTAAAAAATTAATTTTTTTATGGATTTATGGAAATTATTACACACTTTAATTAAATATTTTACCCTAATTTACAAAATGTATCCTGTTTTATCTATATGAAGATAGAAAATCACTCATTTTTCTCAATGATTAATAATATTTTCAGTATATACAATGTATTTTGACGGTATTTTTCAACTAACTGTGGCAATCTGAACTAGATATGAATTTTCATATTCGCTGAAGATTCAAAGTTAAAAATAAAACAATTAAAAAATTACTCAACTTAAGCAATTAAAATGCGTTAACTTTTCAATTTTTAATACATGTGACGCGGTGGTTATCCGCATCGCAATTATTAAGGGCCCGGATGCAATAAGGGGACTAATGCTCTAAAACGCTAAAAAGTATTGTCCAAGTGTCTCTTTCTTCTTTTTATATTTTTGTATTTAAAGCTTATTTCACGATGCACATTCAATAATAACATTATAAGAGTTAAATCCATTTTTTAACAAATTTAATTTTTTAGAACATAAATGATCATAGCTCAGCTAAATTCATCAGAACTGTTTGAAATTTTGTAAACACTCTATCGATGCATCCAAAATGAAAAGAAAGTTAAACCTGCTTCTTGTTCCATTAAAATTAGTAGCAAATTGTGACCGGTACGATATTTTTTTTAGTTTCACTGACAAAAAGTATTGAGGGAAGTTTAAAGTTGAAAAAACTATTAGCAAGATATGTTTTTCTTACTATATATGTGCGGTTTCTAGAAAATGTCAGGTCTTATACCGTCAATTTTCAATAAATCGATCGGCAAGTTTTCAAAAACTTTCCTCGAATAGTTTTAAAGAATGTATTTTTTTTAACATTAAAATGTGCATATCACGAGACCTATGGACAATAATTTGTTGTGTTTTCAAGCGCTCCTCTCATTATTAAATGAAGATTTGTATGATTAAACGCTGAACATAGTGTCAAAATTATAAAAACTAGAGAAAATACTTAACAAATTTTTACCATAATGTTCACAAACATACAATTTTAACATTTATTTAGGTCCTAAAGTGTGTAGTTTAAAATCAAGATGTAGTATGGAATGTAAAATTAGATTTATTTTCCAAGAATTATTTCCAATGTTTCCACTTTTTTTGAATTTTTTCCACTTGTACTCAAACTGAATTAATATGGAACACAATAAGAAAATTTAATATTTTTGTTTGAAATTGCATTGTTTTCAGTTGGAAATTCTACTATTAAATTTTTGGTTAATAATGCTCAAAAAAATAATTATTGTATTGAAAACTTAAAAACTTTGTTAGAAGGTCATACTTTGTGGTTGAAAATTTAACTGTTATGTGGAAAATTTCTTTTTTGTAGAAATTGCATCTCGTGATTAAAAACTGACTCGTTAAAAATGAATCTATTTTTGTTAAAAAATTAACTTTTTAAAGAAAATTACACATTTTCAGTTTTAAAACTAAACAGTCTTCTGGAAAATTCACAGAAAAAACTGGGGTCTTCCTTAGAACCCATTTTTGGCTCCAAAAGAGCTGCAACAAAAATAAGCCCCACTTGTTGAGAGGGAACCTAGAACAATAAACTAAATCTAATTGATACCTAAGTTTGTGTTCTAAAGGATCTCAATTGTAATTGATCTTATTTATAATGAACCTATTTTTCGCTTTGCCCACTTCGACATTTTTTTTAATTAATCACATAATTTTTACCTTGAGGCACACATCTAATCAAACTCTGATGGACATAACATAATGAAGATAATTAAAAAACAATATATTATCGCAATTAAAATAGATATAATGATTTGATAAATATAATTTGAAGGTTATGTAGAAAAGTTGTCAACATAAAGGCATATTCATATGCAAGAAACTTTTCGTCTCAAGTCATCGATCGATAACTGTAAATCGATCCCTAACTTACCAGCGCTATTTTGCAAGCGTTTGGTTTGTGAATGCGTCTTCATGTTCTTTTTAAGAGAGTTCTAAACAAAGTAACACACCCTTCTGGCTCTCTACGGGTAACTATTGGAGCACAAATTCTAAATGATACCTACTTTTATTTGAGCCACAACTTTATTGAACCCCAAGCTTTTTATGCTCGTATTTTTGGCTAGAAAGTTAAAGTAATTGTTCGAAGGTTTAATTACTTTGTACAAAATTACTTTTTTTAAGTTAAATACTCAAACAGTTAGTTAAATTTGTTTTTGCATGACAATTTGAATATTTTTATTAAATTTTTTTGTTAAAAAATTAATTTTGTAGCCAGAAATTTAACGGTTCTACTTTTGGAAAGAAATTGAACGATTTGGTTGAAAATGCATGTATTTTCTTACAAATTTGTGTGTGCGTGTGTGTAGAAAACCAATCTTCTTGCTTTAAAATTGAACTATTTGGTTTAGAATTTATGAATTTTGTTGGAAACTCGCAATCTTTGGTGAAAATTTTTTTGATTTAAACAATATTATTATTGATTTTGCTAAGGGAGTTATTTGGAAGAGGGAGTTAAAAGCCAAAGACAATAACAAAAAAGAAAATTAATCGTCGAAAAATACCGATTCTACTAATTCTGCTAAAGCAGTTAAAAGAAGTCGAGGATCACCACCTAGTGATTTGAACTAGAGAGATGCTGATAATTAAGTAACTTCAGCCAGATTAATTGTTTATAAATAAAAAATAATTAATAACAAAACGTTTTTATTTACTATTCACTTCTTAGTGATACTGTTAAAGTTTAGTTTAATCTGATTCCTTTATCATTTCCTCTTCATATGATTGGAGTGCCAATAATTGGGTCCACCCCAGCAAAAAATTGCGCCAACCCTGTCAAGAATTGTATTTTTAGGCTAACGAGCTGATTTTCATTATTTTTCAGTTTCAAATATGCATGAAAATTGAAACATACTTATTCTTACTGCCTTGTTCTTCGAATTTTTTTTAATCTCGTTTTTTTATGATTAAAAGACAATCCACTCGTTCTGTCTAAAAATGAGTAATAACAAATGTGTAGATCCTTTTAGGATTCATTTTCTTCATACCGTGTATCATTTTCAAAACAATTAATTTTTTTGTTTTAAATGCAATTTACAAATTTAATTTTGTTACTGTTAATGTTTTTTTTTTACGAACGTAGCGAGAAATGCTTATCCTATAAAAAAGTTATTTCTAGATGCACAATTTTGGTCGATTTTTCGCTTTTCGTATTTTGCTTTTTTTTGAGAAAATTTTGTTTTAAAATATTCATAAAGTTATTGAGATAATTTTGTAAATTGTTTGTATTTTTGTGTAATACAAATGACTGTCGATAGAATTTTCAAATCTTGAAAAAAAGTGTTCTCAACCATTTTTAAAAAGCTCTATTTTTTCAAACTTTTATCAAAAATGGCGGTTTAACGAAATCGATTTTTCTTTTTTGTCCCTCAAACTGTGTTCCAAAGCACAATTCAATCCGACTCGCCTTTCGAAAGTTATCCAGTATACAGACATAAAACAATAACGACGACGACGCCGGACAGAGAGAAACTGATGTAAAAAGTTCTTTTTCTGACTCAGGGGGCCTCAAAACATCGACATTTGATGAAATCCGCGAAATTCATTTTTTGCATAAAACTAATACCTTCTCATTATAGATGAGAATTAACTAACCAAATGAAAAAATTAAAAATGTAGAATGTAAAGGCTGGAAAGGGGGAAGGAAGTTGGGAACTCACCCCGTGCCTTTTTCTCTAATACATTGATTTATTTTTGGTATATATTTCCTCATTTTGTATTATCTAAAGTTAAATATTGTTAGTTATTCTTAACGGAGTATAAAGAAAGACTTTTCAAAAATAACCAGATGGAAAAATTAAAAAATCATTACATAAAGGCTGGGAAGTGGTTATGGCGATTTAGACCTCATTTCACGCCTTTTTTACCCTTCTCCACTTAAAGCTCTAATTCCCTTTCTCTTTTGAATCCATTTATTTTTTATATATATTTCCTCATTTTGTATTATTCAAATTTGTATATTTTTAGATAATTTTTATTACGGATTATGAACAAAGACATTTAAAAAATAACCAGATGAAAAAATTAAAATTCGGAATATAAGGACAGGAAAGGATGGTTTGGAACTGTCCTCGCGCCCTTTTCGCAAAACCCCCGTTTCTCTTTTATATGCATTTGTTTTTGGTATTCATTAAATAATTTGATATTACCTGAAGTGATAAAGTTTTTATTTTATTTGCATTTATCGAGTATAAAAAAAATGTAAATCATGACCAGATGGAAAATAGAAAATTGAGAAAAGCTGCGATTCTAAACAATTATCCTTTATTTACTTTTCTAACAATGAACCACACAATTTGCAAGGAATTTCGAGAGAAGCAAATTGCATCTTTCAATTTAGCGGACTTTCGCACATATTTGGCCCAACAGAATCGCCGTGTCTGTTCCTCCTCACTCTAGGAGAGAAAGCTCAAGCTCAATAGCTCTGTCCTTCTCGTACTCAAGCGTCCTGGTTATCCGGTCGTCATGGCAACCTAAATGTCGAGTCTACAGTAGTTGAGGTGCGGAGTAGTGAAACTCCACCGAAGTCAGTGCACGCGGCGACGGCCTTCTGTACGCACGTGTAGAACGGATCTTCTTCACTTCCGGTTTTCCGGTGTTGTTTACACAGCTTTATACCGTATGTGAACAGTGCTGCAATTTCAGCCAAAGACGTCGAGTGCAATTTTCCTTTTTCTTCACAAAAACAGCATGATATAATCTTTCATGAGTACCACATACGACACAGGTGACTACCTCATTTTTTTCAAATTTAAGATTTGAAAAACTTCAAAATAAAAATTTAATTGCGAAGAAATTATTTTGTCAAAGACACATGAATTTGTACAAAATTTTCATACGATTTGTGTGCATCAGGGTGGTATAAAAAAATGACTTTCGATTTTTGGTGATAGCCCAGGCGCTTCCCTCAATTTTTTCGTTTATTAACCAAATAAATTCCTGTTTTTTTTTTTTTTTTTTTTTTTTTTTTTTTTTTTTTTTTTTTTTTTTTTTTTTTTTTTTTTTTTTTTTTTTAATTGGTTAACATTATCTCGCGTCCCAGGAATTTAAAAATTACAATATTATTTGAAACGGGAAAAGCTCAGTTTACGAAAAGGCCGTGACTATGAGTACCTAAATTTCGTCACAAATAACCGAATCTATTCGGTACGTGTAGACTCTTCCTTTTAAAATAGTTGAAAAAAGAAGTACTTTTTGTAAATTAAAGTTAAATTACTTCTTACGGAATGCTTAAGGAGTAATTTCCACCAAACTTTTATTTTTAACCCACTCTGTTAATTATTTTTAATTAGTCTTCATTTGTTCAAATACTTATTATTTGTTTCATCTATTTTTTTGCAGTAAATCGAGAAAAGTTACTATTTTTCGTTATATATGATATAGTTAATGAATTTCAAGAGTAATATTTCTTTTAACCATATTTGGTAATTACTTAAATAATTTTAGTTTATTTCAATAATTTCTTCCTTTCTGTGAATTGTGACAAGTTAGTATTTTATTAAATTAATAACTTATTTTATAAATTCTAAGAGTGTTATTTTTCGTGAAAGGTATTTTTCAATTATTTAAACAATTATTCACTTGCGCCTTTTTATACAATAGATAAAAAAATCTGTATCTTTGTCAATCTCTTACACTATGTTGATTATTATTCAGTATTTTTTTCTCACAACTTACACCCTAACTTATTAATCAATAATTCATAAATAATAAATTTTAGTGGCGTTATATTTTAGTATGAGTTTGTTGGAATAGGAAAATGCTGATAAGAAGAGACATCGTCCGAGATTCGAAAACCCTAGAATTTTCTTCATCTTTCCGATGAAAAGGATAAAGTAATGTTAATTGTTTAAATAACTTTAAGCTGTCTTTTATAAAAAAATATCACTCTTAACATGCATCACATGCACTATTAATTCAGGAAAATAATAATTTTTCTCAAATTCTAAAGGGGGAAATTTTTTCAAATAAATACCAAATATCTAAATTAAAAAAACATTACTTCCATCATTCGTTAAGTGTATAATTAAATCCAGAAAATACTAAATTTTCACAATTTGATTAAAAAAATTGTACAAATAGAAATTGTCTAAAAATTGCAAAATATGTGGAACAAATTTTTTAATTCATTAACGATATTATTAATCACGAAAAATATTAAATTCTCAAGGTTTACTGAGAACAATTATTTAAACAAATAATAATTGTTTTAATCCTTGAAATTTTGTTAAAAACTACTTGGAAACTTAACACTTATCGAATAAAAATAACTGAAATTGAAACAATAAAAATACCGTCTTCATCATGAATTTGACGTAAAAATTATGTTTTGCATTTTTTGGGGGCAATTTTCAGGCAAAATAGAAGAGGTTTGGGGGTGGTCAAAATTAAAAGCTTTTAGTTGAAAATTATTCATAGATAATGCATTAAGTAGTGACATAACCTTAATTTAATAAAAGTAAACGGCAATTGATTCTCATTTCCACTTTTTCGATAACTTAGCTTTTCTCATTTCAAATATCGTGTTAATATCAAAAGCCCGAAAGCACGTTTTAATGTTGACGATTTAAAAAAAAAGAGATTTTATTTTTCTGGAAAACAAAGAAGTTCAGTGGGGTCATCACCAAAAATTAAAAAAAATCAACATATATAAGTTTAAACCACGCTAATTTAGTATATGCATCAAGTATTATGTTTTTTAGAAACTATTTGAATCGTAAATTATTCACAATTGCAGCGGAAATTAAGTTAATTGAAGAAAAACTCTTTTACACAGAGTATTAGTGTATTGTTTGCTTTCTGGGAATATTTATTGTTTTGATATTGTTTTCATGCAGCAATTTAAATCACTTAAATGCTCTATGTATATTGTATATTGTATTTGTAAATATATATTTTAAACTTGTTTTCATTTTTTATTTTATTCCTCAACACATATTTCCTGTCAAAAATACCTTCAACTCAATATTTTTGTATTTGTTGTTAGTATATTTGTAATACTTTTAAATTTTGATTTTTGTTCTAAAAGACAAATATAATTTTCAGGGACTTAAGTTCATAAAGTTACTACCTAAACTCGGACAAAGAGCAAACGCTACTAAACAACGCTTACAGCATAATTTGGTCCAAAACTTACTTCTCGGAACAATAACTTCAACCCTACAGAGGGTAACTACCCCTGTTTCAAAATTTCCACAGTCCACACTATCCAATTTATTACATTTACTTCTGTTCATTCCTGGGATTTTAATTTAGAAACGAGGTTACGACTAGCTTTTTAAGCCGCGCGTCTCCCTAACGTTTTAAATTTTAAAAAGAACTGAAATTAACCTCTATCATACCTCGAATCTGTGAAACATGGAACGAGACTCCACGGTTTCATACCTCCTGGGAATCGTTAATTTAGTTTTTCAGATGAAAACTTTTACTTTTTTCTACTTTTATTTATTTTTTCTCCGAGTATCTGAGATGCAGTTTATAGCGAAAATAGCAGGTATAAACATTTAAATTTGTAGCTGTTAAATTTAACTAAAAGTAATCATATATTCATAAGAAGAGGATGAAGATTTAAAATAAATAATTATTAAAGGAATTGTGCGATTATTATGAAATATCTTAATTCCTAAAAAATAAAAATTCAAATTGCCCTAGAAACCGAATAAAAATTACTTGTAGGGGATTAAAAATGTTTCGGTGATATAAAAAAAATTCTCTTGTGGAGACAGATAAAGAATTTACTTTCCTTTAAGGACTAATTAAAAAATATATAGCCCAATAGAAGTACGTGCAGAATTTTTAAAATAAGTAATTTCAATCGAGCATTATATTTAATATTTTTTACTAAAAAGTGTATAGGTTTGGTATTGTTTAGTTTAAAATGTTTTTAGTCAATAAAATAATTTTTTATTATTGAATGATATACCAAGGTAGGTCAAAATTATAAAAATTCTGGAAAATTGGGATCCTGAAAAAGTATAATTATTTTTGAATCGATAGATATACAGCTTGGTTAATCACGCTTGAAAATTCTTTCATTTCATTTCTTGTTTGCAGATTCTCTTAAGGTTTCTTAAAATTTAATATTTTGTACGTTTTCGATGGTCAACAAAATCTCTAAGCTTATATTACATAAAAAATATGCGTATCATCAAAAAATTTTTCTAAAAAAAATTGGGTTGTCTTTTTGAGATTGACAATTGTTCTTCGTAACATTTTTTGGAATACCTCGTGAAGTTTTTCTGGGGAATAGAATTTTTGATTTTAAAAAAATAATTTTTCATAAATAAAAGCAGAAAATTTGGTCAAAAAGTTCTCTTTGGTCAAACTCGCCCTTATTGAGGCGAGGGCGTAAAAATACAAATTTGATGCAATATCATAAATTGTTAAATTATAAACATTAATTTGAGAAATGATTCTAATTTTTTTGCTTTTTTACCACAGAAATAACTCCCAATTTTTATTCTTGGATGCCACAGTATTGTCTGTAATGAAAATTTTGATGCTGGATTAATTTATTTGTTCCTGTGGATGACAGAAATTTAAATAAACGTGTGATATTTTTGAAACATTTGTGTTGTTGCGAAATTACGAATAAATGAGTTTTGTTTAAAAAAAATTAAATCTAATAAAACCAAAGAAAGCCTGACAATAAAATGTCCTCTACATAGACTGATTTAAATTACTTCATAATGTGAAATAAGAACGGAGAATTTTGTAAATTTTTATTCGAAGATACATCTTGTTTTTCTATTTCGATTCGTTTCTTTCCTATTCTGAGACTTTTTGTTTTCCTTATTGTCTTTCTGTTATCACCGCTTTTATCTCTCTTTTTATGCAATCTCCTAGTTTGGAGATTAGAAAGTAGATGATGCATGCTTGCTTCCTCATGCAGGGAGGCTTGTAATATGTGTGTTACTTTTTTCTGTTCACCATATCTCTAAAATAAAAACAGTTATTATATAATTTGATAAGATTTAGAGCTAATGATCGGCCATTCAGAAGTTCTTTTTTTCGTTTAGAGATTTCAAAAAAATGTCATCCTGTGAGAAATGAGAAAAACTTTTCTACTATTCAAAATACAGCAGTAATATATCTAGTGCATTTATTCGCCTCTTCGAGACTTTTCGATTAATCTATTGTTGAAACTTTGATGACCTATCATAAGCGATTTATAAAGGTAAAAAAAATTTATTCCGTTCATACGAGAAACACTTTTTTGATATTCTAATGTATAACGTTTCCGAAAAATTGGAGTATTCTGTTAATATAAGAAAAACTTTTTTCATGTTAAAAATACTATAGTACTAATAGTTTAACATTTCACATACAGTACCTTTTGAGCGTTCATCAATTTGCACAGGTGGGTCAAGGAACTTTTGTCAGTAGGTCATTCCGACGTATCTCGAAAACGCAAACAAATATTTCAGATAGAATTTTGTTATTGATGTAGGTTTTTTGACCAGGGAAATTAATTAATAGTTTAAGATGTTAATTTTATTTGTCTACTTGGTCATAATCAATATTATTAAAATATTGATTAATTTTTAAGATTGTGAAAAAAACATTCTCTAGCTCCGCTGGAATATGAGGCCAGGTCCTTAATAATATGAATTTCATGTTTAGAAAGAAAAATCTTACAAGTATAAGGAATGACGTTGACATTCTGCTTGTAAGGAGATTGTGAGGAAAGTGTTCTCGCCTCTCCGAGCTCAGTTGGTAGAGCATCAGACCGGCAATCTGAAGGACCTGGGCTCATATCCCAGCGGAGCTAGAGAACGTTTTTTTCACAATCTTAAAAATTAATCAATATTTTAATAATATTGATTCTGACCATGTAGACAAACAAAATTAACATCTTAAACTATTAATTAATTTCCCTGGTCAAAAAACCTACATCAATAATAAAATACTATCTGACATATTTGTTTGCGTTTTCGAGATACGTCGGAATGACCTACTGACAAAAGTTCCTTGACCCACCTGTGCAAATTGATGAACGCTCAAAAGGTACTGTATGTGAAATGTTTGTTCGCGTCTTCGAGACACGCGGAATGACGTATTGAAGAACCTTTCATGACCTGTTATGATTTAGCAAGACTAATTCATAAATTTAAAAAAAGAAGTTTATCTTGTTGATATGAAGAAACCTTTTTTAATATTAAGAATACAACAGTAATGTGTATAATATACATGTTCACGTTTTTGAGATGAATTGCTTGTTCAATTAAAGAATCTTTCATTAGCAACAATAACCTATTCAACTCTTCTTTTCATTTTAAAACAAAATAATTAACATGCTTATAAGAATAATTTTTCATATTAGGAACATCAAAGTACTGTATTCGATGTAAATGTTCGCGCCTTCGAGACTACCATAAGTTAAAATATTCTGATCATGAGATTTTCTCTAAGGGAGAAACATAATCTTGTAAAATATTGAAAGTATCCATTCTTCTTCTTTTGTTGGAAGGAAACATTCCTTTACGTATGAGGAAGCTAATATATTTCATACCTATAAGGAAGAAAAGTTCACACAAAATGATCACAAATTATTATACCAACAGTGAATACAACCATAGCACTTCACAGCCTTATTCTTCTTTAGACTTCCGTTCCGAGATCTGTTTGGATGTGGTTCTTAATTAATCTTTATCAATCTTTCGAGCGTTGGAGTTTCTCTGGTTATTTTTGCAACCCTTTTCCTTTTTCCGGGTAAAATTGGTTCCGACCGGAAGAGAATAACGTGCTCAGTGATCGTTGGCGTGAGAAAAAAAACTGTTAGACGAATCGCGCAAAGTGCAATTTATCTCGGGGTAGTACCGGCATGCACTACTGTATCCGCTCGACATTGTCCGGATTGTCATTTGTCTGGCGAACGAGGTTGCTGCGTTTGTATCGTTTGTATATTCGCATTGGTACTGGCTCACTTGATACTGTTCACTGGCATTATTTTACTGAAAGGCAGATGTTCCAATAAACATTCAACAATTAATTCAATTAACATCTTCAACTTGATGAAAAATGAAGCAATATTACCTAATTTAAATATTGTATTTTCGAAAACGGAAGTTTGTTTTCTTAGGTAAGTTTTCCAGATAGTAAGCCTTTTTTTAATAAGTACTTTTTTAATGCACCAATTTTGATAGTATTTCCTACAAAAAAGTATTTTAAGATAGCAGCATTTTCTTTTAATATAAACTTGTTTTTAAGTCTTTCAATATATTAAGAAGTGTGTATTTCTATGAAAATAAGTTCTTGTTTTTAAAGTTTTCAGAAATTGTAAAAAAAAACTAAGAAACTCTACTCTAAACATATTATTTATATGTATATCTTTTAGTAGTCGTACGAATGATCGTGCAACGTAAAATGCTCGCCCGCAAAGCTCTTGTTCACGTTTCTGGGTTTTCATTTTCCAGCATTAGAAATATATGCAATATAAAAATCTGATCATAAACAAATTTTAAATTATGTAGTTTCAAAATGTTTTGCTACAGCAATTATGAATTGATAATTGGCACATTTCAAATCAAGCAATTATATATAATATCCAAACAAAATGTTTCCGGAGGACAAATTTACAAGTGATTGAGTTAATTTTCTTCGCGGTGGCCAATGGACCAGTTTAATAAACATTGTGTGAAAAAATTGGTGACATGAAATGGCGATGGTATTAGCACTGTTTAGCTTTTTTAGTATTATGAATTAAAATAGTACATAAATCGTTAAGCAAATCATCAGAATTACATATTTTAAATTATTTTATAAATGAATAACATTTATTAACAGAAAAAGCGAACCATTTTTTATTTTGATAATAATATATATGGGTTTTAAATACTTTAGAATGAATTATTCAAATTCCTTCAATATTTTAATTAATTTAAATACAGTATTCTAGGATTAAAATTTTAAAACCCTAATTTTTCCCTGAAATGAGTGTAAAAGTAAATGTACGATTTTTGAAGAAAACTCAATTGCGACAAAAAGTGGTCTAAACACCTTTAAGGCCTTCCTTTGATTCAATTTTTCAAAAAAAAGTGCGATATGGTAAATGTTCATATTCAAACATTTATATTCAGAAGCTCTCTAAATTGAAAAATTGTAGAACAAAATTTTCCAAAAGTAGACTAGAAAATAGTTTAAATTCTATCATTTATAATTCAAAGCATTTAAAGTTGAATAATTTTAAATGTTTAAATCCAATATTCTCGCAATTTTTTTCGAAGATCCGAAAAAAATCACTGTTATTTTCCTCGTTCAAAATGAAAAAAATTAAATAATTAAAATTCAACCATTTCAATTTAAACTGCAACTTTAAAACTTGTGAAGCGGAAATTATTATTATTATTATTATTAATTATTATTGTAAAAAGTACAATTTTGTCCTCTTAATTTCTAATTGATTAATTTTTAAAAAGTAATTTAGTATTATTATTCATTCTTAAAATTTTCCAATAAAATATTTTTCAATTTTCAATAAATACTTTTTTTATGTCTTTACCTAAAGATTAAACATTTTTGAGATATTTACATAAAAAATGTAATATTAAAAAAAAGCATTGGCTTTTCCTTTAAAACTAATCTATCAAGTATAAATCTACCTCGGCTGAAAAATTATGTATAGTATGTAGTATTATATATAATTTTAATTTGTTTTATACAACTAAAAAAAATTTTATATAATATTTCACACTATGTATAAATTATATATATCATTTTTCCGAATGGGCTAGGGCTAGTTTAATGGACTTTTTGGCATTATATTAGCCCTGATCGCGTTGGGATAGTCTTACGGCAAATTCTTAAGCCTAGTTCTAAAATCTCATTATTATTAGTCTTGATCTTGAGCAATAATTCTCTTAATCTTTCATTGTTTACAATTTATTCTCGAAACATTTAATTTAAGATCGTTTGATTAGAGTTCCTTTAAACTAAAAATTGTATGAAACTATCAGGTTTTTTAGTTCACTATGCTACGATTTTAAATAATTTAAAATTCCAGACCATTGTTGGCATTAAAAATTGTAAGCAAACAATTAGAATTTTTTAATTAAAACTGAATAAAATTAAAATCAAAGCGAGCAGAAGCATAGGAACTGCAATATTGAGAAAATTAATTAATTAAAATAATATTATTATTAAATTAAAAATATGTCAAACGTAACATGTGGAGACAAAATCCAATAATTTTTTTTATTTTATAGTAAAGTTGAAAAAAACTAAGGCCGAATAAACTTTTTTGTGAAAAATTGTGAAATATTATTGATTTTATATTGAGCGAATAAAAATATTCCATAATGATAATTTATAGAATTTTTTCATGAATACCAGAATATTTAGATTATTGAATAGGTTGGTTTTATTTGTCTACACAAACAATTATATCAGTGACTTTGGACGGACTAAATTTCTTAACATATATTTATTTTTTGTGTAGCTTTCGTAAGAAAATTTATTAATTTCGAAAGACGTTAAAAAATTTTTTTTCACATTTTGGCCAAAAATAATGTGAAAATGCAAAAGTGAAAGATCATACAAGATAGTTTTATTGGTTTAAATATGACATTTACTTGAAAAATATGCAGGACCAGAAAACTACTGTACTTTATGTTTTTAATTAAAAGTTAAAAAAAGACTTCTAACCAATATTTATATCGTAGATCAAAAGTTATAATCAATGCTTTTTAAATATTAATATATCTTATAAATAGGTAATATATGAGAAAAAAATATTTCTTATCTGATATTTAAGAAGCTAGAAAGAATGTGGTATTTATTATTAAAATTTAATTGTTAATATAAAAGTGTTCATGATTTTAAAATCCGAACCTGAAAGAAATACATTTTTAATTCAATAAAAATAGCATACCGATGATAAATAATTTTTCATAATTCTTATTAGTATTTACTTTTTACAAGTCTTTATTAGAAATTTTTATAATTAACGATATTTGTATAATCAAATCATTGCAACTATTCAGCCAACAGTTAAATGGATTGATTTGTGTACAGTCTAAGGTTTTTCCTATAACTGTATGAGAAATTAATTCATCTTACTATTTCATAGAACTCTTAGTGTCCGAAAGTACTTTGAAACGAATTTCAGCACTCTGTGTCTTGAAAGATACAATAAAGTACCAATTTAATCGTAAAACTGAAAGATATTGGTTCTGAAATCCAAAAATGTACTCAAAGAGATATATAGTGATCTGAAACTTCCTCAACAGAGAGCAAATGTTATTAATTGAAGGCTCAACGGTAGGGTGTCCCAAAAAAGCTCAATGTTCTTTTTCTGGTAAAGCGCCCTCTTAAACTTTTTCCAATTGCGTATTTTTTTTAATTTTCAACATAATTTTAAACTATGTTCTTGGAGCCCTATACAGCTCCAAAATAATAACAGTAATTAACTAATCTTAATTTTCGTAAATATAATACCTTTTGGCAGGGAATAGAACTGATGGTACCATACACTTAGAATTTTTTTTCTCAATCGGCCCAAAAATACTACCCCTTTGGCTTTAAAAACTATCCGTTATAGGGGTTGAAATATTATATTTTTAATTTTGAAAATTTTATACGCTTTTCTTTGGAACTATTGGGCAGAGTTGAGTTTTCAAGACCACAAATTAAAATGATTAAAAAAAAATTATATGCATTTATTTTGATGAAAAATAAAACAAGTGTAGGGGGTTTGAGCGCGCCTCGGGCGCTTCGCGCTCGATAATGGGTTACCGCGCGCTTCGCGCTCGAATATTTATTCTTTGCCCTTGTATTTCTTGAATAAAACTTTATCAAAAAGACCTCTTTTAGATGGTAGTATCTATATGTGTCTTCATATTCTAAACTGTCTACTTAATTAAGTATAGTCAGAGATTTAGTTTCTCAAAGCTCTGTAGGCTTTGAGGTACATATTCTCATCGCGTGAACAGGTTTTGTTAAATCTTTTTTTTCGTAACTTTCGTCATTTTTCAACAATTTTATATACATTTTTTATTTTCAATGTTATTTTTCACGAATAAAACAAATAGCGCGCTTCCTATCAAGAAGTGATTTTCGAGGAAATTGTAGATATTTTTTGGGATAACAATCTTTGTTAATTCACCTTTTTTTCATATCCTACATAGTTGGACAGTAAAATGGAATTTTTCATTATTTTTTCTGCAATCAAAATTTGAATTTTCGATTTTTCAAGAAGAAAAAAATAATGAGAGTCTTGTGCAGGGCTTTTAAAAAGCTATTTTTTTATTTTTTTTTCACTTCATTTTATATCTTGCGTTGTTTGGCTTAACATTTGGAATTTCAGTTGATTAAAAAAATTTTGAAAATGCTATATCTTCAAGAATTTTCTTTTCATTAAAAAAAAATTCATGGGGATAAATTGTTTGTACATTTCAATACTATAATTATCCTTGCAAAGAATTTTTAAATTGGGAAAAAAGTGGTCTCAATAATTTTGAAAATGCGCTCACTTTTTCAATTTTTATCAAAAATGACTGGTTCGCGAACTCGTCCTTTCTTTACGGATCTAAGAAAAGTGTGCCAAAGATGGATTTGATCCGTTCATGTGTTGACGGAAGGACGGACAGACAGACAGACAGAGAGACAGGCAGGCAGACGCTATCGTAAAAACTTGATTTTCGCATTCAAGGGGTTTAGAAACGTGGAGATCCGTTGAAAAACTGTGGTGTCAAATTTCGGAACATTCTAAAACTTTCTCAGTCTTAAATGATGAGAATATTTAATTAGCTATTTTTAATAATTTAAGCATATGACAACCAGCAATATTTGTCAAGACATTTGTTGTTAATTCTGCCAAACATTTAGCCTTTTATGATTTTTTCCAAATTTGTATTTGTTTAGAAAAATTGTTTAGTTAATAGCTCAATTTCAACAATTTAAAATAATTGTCATCGCACATTAATATTGGTCATTTATCATACAAAAGCTACGGATTTCAGATAGTTAGTAATTGCGAATCACAAAAAATGCCTTTCGTTAATTCATTTTTCTATAATATTATGAAATTATTTTTTCCTACTTTAACCCCCTGGAAATAATTTTGAGTTAATCATTTTGTTAATTTATGACCAGTGTAAAATAAATAAAAAAATTTAAATGAAATGTTGGAATTACAAGGATTCTAGCGATATCCAAATGTGCCAAAATTTATTGAACAGAAGAGAGGTTCGTATAAGGTAACGTTCCAGTTCTTAATTCCTTTCTAAAGTTTCCAGTGTTTTACCACAGTTCTTCACGCATCCAAATATACAGACTATATATCTATTCTCACATTCAGTGTTTGTTTGTTTTGACCTTTTTATCACACGCGGTTACTATCTTCTACTTGCTCTAACAAGACATGGTATTACTGAAAAGTTAGACGGTCCCACTAAAATGATGATAGCTCGTAAGCCAGAAGAGTTACATAAATTTATTTTTTTGTGAAAGGTGAAATGATCAGGAATTTGTACAATTTAAGAAAATACAAGAAGATACGTCATTGACACAAAATTTAATGCAAATATGTCTCATTTTTTGTTTAAATAAGAAAAAATAGTTATTTGTATTATGGTCTAAAAGCGTACAAATTACTCCTGATATTTCATGACCCAGAGTTTACTTGTACATGTCGATTTGAAAGTTGGAAAAATTATTGAAAGAAAATGAATTTTCCTATCACAAAATCAAGAAAATAATTAGATTCGTATTATCAATATCTCTAGGAGATTGTTTAATTACGCTCAGAAATAATTTTGTAAACAATTAAATTTTTATGAACATTAGGGATATTATTAAGAGCAAATCTATCAGACCGAAGATATTTGTAAGTATATTATTAACTTAAAGGATAAAATACATTGAGTTACATTTTTTAATCACTGCAAAAATAGCATTGTTTGAAGATATACAACGTTAATAATAATTGCCTAAGATTTGAATTGATTAAAGTCCAAGAATGTAAAATAACACTATACTTTAAAGCAGTCACCTCATGGCGAATTATAAAACAACCACTGGTAGTCAACAATTAATGAATTAAATATTGTTTGCACGCTCTCTGTGCTCATGTCATACCAGAAAAGCATGTGCAATATTGTACATATTGATTTGAAATTTTGGTCATTTATTTAAAATAAACTAAGTCCTATAAAAAAAAATGAGGGAGTCTTGGCTTCGTCTCAACCTTATCTTTAGCAGTTTTAAGTACGCAATACAATTAAAGAATTATAACATTTATAATATGTATATTTTTGTTAACAAGAATGCAACAAAAGTAAAACATAAAAGACAACTGCCAAAAATTCTTCAAACTTTATGGAATACAAATAATTTTTAAATAGTTTGAAAACTTTAATTTTAGACTTCTTTTATCTCTTTTATTCTCACTAGATACCAAAAAAGCATAAGTATCAGTTGCTTTGAAATAAATGTTCAAAATTAATAATGATGTAAGCACTGAATAAATTCCTAAATGTATATTAAATATTAAATAAAATATAAATAGGTATTAAGTTTGTCATTTAGGAGTTATTAAGTATTAAATAAAATATTTTTACTTTCTTAGTATTTTTCATTTTTCCTGTATTAATGTTAAAAAAATTATGAACATTATAAACATTATATTTATTTAAAAATGATTATTTTTTACCTGATTAAAGAAGCGCCCATATATGAATCCATTATACCCTTACTTTTTTATAGAACTATTATTTTCTTTTCAATAATTGTAAAAAAATTCAAATCTATATGCTCTTGCTATTTTTGTATGTATTGAAAATGAAGGAGTTAAAAAATATTTCAATTAGAGTGCTTACACTATTTGAAAATTATTTGTCTTCCATGAAGTTTGAAAAACGCTTTTCGGTTGTCATTTGTTCGATTGCTGTTGCATTATCGTTTTAAAAAATTATCAATATTATATACATTATAATTGTTCAAATATTTTTTGCGTGATCAAAACAACTTCTAGACATGTGTATGATATTGACTATCAGTGTTCGGTTCTAGTTGGCAAGGCTTTTATCCCTTTTCAGCATAGTGTTATACCTTCTTAGACTTAAACAACTAAAAACATAGAAATTTATTATTAACATTGTATTGGTGTAATTAATTAATCTAATAATCTAACTACTAATAATCTAACTATTAATCTAACAAAGTTTTTGATTTGTTGGTAGATTTCTTTCAATAAATTTTCCAAATTTTAAATTGATATGTACAGCTAAATTCCAGGACGTTTGTTTTACCTAATACCTTCACTTCAGGTTAACGAGTATTCCCTATTCTGATCCGAAATTGGTCGAAATAAAAAGTTGTATATCTCTGTCAAAAATTCATGTAGTTAACAAAATCCAACGTAGTTTTAAAGTTTGAGCCAATACCTTTCAAATGTAATTAGCTTTTTTAAAAAAATTGAAAGTTGAATTTTTGAGAGTGAAAAACAATTATTTTTCCATTTTTTGACTCGCAAAAAACGTGAGATTTTTTAAGAAACTTGTAGATAAAAAAAATGAAATAGATGTGTATTTGTATTTTCATTAAAATGAGCCAAAGATGACATTTTTTCTTTAGCGGTTTTAAAGTTATGAACATTAAAAACAAAAATTTCAACGCTGAATATCTCGGAATCTGCATTGTAGAAAAAAACTCCACAGAGAAAAAAATGTTTATTTTACACGCGGAATAAGTATTTGTGAAGAAAACATAATTTAGGGAAACAATTTTTTTTCATTTTTTAACATTTTTTTTCTATTAATATTTTCGAACTTTTAAACATAAAAGAATATAGTTCAAAATCTAGCGACTCTATTCTTTTACGTATAAAAGGCAGAAAATATTAATTGAAAAAAAATGGTAAAAAAGGAAAAAAAATTGCTAAAAATGATTTTTTCTGCCCGAATACTGAAAAATTGTTTTTTTTTTTACTATTGAAAACCCAATTTTTAATTATTTTAACAAAGCCAATTCCAGTTGAAAGGTATTGTTTTAAACTTTGAAACCACGTTGAATTTTCCTAAATACAAGAATTTTTTTACACATTCCATTGTAACTGAAAACCACTAAAGCAGCAGAATCTCTCTTATAATAGAGATATTAATTTCATTATAACCATCTCCCTAATTCCCTGCATAATTTATAACAAACGAAGAAGTTCTTAAACTTGAGTCGTTTCCACGACTCTTAATTGGTCGAATTAGTAGCCGGGGAGCTGTAAACCATTGTGGAAGTGGAGAAAATTTTACATGGATTTCTCGTTCAATTTCAATATCTATAATTGCCCCCTTATCTGAAGAGGTCACGGATAGATCATCCCTATCCGTGAGTTATATATTTTTCTCGCTCTCTCTTTACCCTCGGAAATCGGAGTTAAGGTATTCCACCCCAATTCACCCCATTCCTGTCATCGCTGGTCGACTCGCATTAGAATTTTTGTCGCCTGTATTTTTATTCATTTCTATTCGAGCATTTTCGCCGCTCACAAATTTTTTCCAGTTTTTATTAAAAGCGCGTTATATTCGACCACGCTGTGTGTTTTATCCATAAAACACTCAGACATGTTTTGCAAGTCATGTCGCTCCACGTTTACGACTCGAGTTCTTATCTATGTATAAAGAAAAATATGCAGTGTGATCAAAGATATAAAAAATTATTGCAGTTTTTTTGTTAAGTTTTGTAGTTTGCAGTTTTTTATTAATTTTAGTTGTTAGTCAGCGAATCTCGGGGAATTTTTAATAAACAGAAGTTGAAGTTCATAAAATTATGTATGGCTATTGCCCTATTTTACTTTTTTCTCCTTGTCTGTAAAGAATTTGTCTTTTCTTCCTTATTTTCACGGAACTACCCTTTTTTATTGTTTTTCGCTTAAATGCAACCTGAATTAATACCGCTACGAAATACTATGGATGTATTCACAATGGGTGTATTTATTTCTGTTCATTTTATGAGCATAAGTCCCTTTTAGGTATCAATTAAATTTTCTTCCTTATAGAGGGAGATTTTTCTCTAACAAAAGAGAAAAACTATATACTTTTAACATTTTTCAAGACTATGTTTCTGTTTTAACGAAAATCTCATTTAAAGAAAATAAGAGAGCTCATAAAAATGTCAATCGACCTGTTTTGTAACATTAAAAATCGTTTCCACTCATGTTAGTGTTATGTTTCAAATAAAAAAAAGCTTTCTGTATAAAAAAAATATAGAACATTTTTTTTAACTAAGTCGCTATTGATTAATAAAGAATTGGCATCGAATGTTCGTCAATAAATTAATCCACGTGTCTTGTATTCTTGAAAGTTCAACTATTTTCTAAAATATTGAACATTTTAGCTTCAACTTTAATTGGAAATCCAACTACAGTGAAACTCTTCTATAGCGCCGATTTCAGGGCTGATGGTGGGTGGGAACAAACTCATTATAGCCCGCTCCGGTTTTGTTTGTTCACGTCTGACTGCTCATCTGAGTGACAGCCGCAGATCCTGCGCAACCCCGCGCATCACCTGTTACACCGATATGTGGGGCAGGCGTCAATTTTCGGCAGGGCTATAGAAGGGAGGGCTATTCAAGAATTTCGCTGTATTTCAATAAAAATGCAATATATTTTGAGTATATTTCATTTGATCGTTTGAAATCAATTTTCCATTTCAAAGACGAGTATCCGTGCAGAAACTAAGTGAAATATTTTACAAGTAAAATCATTTGGAAGATTAGACAAATTCGCTCTGTCAAATCTAGAAAATTGTTCATAAAGATTGAAAAACTTCAATTTTTTAAAAAGTTTTTTGACTTTTTCAAAACCAAGAAAAAAAGAAAAGGAAGCATAAGAAATCGAAAAGCTTTTACGATTTAGAAAAAAAATAAAACATACAATTTTCTTTAAACATCTATTACTTCCAGGAATGATCGGTATTATAGGTCAACTTATAAAATTAGAAACTAGGGTATATTTTTATTTTGAGTAAAACAAAATTTTATTTTTCTGACTGTTCTCGCATTTAGTGTAGTTCACTGTTATTTCTTACTTTAAATAAATAAATTTTATTTTATTGGACATAACTATATAATTCTTCAAGAACTTAAAAGGTGGCTACTTTTTCTTTGAGCTTCTTACTAGTTACATGTTACCTGACACTCCTGAAAATTTCAACGAAGAAAAGGTAGCCGTTTTAAAAAAATCGGATGTTATAATTTGTTAAAAAATTCAAACAAATTGACCATTTCTTATTCATTCTTTGTTTTGTGTTATCGGTTTCGAAAGAGTGAAAAAAAAAACTTGAAAAATTAAAACAAAGTAATTTTTTCTTTCAAAAAACATATAAAAATACAAAGAAATATATATTTATATAATTAGTACCGGTTATTCATCAAAATTTTATAATAAATAAAGGTGTAGTATCGGAGGCATTTTCTTTGAATCTAAATAATTATTTAAATTTTTATCATTTTATTTTTTGGTGGATCTTGAAATAATTTGAAAAAATAAATAAAATGAAGCAAGGAGAACCCTCATATGTATAAAAATTTAAAAAAATTGTATGTTTTTTAAAGTAAAATTGGCGAAAAAAACTTATTTTATCCTTAAAAATTAGAAATACTCGTGAAAAATGTGAAAGTGCCACTTTGTAATTAAAAAAGAAGTGTTTTTTTATTTTTCACCCACCGGCTTGCATGATCTTCAATGAATTTGTTTCTTTTTCTCATTTTTTCATTAAGAAAAGAGGATTTTCTATTGTCGAGGGATGAAAAACAAAGTTGAATAAATCGAATCGGATTCTCGTGATGAGCTGTTGTTTCATTTCTCATTTCGTTAAGTACAAACGTAGAGTGGAAAAATCGCTTATCTCTGGCGTTTTCTCCTTCCGTAGAAAACGCTGGAAACGTAATTATAATGTTTTTTTTTCTGTCGAGAAAACATTTCAATTTCTCAATAAAAGTAATTCTAAGAAATGAATACTTTTACTTCACGAATCTCATAGCTCTTTCTATCTCTCGCGGAAAACAAGATTACAGAGTAGAGAACATAATTTTCAAATACCTACCTTTTTTCAGATAAATTTGTTTCACCTGCTCTGTCTTTTGTCTAGAACTGCGTTTGTAACGCACAAAGAAACTTTATATATTCTCACAAAAATAAATGCAAATAAACTTCCGACCTTTTGCTTTTGTCTTCCCAATTTTAAACTTTGCAGGCGCTTTTCTGCGAGAGTAAAGGAATGTCGAGAATTTCTAGAGACAGGGGACGGAGGGAAGAATAATTAAAGCCTTCTTGGATCTAAAGATTCATTCACCTGATAAGACCTTGTAAACGGGGATTAGCAAAGTTAATTTGATGAAAATTTAATCAAAATGTCACCCCTTTGCTGAAATAAAATTTTGTGAAAGGTACCTTTGGAACTACTTCAAGGATCTACAAATATATGTATCCTACTTCGGATTAAAGTATTTTATTATTACAAGGGATACACAAAAAATTATGATTGCGTTAGAGTAATTAAAATAAAATGAATTTCATGTTTTTACAAGATTTTTGTCTCATTTTTAAAAATTAAGGAATTAAAATCAACTCTGAAAACGTCTTACTAAATATATAATTATTAATTTTTGTAATTCTATATATCCCTTAACTAGTTAAAGATGTATAACGTTCAAATAAAAAATTATAAACATACACCAAAAATCCCATTTTCATACAATTTAATGTAAACTCATCAAGTTCTCAATTCAAAGGTTTTCAATTTAAAATTATTTGTTGATTACACTTTAAATTCTTTTTAATTTAAAAGAAAAGAAAAGGTTTAAGCAGAGGAGTCTAAATGTCCAAATTTTCCTCATTTTCCTTATTTTCTTTTTGTTTAATACAAAATTTTAGCAACATTCTCACAGGTTTCAATATTTTTTACGTATCTGGAAGTTTTAACTGTTTTCATAAATATGTTTTTAGTCACGTATTATTAATTTTTAGATAATTAATATTTTTTCGATCTTCAATTAAAAACTTGTCTTGTTTGAAAAATTCAAATGTACAATTAGTAATTTAGAAATGGTTAAATTTAAACGTCTAGAAATTTTATAATATGAAAAATCAAAATTTTTGAATTTCAAAAGATATTAAATTGAAATTGTCGGAACAAAAAAAGCAGTATCTATCCTTCAAATTTTAAATGTACGAAGTAAAACTTAAAGACCTAACAATGCAAATTAATCTAAGAGACGATAGTTATATACCATAATGAATTATCTGAACAATTATTTTTGTTAACTTGCATTAATTATTATTTCGTCCCAACTGAAAAGTTGACAAATTGTAAACAATTTTAGAAAAACTTGCAACCATCTAGAATTACCGTAGAAGAAGTTAGTTATTAACAGTAATAATTTGTTAAAGGAATTTCCCTTGTTAAATTTAATTAATTAGTTATTACCACACTCTAAGTAAAAATTAGACAAAAATTTGAAAATTTGAGAAAAAACTGCAACTTTCTAGCATTATTTAAATATAATATTATTATTAATAATAATATAATAAATTGTTTAAACAATTATCTTTGGTATATTAAATCGGCAATTTCCTTGATTTCACTGAAATGCTGAAAATAAGTTGAAAAATTCGGAGAAACCGTGACTTTCTAACTCTATTCCAAGACAAAATGGCTTAAAACAATAATTAATTTTTAAACAGTTTATATAAACATCTACATCGAAAAAATTTATACGTAAAAAAGTCACGAACTAGTAGCTACGTCTCGGATATAAGAAACATTCATTGGACATTGATGTAATTTCGTAAATAATCTACGAATTTTGAGAAAGAATTGACGAAATCGATATGACAAATCTAAAACCGCTCATCACTTTTTTTCCGTAAATAATTACAACAATATTATGAATTATTGGGAAAAGTTTCACAGAGCACTCACGAGCTTGCCCGACAAATCTGGGAACTTGGATGTAGGTTCGACTTTACGTGGCCCGTACTCACTCTCATCCACCCTCTTGGTGCGTATGAGTACGTGTATGTGTAGTATTGAATTCGTCGGATGAGTGGCTAGAATTCTTATTATTATATAAGTATAAATTAAATCGCACAAATAAAATTTTTCACTTTTTATATTTAAGTCTAAAATTTTCAGGAACTGTTCGTAGGAAATTCGAACTGTTCGTAAAAAAGTTCTAAATTTATTCATACATTTTTCATAGAATTAAGGATTTAATATATGATTTTTTTATCCCGTATCCGAGACCTAGCTACAAGTTCGTGACTTTTTTGCGGATAAATTTTTTCCGTGTAATTATCATTCAAATGTAACACTTTATGCGTTAGTAAAAATTTGTATTTTAAAAACCAATCAATAAGAAAATTAGAGCCAAAAGCTCGCAAAACCCAATTTTTTATTTATGGGCTTTTTCGCATAAAATTAACTTTGAGCAATTAATT
>NC_046664.1:44324704-44332484 GCF_010883055.1 Belonocnema kinseyi
ACATATTTTGCACAACAAAATAAGCAAAAAATTCCCTAGCTTTTTTTTGGTCAGATGTTTATTCTGGGCAAAAAAGAGGGTGCAAGTTGTATGTACGTGTGAGCAAGTGTGGCTAAAAAATTTTGTTAATATGAGATTGTCGCAACAAATAAGAAGAATGAAATATGTTTGGAAAAATTCAGAAGAACAGAAATTATAAAAGCATTAATTGCAAAGGCAAAAAAAAAAACAAAAAAATTGCAACTACGAAAAATGTGTTAGCTTAAACAATTAAACTTCATATTCACGTCGCTTTTCGACTAAAAAGTGCATTCAAGGAACACGCCTTAACTTAAGAGGATGTAATAATGATTTTTTTATTATAATAGAACATTATTTAATTACAATACAAACTTATTAAATTTTAACGCCAAGTGCAATATCACACACATGTTCACGCGTACATAAAACCTGTACCCTCTGTTGTGCCCAGAGTTAGCATCGGGCCAAAACAAAATTTGGGGACTTTTTTGCTTATTTTTTTGTGCACAACCGCTCCACAAAATTAACTACAGTTCTCGCGGGACAGCCTGTGTATAAATATATTTTTTTGTTTTCAAGAGAAACGTATTTCTGTTTTTGTGAATTATTACTGTGGATTCTGCAATATATAATTATTTAAAATCTACCCTTGCCATAATATCACGACTAACCATATAGCCTCACAAAAAACTCAGATTCTAATAAACTGAAATGGCTTCAATTAGTTAAAATTAATATCGTGAGCGCTCAACCCCAGAGAGTGAAGAAAAACTCGAAATCATAACCAGGAATCAATGAACGACATTTAATTATAGGTCAAATATCAGAAACCGATAGGTTGTTAGCATTCTGGCCTGGGAGTGGACCTCAAAGTGGTTTTCCGTCTACATAGCCTCAGGAGATTGGTTTTTTACATGATTGCAAGCGCATAAATACTGTGAGAACTTACGTTGGTCGAAGCGGGAAACGTGACGACCTCTGTGAAGGGTAGTGTAATAAACTTCTCTCGGATCGGTGAACGGCGAAGGAAAGCAGCCGGAGCTGTTTCCCTCCTTTCCTACTGCGTTCTTCACATAACCCCCGTGGAGACTAGACGCCTAACCTGGATACGCCAAATTTCCGGTACTGTATAAAGATCCTCGTTCTTATTCCCGAGGACACGGCGGAAACGTCTATATGCGAGCGGAAGTGCAGTGAGAGAAAGAGAGAGCAAGACGAGATCTTATTCAACTACCCCCTCTCAACCCCCTCCCCCAACTAAAAAATATACACTTCACCTCTTTCATCCCTCTCACCTCCCGATGGTGCTCGCGATCCTTCGCCAGTTGGCAAATGCTTTACCAACCGTACAACGCCGAAACGAGCTTCGTTCGAAGAGAAATGGTAGGAAATTACGCTATGATTTACGACCTGCGACTTGAGAATCTCACGAATTGCGATGCTTCAGCGAAATCTTACGTCTAACAAACTTCTGACGCGAAGTTTGATTACTCGATAGCGGCCTATCAAAGGCTAATGGGAATTTTTCGAATTTCGAGACTCTTTTTTTATATTCTTATAACTTATGATTGAGAAATGATGAGATTCATCCGAAATTACATAGGGTCGGCCGAATCGAAATTTGGACCCTACTTAAAATCTGTCATTCCTACCAGAGTAGGAACTGAAAGCAGTAGAGTAGGGTTCGAGGTAAGCAGGGATTTCAATGTAATTTAGATCTTACTTTGACATTTTAAAAGTGTCTGAAATCGATTATTGTTCCAAGTTTAGCGCTCATTTGAAACTTTAACTGCTAAATTTAGGACTTTTAGCTTCAAAGAAGGTTCTCTATAATCTCATTTTATCTATTTTTTCATTCACTTCTTTTTTTTGTAATTTCATTTTATATCCTCTTTTATTTTATGAATTAATGTGATTTTTATTCATTTTATTTGTTAATTTTTTAATTCATTTTATTTATTTATAATTATCAGTCATTATTTATGTCATTATTCATCAATTTTTATTAAATAGATAATACTAATATTCCATATACATAATGTGTATGTATGTCCATAGAAACATATTACTATACAACAACTTACTCTCTGGAGTGGACACCTACCCTAAGAGGGCAGAAACTCGTTCGCCGTGAGTGCCCGTTATGGAGAAATTTCACTGTATCTCTGGTATAAACATCAATCGATATAAGCATCATTTATAGTATTTTTTTTTATTATGGAGCTAAAACATAGTTCATTGAAAAATCCGCAAGTATTAAGAAACGAACCCGAGATTGCACGCACGCACTGAGTATTTACCAAACGCCTAACGCCCCGACCGATCCAACTAACAGCTACCAGATAACGGATCTTTTTAAATACGATTGTTCATTTAAATAATTTCTTTTTTCAAACATTTTGTGTCGTTAAATAATTGTAATCATTTTTGAAGTGTTTGCAATATACATTTATTTTGTTTTTTATAAGTATTCACCGTTATATGCTTAAAAAGAACTTAAAGGGCTAGATATTTGAATTTTATTATTAAGCAACGACTTTAAGAAACTCTTCCAATATCATAATTAATGTAATTGCATAGCGTATACCCTAAACAAAATTGAGAACTTTCTGACCTGACAGTAAGCAAATGTCTAAGAAAAAGTCTTTATTTCCCAAATTTATTGTACTGAATGCTTTTCTCATAATTTTTCCTTGAACACTTTTCTGTCAATTATTTATGCACTCATACGGAAACTAATTCAAAAAATCCTTAATTTTAGAAATTTTGAAAAGTATTGCCTCTGAATAGGGCGCTCGCCATAAAAATAAATCTGCCTAATTCATTGTACTTATGCACATTCATATTGCACATCTTAGCAAGTATGTATTGAGAAATAATTATATTCTGCGATTATAAATGACAATGACAATGTGATTCATCATTGTGATGCGAAAAAGATTTTTTCATTCGAAAAACTTAAGGCATATGCGTTCTTTCTTTTTTGTCAATCAAACAATCATAGGAAATGAATCATTCAGACAAGCAATTGTACCTCGTGGAGTCGCAATTCATACCATAAACAATTTCTCAATTTAATAGATAATCCAATATCAAATAGATAAAAAACAAAAAAAATCTCTAAAAAACGCATTTAATAGAAATTTTGTAGATGAAATGTATAATAAATCTAAGGTCTTTTCCAATATATTTCAATATATTTAATGATACTGATAAAAACTCACGATTTATTAACAACAAATATATAAATTTCCTTCGAATTTTTAATTGTATGTCTAATTGTGTAACGTGGATGGAAGCAAAATGTAAGAACTACCCATTTCGACGCTTAGAACTGTCTATTTCAATTTAAAACTGCCCGACTGGGGTACCACTGCCCTTTAGGCCTTTAGGGTATAGATTGCAATATTACACTAAAGAATACAAATATTTAGTTCAAGATTAAGCCTAATACTCTTTAAGAAATAAATTTATATTATAATAATAACATTACTGGTTTTATAAACAAGCGTATCGTTTTCCCGAAATTTGATATAAGTAGTTAATTATTATTTTTTCAAATATTTGGCTGTTCTTATTCTCCAACAAATACTATAAAGAAATGAAAACATTTTCTCCAAGAACGAAATGATTTTTTCTCCTAAATCAAGTTGCAGACACGTAAATGGTAATATTTCTCTAAGAAAATGTTTCAGAAACTCTCAATTGTGATGGTTAACGATAGAAAATATCTTATTCTTATAATTTGTTGTGATTGTCAATTACCTATACATGACTTTTTAATATACAAAATTTTTATTATTTATTGATAAAAATGTTTTTAATGACCTATTAATCGACAATATTCAGTAGTTTTCTATGTTGAATATTGTTCTAATACAAATTTTTACCATTTCCAGTTAACAGAAAATCTGTATCTATAATTGAGTATGGCAAAGAAGTATTTATTTATGTTTAACTAATAAATGACAATTAGGTTGAATATTGAATGACAGATTTTTTTAATTGAGGGCGAATGCAGTCTTTAAGATGACCAATGAGTTAATTTAACCTAAGTTGGTAAAAAATAATTCTTTGTTTATTTTCATGCCATTCATAAAACGTAAGAATATATATACTCTTCAGTTTGAACATTGTAGGCTAAAAAGATTCAAAGTAGGGTCAGTATTGAAGGGGAGGTTAAATAGCGTCAAAGTAGGCTCTTATGTTATAAAAATGTAAACACTAAAGATTCAAAGTAGCTTCAGAGTGGCTCTAATGCGTGCTCACGAACGCAGTTTTGACGAGTAGCAGTTCTCATAAAGTTATACAGCTGTGGTGACTAACAGCAATCGAATTTCATTGTCAAAATATATAAATTTATTCAGAAGTGTTCCAAAGCTTTACGACTGCTGCAGTATTATTTTTTGTGAGTTCAAATTTAGTTACATAGATGAATATGGTTTTATAGGTTAGTTTACACTTTAACTGTCATTCAATAACAAATAAAGTTGAAAACATATTGGTTTTCCTTAAATAAAATGGAATGGCGAAAAGTGGAACATATTTACCAATCGTTTTCAGTACCGGTTTTTCAGTTTTTTTCAGTGTTCTTGAGAAAAACGATTGTTTATTTTTTTATCAAGTAAAAATCTCATTTTTCTCAGAAACGACGCAAAATATAAATATGTAGTTTATGATTCCAAATTGTCCCCCTTTATCAAATCTATCCAATGAGATCCTTACTTGTTGCTTATTTAGTGTATATGAATTATTTTTTTAAACCAAAAAATAGAATAAATCGCTAAAAATGGACCAAAGTAACATGCATTTTAACAAACTTCAAAATTTCATTTTGTTAATGTTTGTTTTTAGTTCAATAATAATGAAGAAAGAATGCTGTATGAGAATATTCAGGTAGGTAAGCTTCATAGTAAAGAAAAATTGTTTTTTATTTTTTAGACTGAAGAAATATTATTTTTAACCATTAAAAATCCTATTTTTCTGGACAAGGATTCAGAATAGGAATGATAGTTCAAAAGTAACAATTGTTAAGCTTTCTTCAATCTATAAAATTATATCCTTATGAGATAATTACATAGTATATTTTAAGCAATTTTTTCAAAAAATAGAAAAAATCGATTTACAGAGACTAAAATAGCACTTACTGTGATATTGCTCCTGTCTTAGAAATAAACGTTTTCAATAATAAAATAGTGAATTTTGTTGAACTGAAACTATTTTATTTGATTTTATCAACTGTTACTATTAAAATTTTTTTTTCACAAGATAAAAATCCGGTGAAGGTATATTTTTATAGGTTTCAGTACGTGGAGACATTCTTTAAACTATGTCTCGCTTTTAATGGTTGGTCCTTTTTAATAAAAATGACATTTTTAATCCGTAAAAGTTATGTTTCATTAATATTAGAGATAAAAGCAAATTTCTGTTCACTTGGAACTGAAAAAAATTTTTTTCTAGGTAAAATGTTAAGATTTGTTAAACTTATTGCTGTTTTCGTTGATTTTGATCGATTTTTTCGATTTATTGGTAAACATTGTTCCAAAGATACAAACAAATTTAGTATGTGCACATTTTTATAGATTTCAGAATTGGAAAACATTTTAATCTACAAGCTGTTATTTATATTTTCTGCCTCTCTAAATTTGAATTAGTTAAAATTTCTACTAATTTCAACCAGTGGCTAAATTCTAGCTATGAAACAGTTATTCTTTACTAGTTTATCAGTAAAAACTACTGATTCTTAGCTAGAATTGAGCCACTAATTAAAATTAGTAAACATTTTAACTAATTAAAATTTAGAGAGGCCGTTTTCAAGAAAAGTGAGTTCTTTAATCGTTTTAAATGATAAAAATCATTTTTCGCAAAACCGCGCAATACGATTTTTTTTCTTGAATCCCGATTAGCAAGAGAAGAAAAGAAAGACAAAGGAAGGTTTAAATTACAGCACAAAGAGAAAAATAAAGAAACGAAGTTAGGTATATGAAAGAAATATTAAGAAAAAGAAAAAGTAGCTCAAAAGCAATTAAACTATTAGCTTTAAAATACTATTCGAGTCATTTCAGAAAAAATTGCAGTATTTGAATGTCAAGTCGTAATGCTGAGTTCCAAAACTTGTTTGCAATTAATTAATATTTTTAATAGTCGGTATTGGTTTCTTTGTATCTACAATTTATAAATCCCGCATTATAATTTTTCACCTTTGAAATTATTATATTCAAAACTGGTGCAAGACGTGGTCAAAGGTAGCACATAAGTAGCAAAAAATGTAGAAATTAAAGTTAAAAATTTTTTTTATCAATACTACACCAGATACTTTTATTTGAAACGTAATAGTGAAGTAGTTATAAGCATTTGAAGTTGGAAGATTTCATAAAGTAGCCAAAACCACCGGTGCACTGACACAACATCAGTTTTCAAACGGTTCTTCACGTTTTGGTACCCTCTGAAGCCGAAAATTGTATTTTAGCGATGGCGTATGTCTGTCCACCCGTCCGTGAACACGATTACTCTCGAAAAACTGAACAAATAAAATTAGGCTTCGGCATATTTTTCATTTACCCCTCATATCATCTGATATAATATGTATCGTGTCGTCTCGTCTTGACTCTTGGCTCGTCTCGAGTCTCGCACCAAAAGTACGATGGACGGACGCCCGACGGAAACTACAAAGTTTTTAAATTTTAAGTCGATTAGCAATTATGTTATGGTGAGTGAAAGTCTCACAATAATTTTAGAGTGCTCATCTTTGAAAGACTTTTCTGCAGAATGCTTAATTTTAGAGTTAAAAATAATAATTTTTCATTAATTCAGAAGCTTAAAACTAAAAGCAGAACATCAAGTTTTTCAAGATAAACTCAATAATGTGCTTAAATGGCGTATTCAACTGCTCTTCTGAAAAATGTCAGATTTGATTGGCCGAATTAATCAATTTCTCGGATGCAGTTGCGGATATTATTTTACGCTACTATTCCTGGTAAAAACATTAATTTGAGAGGCATTGAGTTATAAATATTTGCTTTGAAATATGGAACTTTTCATATTTAAGCTGTTTACTTAACCCCAATTATTGACATTATATAAATAGATTGATTTACTTGTCACCTTTTCTAATATATGCTCACTTCTTTGATTGCCATGAATGATATTGCCGCGAGAATTTATTTATAAACGTAGAAAATAATGTCATTACGTAAAAATAGGAAATTAATTCATTAGCCTAGAGCTGGAACAGTACACAGATACAAAACCTCGAATCTATGAATTTCAACGGATTGGAGTTTTTTTTAATAATCATGAGGAATCGTAATTTGGTTGTAAAATGCATCTTTTTCAATATGCTAAAAAGATGAATGGACATTAAAACTTGAAATGAAATTCTTGTATTTGTTCAATTGCTATAAACAAATGAATAAATATCATTGGCATATGCTTAATTTTTCCGGCTGACTGCATTGCCTATACAGAATTTATCAGTAAAATGTGTAAAATTGATGTTAAATAGCAATAAAGCATCAACCAAGAATACAGTAGTAAAGACGTGAAAAAGTTTTATAAGGAAAACTTAAATAGACTTTGTATGTACAGACAAGTTTACTTTTCTTCAAAATCATATATTTTTATTTGAAGAATGAAACTTGCATACTGTAGACTTTACTGGCCTTGTGGTTATCCAAGAATTTTGTAATCCTTTTTCGATAATTAATTCCACTTTTCTTATTTGATTTTTTGCATATTCCCTCCATGTTATCTGAATTAA
>NC_046664.1:44332584-44351049 GCF_010883055.1 Belonocnema kinseyi
TGCATAAAATAAATTGAATATATATATTAAATATCTGCATTGAATAACTTCTTTAAATAAGACTTTTCATTTGACAATTTTTCAGCTCTGTAGTATTTTGGTATTAAGTTTTTCTATTTCTTTTTGTAAAAAATTGGATTTTTAGTGACCGCACACAATTGATAAAACTTACATGCTTGAAGAAAAAAAATTCTCCTGCCATATTTTTGAAACCTAATAACAAGCTCCTATCCAGAATCACATTTTTCAATTCAGTACCGATATATCTTTAAGGTACATATTTATGTATTTTGACCTTAATAGAATATTTTATTTCAAAGAACGTTTTTTGTTTCTTTAAAAAATGAGAAAATTGTGCTTGTATCCTTTCGCCATATTCCAATACAGGGCCTTAAAGGTTTGTCCATTGAAAATGCTATGCAAAAATCGAATATTATAATTTTACGCCAAACGACGATAGATAAATAAAAAAGTTGAAAGGATTTTCCAAAAGACATAAACATTTTATTTCAAATAGGTTTCGATAGGACTTGTTTTTCTAAAGCAATGCATCAAAAATACTGTAAATGAATCGTAAATTCTAATTGTGAGCCAAACGCAATGTGAAACGGAAACAGCTTGAAAGAGAAATTGAAGCTTTTGAAAAGTCCCCCAATATTTATCGTAACTATTTTATGATAGAACTTGTTATTTTGGTTTTCTTTATCGAGAATGAATAAAACCTTTTTAAAAGCCATAAAAATGTCTTCATACCACTCTTTTATAGGACTTATCATTTTATTTTTTGTTAATCAAAAATGCTATGAAAAAATCCCACGAAAATTCAAGTCTTGAGACAAAAGCTGTAAAATACGGAAAAAGATTTTTGAAATGGAATTTTCGGATGAAAACCGAGAAACGGAAGCAAAAATGAAAGAATGAGCAAATTCGAGTTCTGAGAAGTAAAAATAATTTCGGCTGAGATGAAAATAGTTAGGGATTTTGTTAAAAAATCCAGAGCATTATTTTCTTTCATTATTTGCATACCATTTTCAGAAGTACGAAATACTAACTTTTATTTAGCAGTACATTTTTAAATAAGAACTTGCTATTGCTGGAAATTTGCTTTCTT
Source organism: Belonocnema kinseyi (assembly GCF_010883055.1). NCBI lineage: Eukaryota > Metazoa > Arthropoda > Insecta > Hymenoptera > Cynipidae > Belonocnema > Belonocnema kinseyi. The sequence continues at coordinate 44,333,696 of NC_046664.1, forward strand.
TCATTACAACAAAATTCTCAATCGGTTCGAAAATTGTGTTAATTCTTATTTTATGTGAAGTTTTTTATATCAAATACTAATAAAAAAGATATAGGTCTTGTTTGAGTTAAATTTTTTTAAATTGAAAAAAAATGTTGAAGATTCAGATAATTTTTGTTAGAAAATTTTCTTTGTTCCTTATATTTACGGCATATAACTTTAATTACAGTAGATAAGCAAGCCATAAATAAAGACATGTCATACATAATACTAAAAAAAATCAATTTAAATAAAATATGATTGTATCTTAAAAAATTTAATTCTAAAAAATTATTATTTATCGTACGTCTTATTTTTCCTACATTATTAACCTATGATCACAAAAAATAACAAAACGAGACTAGAAGGGTTTCTTACGATACCCCAAACATTATTTTTTATGCAAAAGTTGATTTGGAACAATAAAATTCAGTATAATTTCTATTTTCTGAAAAAGCAATTGTTAAAATTTTAGTTTATTTAAATTGTCATCTAATGGAAATTTCACATCACTTAAATCCGGGTATAAATTAATGGCGTAAAATTTAATAGACATTTAAGGATAACTGTGGCTCACTAGTTGAGAATACCAGTTGTTTATCAAAAATTATTTGAAATATTAACAAGTGCCTAAGAGGTAGCTCATTTACTTTGGAAAAATGGAAATTACTTGCTGTGAATATATATTGTGTGAATACTGAAGCTAGAATTTTTTCTTCTAAGGATACTCTAAAATCGCAACATGTTTTAAATTAATGTGATACATTTTTAATCATCCCATTTGATACAGAATTAAACATAATTGAAATAAAATTAGACATATGACGAGATTGCAGTTTTAATTGAATTAAAATGATTATAAATAATGGCTTAATTTCTTAAGATTTTGATCTCCCTTACTATCAAATACTTACTCAAATTAAAAGCATTCTCTTCTACTAAGGAACCTTGTATTTCCTTTTTCTACTTCAACTTGCGGAATTTTCACTTTAATATTTTGTGCAATCTATGAAACAAGTTTAGCGAATCTTCGAACGTTGTAAAGTTGAGAATCGTCCAACATATAGAAGGCAAAGTTAACTGTGTGCCAAGAACCAAAGAGAGGACAGGGCAAGAGCCTCTGGCGAGCGATTAATTAATCGTTCCAAACTTTTAACTGAATCGGCTTCGTTTTCTCTCGTCCTTAAATATTTATTAATTTTAAAAAAGCAGCGTATAATAAAGTTATCATTTCCACTTTTTTTCCATCATATATCAATATTATATACGTTTCTTTTTAGAGTGGTCCAAAAATTCTACTTTTGATTTTTGGTGGTCGACACCCCCAACCCCCCTCCCCAAATTTGTTTGCTTTTTTAAAAAAACTGTATTTTTGTTTCCTTTTTTTCAACATTTACATAAACACGGGGTTTTGAATGAAAAAAGCTCGGGTTTCGAAAAAATGCAATAAGAAGTCTTTTTTGAGGATATTTGGTGGTTGTTTAAACCAATTTTTTTCAGGTAAAGCGTGAAAAGTCATTATTTTCTGGAATTAATGACACAATTATTGACTGGTGAAAGTAATATTTTTTAAAGATATTTAGCAATTCTTTAAACAATTTTTATTTTTCGTTAGTGACGTTTATTTTTTTAAAATCCAGGGTTGGAGCCTTGATCCCCAATTTGAAAATATTAACAATTTTATTTCTGTACATAAACTTGAAGTCCAAACAAATTTGCAATAGAATATAAACTGTATTTAAAAGGAATTGTGTAAAATCCAAATATGAAAATAAATCTTCTCAGCAACATTTCAGATTCTTCCATTTTTCCAATCGATATGATCCACCCGTAATTGAAACCCTAATCTCAAACTTATATCTTCTATGTAGGATGTAGTTTAAAAGAAAATATTACCCTGAAAATAAAGATGTGTGTAAATAATTTACAAACAATTTCAAACTGTAATATTAGTTTGCAAATAATTAGAAATAGTAAAGCAACAGGCTCAAATTAATACTCAGAAAAATCTGTGTACTAAAAAAAATTAATAAAATAATATTTGATTTACCTTCGTATTATATGGATCAAAATACTGTAAAATATAATATCAACTTACTGTAGGTCTCTTGAAGTCGAACAACTTTTATTTGGAATTCTTTCTCTCGTCACGTATGTTAAAATAATTTTTTTTATTTACAGGCAAACAGCAGCCATTTTGTTAATTATTTAACATTACTTTCTGAATTCAACAATCTAGGATGCTCCTAAAAATAATAAAAATGAAAAATTCGGATAGAAAATACTGAGTATTCAAAAAAGTTTGCCCGCTTTTTAAAGCAAAATTTTCAAAAAGCTTTAGACATCCTACTTTCAAATATTATTTAGTCCAAAAAGAACACAAATACCCAGTTTTATGCATGTTTTATAATTTGAGTCTATTTTTGTTATTTTCAATTGTACCGTACGGGCTATAATAACTTGTTCGTTATAGCTTTATGAAATAAAACTCATCATGTAGTTTTTTGTAAAATACATACTCGATTCCTGAAATCAAAGAAAAATTGAATAACAGTTCAATTAAATAAATTTGCTTACTCATAGAGGTAGGTTTTTCTTTAACAAAAGAGAGGTTCAACAATAGGTCAATCGATGCGTCTCGAAGATTGAAACAAACACACCAGATATCTTAATGTTGAATTTTAAATCTCCAAAAAGTTGTTATCATAAAAATAGAATTAACAATTTTTTTAAACTTTATAAATTGGTACTCGTGGTTCATAAGAGGTTCAACAGTAGGTCATTTAACTTCGTATTGTTGTATGGTCAATATCAAAAAAGTTATTTATTGATTTATTTATTGATTTTAATTTTTTTTAAATCCCGAAAAAAAACTTGTAAATGACCGATCTAGTTCAAAATCCTATCAGATCTGGATATTAATCAGAGTTACAATACATCTAATTTCATGATTACAGTTCCTTCAGTTTTTTAGGTATGGTTAACAGAAGGTAGTTACACACACATAAACACACTTACGGATATCTTTGATCATTGTATTTTTAGGCTCCTGGCAACGAAATATTAAATTAATTAATTAATTAATATAATATTAATTTCAAAACTTGGGAGTTTTCTTTCTTCATTAACCTTTTTTCAATAAATAAATTTTGTAATAGATCTATAGCACGCTTAAATACTTAAGAATCATTAACGTCTATCATCATTCGAACAGATGGCGTATATATTATGTGTGCAAGATAAACAACAGAAAGCAGAAAACCAACATGCACACGACTTCCGTAATTACAATCGATCTTTCCTGCCATCAATCATCCAAAGTACATAATAGCACGCGAGCCTCGTCATCGTAAACACGTCGACGAATTTCCGACAATTTCTTTCTTGTTCCTTAATTGTTATACGCCCAGCCGCTTACGCTGATTGCTGCTTTCACTAAACTGCTGTTCTTGTGAAAGGAGAACCATTTTCCATTGATATGGCTATTACACGCTATGCCGTGCCTATAATGCAATTGCGCCATGAAAAGCTCAAACCGCGTAACTCCACTTTTTAGGGATCGTCCATAAACTACTTTACTAATATTGGGCTATTTTTGACAAATTTTTAACAAAACAGTTGACTTTTCGGCCAAAAAGGGAAACGTTAACAAAATAGTTGAATTTGTAACCAAACATTTGCATTTTTAACCTGTAAAGAATAAAATTAAACTGAAAACCATTGTATTATTAACAGAATGGTCAAATTTTCGAACCAAAAGACAAATTTTTTAGAAGACAGTTAAATGCTCAAGCGCAAAACTTCAATTTTTAATGTAAAAAGTTTATTTTCAACTAAGCAAGATGCTTTTTAACCAAGTCCTAAATGATGTATTTATAACAAAACAATTTAATTTCAGACGAAAAAAGTCTGTAACCAAACAGTTGAATTTGCGATAAATAATATTAATTTTTCAACAAAATAGGTGAATGTTTAATGAAATAGTTTTATTTTAAACCTTCAATGTTCAATTTACAATTAAAAACTTTAATTTTCTATCAAAAAATAAATCTTCAATAAAAGACTTAAAGTTCAATGAAATAGATGCATTCTCAACAAACTAGTTGAATCCTCAACCAAATAAATTTAACAAAATATTTCTACTTTCAAACATGCACGTGATTTTTCAACTAAAATGGATGAATTTTGAACCAAATAGTTAACTTTTCAACCAAAAATATTAACTTATTAATATTTCACTAAAAAGTAAATGCCTTATCAAATATTTCTGATTTTTAAATTAATAGATTAAATCTTAAACAATTATTTTATTTTTTAACGAAAGTTCTTGAATTGTCAACCAAAGAAAATGAATTTTTAACGAAAAAAACTCGGAACCAAGCAGTTTAAATTTTTACCAAATTATTACATTTTCAAGCCCAAAACACAACTACAAAGCAGTTGAGTCTTTTCATTCTGAAAATATGAAATTTCAATAAAAAGTTGATTTGCAAAAAAAAAAATAAATTCGTTACAAGGTAGTTCAACCTTGTGCCAAACAGTTGAATTTTCAATTAAAAATATACATAATTAATGCGAATAAGTATAGTTCTTGCATATTTGAACCTAGGGCGCTTGATTATGCATTTACCTCGAGCTACGCGCTCGGTCTTTATATTTTCGCACATTCTTGCGTAAACATTTTAGAATTAAGACTCAAAACATCCACCACTGTAATTTTGCAATTGTGAATTCTCTTTCGTTAAAAGAGCTTAGCTCGAGAGTTTGAGCGCACCTACGTCACGCGACTGATGGCAATCGCACTCCGCACTTGGTCTTTGCATTTCTTCCGCATTTGGGCACAGATCTTTTAAAATCAAAGGTGAACGGACCAACAACTGTTATTTTTTTTATTTTGAACTCTCTTTTGTTAAAGCTCATTGGCTTTAACGAACACATTCGCATCACGTATCTCGTGCTTTGCACTTGATTTTGTCCAATATGTCAACTCTTCTACATTATACACAACACTTTTATATCAATTATAATACATTTCTTATGTAACTCTGCCTGGAATTACTTATTAACAAATTGCAAAATAAAAAGAAAATTGTATTTATCATGCTTATTTTTGCATTTGTTTCTTATTTTGCTTTAAATTGTATTCTAAGCTGCTCTGAAACCTATATCATTTTAATAAATGTATATCATTACAATTCATAATATGCATAAAAATTGAATCATACTAATTCTTATTTCCTTGTTTTTATAATTTTTTATTTTTAATGTTGTTTCTTACGATCAAATAAAAAATACTGCGCATCTGCATAGGGTCTAATACAGGAAATTATATAGGGTCCTATAGAGGAGCCTATGTCCTCTTTTGTCTTTTCTGTGCTTTTTCCAAAAAGTTAATTTTTGCATTTTTTATCTTATGTTTTACGATTAAAAGAAGATCTACTCGTCCTATCGAAAAATAATTAATAATAAATTTATAGATCTTTTAGGGCGAACAACTGTTGTCTGGCAATTTCAGTTCATACCTTGTGTGGTTTTTTAAAACAATTTTAATATTTTTATTTTCAATGTTATTTTTTACGACTAAAGCAAAAACTATGTGCATATCGATGTTTATTTCGTAGTTTATATCGAAAAGTGATTCATTATAAATTTGTTGTTCTTTTCAGGGCGCGCAATTTGAGCTTTTTAATTTTTTTCGCATCTTGCATAGTTTGACCAAAAAATGGAATTTTTCATTATTTTTGGTAAGATCAAATTTGGAATTTTCAACCTGTCGACCAAATTATAAAACTTGTTATCATAGCCCTGTAGGGCTTTCAAAAAGCAAAGTTTTTCTTCTCTTGACTTTTTTTCAAATCATGCGTTGTTTGGCTTCAAATTTTCATTTTAGTTTGTTTTTTGGATATTGAAAATGCTCTGACTCTGATAATTTTCTTTTTATAGAAAAAAGTCATTAGGATAAATTGTTTTTGTTTCTGAGTACTATAAACAATCGTACATGGAATTTTTAAATCTTGAAAAATGTGGTTTCAAAAATTTTTGGTACGATCAAATTTGGAATTTTCAAGTTTTCGACCAAATTAAAAAAGTTGTTATTATAATCTTGGAGGGCTCTCAAAAATCAAAGTTTTTCTTCTCCTGATTTTTTTCATATCATGCGTTGTTTGGCCTAAAATATTCATTTTAGTTTGTTTTTCTGGATTTTGAAATTGCTCTAAATCTGACAATTTTCTTTTTATAGAAAAAACTCAGAAGAATAAATTGTTCAAGTTTTGAAGTAGTATGAACGACCTTGCATAGAATTTTTACATCTTGAAAAAATGTGGTTTCAAAATTTTTTTTGTACGATCAAATTTGAATTTTTCAGCTTTTTGACCAAATTAAAAAAGTTGTTATCACAATTTTGTACGGATTTCAAAAAGCAACGTTTTTCTTCTCAATAATTTTTTTTGTATCATGTGTTGTTTGGCCTAAATTGTTCATTTTAGTTTGTTTTTTCGGATTTTGAAAATGCTATAACTCTAGTAATTTTTAATTTTTCGAAAAAAGTCATCAGGATAAATTGTTAAATTTTTTGAATACTATGAATAACCGTACAGAGAATTTTCGAATTTTTAAAAAAGTGGTCTCAAAAATATTTAAAATGTGTCGACTTTTTGAATTTTCATCCAAAATGGCTGGCTAACGAACTTGACCTTTAGTTTAGGACACTAAACGAGTGTACCGAAAGCTCAATCTTATAGATTACTTTTTTCAAAAGTTATCGTGTTTACAGACAGACATACATACAGACAGACAGGCACATTCGTAAAAACCTATTTTTCGTATTCAGGGGGTCTCAAAACGTGGACATTTGACAAAAACGGGGGAGGGGGGTTACATTTTGCACAAATCTAATACCTTCTCTGATGACAATGTAAAAAACTAATGTTCACTAAAATAGTTGAATTATCAGTAAAAAAATGCCTAATTGTTAACCTAAAAGTACAATTTAAACTAAGCAGAATGGATTTATAGAAAAATTAATTTGAAAAAGACGAATTTGCAACAAACAAATAACATTAATTTCCAAGAAATACTGGAATTTTCAACAGAAAAAGATAAATTTTTTTATTAAAAATATCTATTTGAAATTAAAAATAGAATAGTTATGTTTCAGCTAAAAAATTAGTTCGCAACAAAGAAAACATATTTTCAACAACAACAAAATTAAATTTTCAACCAACAAGATGATTTTTCAACCAATAAGATTAATTTTTTACAAAAAGAAAATTTTCAGTCTAAAAAATTAATTTTAATCCATAAATAAACTCTCAACAAAGAAATTCAACTTTCAACCAAGTATTTGAATTTTTTAAACAAATATAACTCTTTAATAAAATAGTTGTATTTTCTACTGAATAAGTAAATTTTCAACAAAAAAATAGAGGTCTTAACCAAAAGCGTTGTATTCCAAACTAAAAATATAATAGTAGAATTTTCCAACAAAATGAATGAACTTTTAACCAACAACTGTTGGATTTCCTGCCTGGTTCTATTGATTTATTTCGAATTTTAGTGAAAAAGCGAGAAGTGTGCAGTATAAGATAGTACAATAAGTTTTTAACTTTATCCCCCCCCCCCCCCCCCCGAAGCCACTGTTTCATACGGTAGTTTTTAGCCTGACCTCCTTTCCTCTCAAATTGTTAACGTAGTTTATGGATGTCCTCATTAGCGAAATTGAGTTACAAGCGGAAAACATAATTTGCGCTTATATACACGTATTTAATTGAGGTAAATGAGGATTGAACCATTTTTTACCTGTGATTTAATGAACTAACGCTTGTGAAATATTTCGAAAATTGTAGTGAAATTAAATTTAAAGCATCAGGGAGGAAAAGTGTTCATTAGTTTTTTTTAAAATCCAACCTCATTACAGTCTTTTAAAGAATGTATCTTTGGTTAGTGAATACTTTGAATAAAGTTAAAATATCATGTGAACCTATACAAATCTTCCGTTTTTTTCTGTCAGATGATTTTTATTTATTCGTAAGAAGTATACAAATATTTGTTCCAAATTTTTCCTTAGCGAATTGTTGTATTTTTTTTATTGTAATGTACTAATTCCATCGAAGCTTTTATTAAATTATAAACTGAGTACGTAGAGCCATCTATTTTTTAATATTCTGTTAGTTAGGCTGATCCTGCAAACTAGAAAAAAATTATTTTCTCCATCTATTGCAAAATATTCCTCTGAAAGGATTTTTGTCGCTCCTGTAAAATATGGTTTGATGGAGAAAGGTAGTTTCAGTTTTCCGTGACGCAACTGTGTTTATATAATACCTATTTCCGATCAAGATAAAGAAACCATAGAATAATAATACGGAGTCTCGTTAGCACATGGTGTCATATGTCAGGAAAGAGAGGAAAAGGAGGGACGCCTTTTCGTGACTCTTCGACCTGTCGACATGGATCAAATTGCATAGTGGGAATCAAACAGAGAGGGTGTACTCACCCCATAATATAATGGGATTAGTTCATTAGAAAATATCACTTTAATTATTTTATTACTTAGTCCATGTTTTTTTTGTAGAAAATTTCATGTTTGTCGGTCGCTGCACACGTATTAAAAATGAATCTTGAATCACTCGCACCTTCGTCTTTCTTAACATTCTCGCAGTTCAACCTAGGAGGTGAGATCAAAAGTGAGATAAAAAATAAAATAGAATATAAAATATAGGATAGATAAACTCTGTCTTAAATTTTCTAGAGTTATTTTACGTTATATATTTAATAATGCTAAAATTAAACGAAAATTTACTATCTTTTGCCGAATGTACAAAAGAGATCTACACTGTTAAAAAACTCTGTATGAGGTTTAATATATATATGTATGTGAAGCAAATGTGCACTACAGCTAATGAAATGTAACACACATTGGTGTAGTGAATTTAATATACATGTGTATTAAATTTAATATACAGGTCAGTACAGAAATGTGCGTAAAAACTGAACCTGCTTTAATTTCTGTAAATCTTGTCAATTATTATCAATTAAATAATCAATCTAGAATTCGTCGACTCGCTTGTTATTTATAATGAAAGTGGAATATACGGGTAAATCTGTTTTCCTAAATTCGTTCTAAATGGTCAAAATTTAAGTCGAATACAGTTAATTTTAGGCTAAGTCTGTTATTTATTTCCTTCATTGAAATTTTTGACTTGAAATCCAAATTTATTTTTGGTTAACAGAAATAGGGTATCATGTTGTATTATTTAGAATCGAAAATTGCAGCTAAACTTATTTTAAATTTGTGAAAAATGAAATTATTTGATTTTTCTTGTAAGTGATTAACATGAATCTTTATGAAATTTAATATACGCGCTCTTAATGGCGATTTCATATGCTTAGTATATTAATTTTCATACACATGGGTATATTAAAGTTAATATTATTTTTAACAGTGTAATAAAAGGACAATTCTTTAGAATTTCTATACGAACAAATGGTATATTTTCAAGAAGTAAACTTTTTTCAATATTTATATATTTAAATACATTTTTTTTACAGAATACGTTTTGTAGACAATAGGATACCATTTTTTAGTGTTTTTCTTTTATTGTTAGAGCTTAACATTATTAACGGATTATCATATTTTTTCAGGAATACTCAGCATTGAATACGCATTAACGTCTATAGTATTTTTTCATTTATCCTTATTCTATTAAGTAAATAAATACATAATCTAGAAAATAAAACGATTTTTAGAATATTATTTTTTCTCGTCTAGGAAAAGATTTGAATCAAGTTTCTGTGCATCAGAAAACAATACAGGTACACTTAAAAAACGCAAATGATAAGTCTATGATTAAATTTGATCATTATATTAAAATTATATTTAGAAAATTGCCAAATATTACTAATTAATATTTTAATAAATATTTTAATGAAAAAATATTCCATTTCTGTATCGTTCTCGTAGGTATATTTTTTTTTTTTGTAAAAACAGTTTCAACAAATTTTTCATTTGATAAATAATCACACATATTTATACATATTAAATATTTCTTATTTTTAATAATATAAATGATGAAAAAAAATAAATTTACTTTATACAGAAAAAATTCTTCCTTCTACTAAAAAATATCACAGACAACCAAATAGTGAGGGATCGTCCATAAACTACGTTACCACTTTATTGGTTGGGGATAATTAATGTTTCCAGATAATTAATGTTTTTCGTATCAAATTAATCTTTTTGTTAGAAAATCTATGGTTTTAGTTGAAAATTTCACTTTTTGGTTGAGAATTCTTAAATTTGATTACACATTCGTCTTTTTTGGTAGTAAATAAATCTTTTTCTTTAACATTTATCTTTTTCGTTAAGACTTCAACTATTTGGTTAAGAACTCTTACATTTTATTGGAAAGTCGCTTTTTTGTAGTAAATTAAACTTTTTGTTAAAAAGTTCTGTTTTTAATAGTGAAAATTCAACTTTATGGTTAAGAATCTTGAATTTTGTTAAAAACTTTTTTTGTAGTAAATTATTCTTATTTTTCAAAAATTCATCTATTTGCTTAAAAATTTGAGGGAAAATTCAATTTTTTGTTAAAATTGAACTATTTTGTAAAAAATCTTTTGTTTCTTTTTGAAAATTAATCTGGTTTAGATAAAAATTTAATTTTTTGGTTGAGAGTTTTTGTATTTTGCGGGAAACTCGTCTTATTTGGTATAAAATTAACTTTTTAAAATCAAAATTTCATTTTTTTTTATAGTTCAACTGCTATTTTTGTCTTGAAAATTCAATAATTTAGTAAAAAAAATCTACTATTTGGTAAAAAATTATTATTATTTTTTTTAAATTTTAAAATCATTATTTTTTAAAGTAAAATTTTAACTATTCCATTTTCAGTTCCAAATTTACCTTTTTTTAGTTTAAAAATTCAGTACTACCTGGATTACCGAGTTTTATAATTCACACCACGGTCATGTAGACAATATAGGCATATTGGGAACTTCACTCGCTATAAACACACACACACACAAAATCATTATAAACTTAAAATCGGATTTTACCTATAGGCTAAATTACATTCGGGAGGGAGGGAGGGGGGGGGGGTGGTAAATAATTAAATAAACCGTTGTCAACGAGGAGACGAGGGGGTCAAAATTGGCAAAAATTGGTAACGTATTTTGTGGGTGATCCCTAATATCCAGCTGCCATAATGTTTTGCTGTCTTTTTATTGTCATTTTCATTGAAAGTTATTGAATGAACATTCATTTTACGTTTTTTAATAAAATAAACATTTTTGCTTCTTAATTAGTCAATTAAAAATGGAAATTGAGAACAGATATATACAAACAACGCTGTATATTTGAATAATTTATCATGTCCTCAAATATGTTTTAATGAATAGCTTCAGGTTTCTTTTAGAAAATTCGCCTCAATTATGAACGGGCCTCTTTTAGTCAAATTTAGAAATCAAGTTAAATATTCAGCAATTTCCAGGTTGTCTGCAAAACAAGAACATCCTTAAAACTGGCCTTTTTATATTTTCTTTTCCAAGAAAATATGTAGGTCTTTCGTTAATCGGATGAGCATAAAACTGACTGCTTCTCAATGTTTTTTTAAAGCTTTCTATACAATCCAGAATTTACATCACTTCAGCCTAAATTATTATTATTTCAGTGTTTTTATTAAACTTTTACTCGGGTAAACCCGGTTATACATCATAGCCACGGACTGAATCGAATGACTGATGAGATTAGAATGTTATAAGTTAATTCAAATAATTTAATACGCTGGTTGAAACCTCCTGCGAAGACATATATTTATTTGTTGAGTCGAAAATTTATGATTGCAAAACGAGCGGTTTGTTACTTCGAGTTCATACCTGTCCTAAGAAAATAACAAATTATTCATATTACTAGCAGTGAATTCTCGCGCATCAAGTGCTCGTTCACGTGCATTGGTTTTTTGCCCTATAATTCATTTTAAAAATATAGAAGTGTCTACGTGTGTCAAAATTTCAGTACATATTGCTTTTTTCCAGCTTCCCGTATTTGTACCGAAAAAAATCCGCCTATTTTTACCGAAATTTCAGTACAAATAGTAACTGCCTTAAAATATAAACAATTTTAAAATCCAGCATCAAAGAAATTTAGATATATTAAGAGATTGTAAGACTTTTCAAACAATAATCAATCCTTTTTGAATTAATTGTGCTTGAAATAAGAAAATATATACAGATTTTGGACGATTTTGAATTTAAAACGTTCCAAATAAAACAATATTAGATGGAATAAAACTTGAAAAATTTGACATTTTTGTTTAGAAGGAGTTACATGTGTATCATTTACAAATAAAAACAATAAAAATTAAATAAATTAGAGTGCAAATTTTGTGAAATAAAAGTTTTTTTAATAGAAACTCACATAATTTTAAACCTTAAAACTTCAATTTTGAAAATTTCACAATTTTATTAGAATAGAATTGAAATTGTATAATTTCTAATTCAAAGCCTTAAATGAAAGGAAATATCATTTTGAGTTAAAGAATCTTGAAATTGAATGATTTCAGATTAAAATTTTGAAAATAACAGTTTCATAATATTAAAATTTTAATAATTCTAAATTATAATTTTAAAAAATTGGATTTTTTGGATTTCAAAATACGTATTAGTTTAAAATTAAGCTACTTGGTAGAACATTCATGTATTTTGTTAAATATTCGCCTTTTTAGTAGAGGAATCTTCTTGGTAAAAAACTCATCTGTCTTATTTAAGGAATCAACTATTTTGCAAAGAAAGAAACTCTGTATTTTAAAATGGAACCATGTGGTTTAAAATGACGTTTTTTGTTAGTAAATCATATTTTGGCATTGATAATTCAACTGTTTTGTAGATACTTTGTCTTTTTAGCTTAAAAATCATATAGTTTATTCTTAATGAATTTTTTGAAGATTCACATCTTTGGTTGCAAATTTAAATATAAACTTATTTTCAAATATAATGCTAGTTATTTTGGTGAAAATTCATCTTTTGTTATAGAAAATTAATCAATCAAATATACAATTCTACTCAAGTGTGACTTACACTTGAAATCATAGGAATTTAAATGGCTACGTTAATTTTACGGAAAATTTTCGGGATAAGTGGGGGGGGGGGTAAAACAGAATTGCGGTCGTCGATGAGGTGGACGAAGGAGTGGTAAAAATGAACACAAAATTGATAACGTAGTTTATGGACGGTCCCCAAAGTCGGTATCAATTCTTCTTCATGAGAGTGTAACGATGCAGGAGGGCAGAATAGTGTCGCGCGTGATCGTACTTTTGGTAACAAACTTACGATACTGTATCGGCGACCTTAATCAGGTAATGACAAAATCGAAATTGATGGCACAGGCAGCTTAAGTCTCATATTTCTCTGGCGTCGCTCCAGCGTCATAGTTAGAACTTTCATAAAATTTTTGTAAACTTCATACAACTTCATATACCTATATCATGTATGTGTAAATGAAGGTTGGATATGATCTTACAAATTATGCGGTAAGAACAGAATTTAAAGATAACATCTTTAAAACGTTGGAAGCTTTGTACGTTTTTTGAAAAATTAAAATAAGTTAATAATATTTCGTGCAAATGAAATAAAACTTATCTGCTCAGTCACTTTTAGGAATCCTGAAGGTCATGTGATGAGTGGGTCACGTGACCAGATTTCTACATCACCGACATATTTTTCTATTTCCTAACTAGATGATGTATTTATCTCGCGATTCGCGCTCGATGACCAATGATGTATTTACCTCGCGCTACGCGCTCGGTCTTTACATTCTCATCACGTATCTCGTGCTTCGAACTCGATTCTGTCCAAAATTTCAACTTTTCTACATTATAAACAAAACTTTTATGTTAAATACAATACATTTTTTATGTAAATCTACCTGGGATTGCTTATTAAAAAATTGCCAAATAAAGAGCAAATTGTATTCATCATGATTATTATTATATTTGTTTTTTATTTTCCTTTCAATTCTATTCTAAGCTGCGCTTAAGCATGTATCATTTCAATAAATGTAAATCATTACAATTCATAATATGCATAAAGATTGAATCATACTAATTCTTATTTCTTTGTTTTTATGATTATTTTTATTTTTAATATTGTTTTTGCGAATTAATAAAAACTACTACGCATCTGCATAGGGTCTAATAGAGGAACCATCAAAGGGTCCTATATATGATCCTATGTCCTCTATCGTATTTTCTGTGCTTTTTCCAAAATTAAATTTTTTTATTTTTAATGTTACTTTTTACGATTAAAAAAAAATCTACTCGTCGTATCGAAAAATGATTTATAATAAATATATAGATCTTTTTGGGCGAACAACTATTGTCTGTCAATTTTAGTTCATACCTTGTGTCGATTTTTCAAAAAAATTTAATATTTTTATTTTGAGTCTTATTTTTACGTCTAAAGAAAAAGCTACGTGTCCTATCAAAAATTATAGCTCTTTTTTGGATGAACAAGTTTTTTTCATTTTTTTCGTAGCTTGTGTCGAAAAGTGATTCGTTATAAATTCGTAGTTCTTTCCAGGGCGCGCAAGTTGAGCTTTTTAATTTTTTTCGTAACTTGCATAGTTTGACCAAAAAATGGAATTTTTGGATTTTTCATTACTTTTTGTACGCTCAAATTTGGAATGTTCAACTTTTCTAACAAATTTAAAAAGTTGTTATCATAACCTTGTAGGGCTTTCAAAAAGCAACGTTTTTCTTTTATTTACTTTTTGGCATATCATGCGTTGCTTGGCTTAAATGTTCATTTTATTTTGTTTTTTTGGATTTTGAAAATGGGCTAACTCTGATAATTTTATTTTCATAAAAAAAGTCCTAGGGATAAATTGTTTAAATTTCTGTGCACTATGAACAACCGTACATAGAATTTTGAAATCTTGAAAAAATGTGGTTTCCAATATTTTTAGTACGATCAAATTTCGAATTTTCAACTTTTCGACCAAATTAAAAAAGTTATCTCAATCCTGTAGGGCTTTCAAAAAGCAACATTTGTGCTTTAACTCTGATAATTTTCTTTTTATAGAAAAAAGTCATAAGGATAAATTGTTTGAGCTTCTGAGTACTATAAATAATCGTACATAGTTTTCCGGATTCAGGGGTCTCAAAACGTGGATATTTGACAAAGACTGGGGGCGGGTCAAATTTTACACAAATCTAATACCTTCTCTGATGAGAATGTAAAAAAAGTTTCTCTGTACATGTTTGTTGTTTCGGTTTTTAAAATTATTGAAATATAAAACCAGGCCCGCCTTTTTTAGTGCTTCTTATTCTCTATCCTACATTTTTACTCAATTTGGCTCTTCATGTGAAAATAAGTTAGGAAAGAAAATAACTGTGTGTTGGATAGGAATCTGGCCACGTGACCCACGGCTACGTCATCCGCGTATCACATGGGCCTAAAATGGGATTTAAATCATCTATTTATTCACAGTTTTTTATGCGTTTAATATTTGTATCGTATTGCAAATTGTTCATTCAATAAGCATCATTAGAATCAACGACCTTTGTGTACCATGTTAACCTTCAAGTATGGAGGTGGTTTCATTATTGCAATAACTTATACCTGAGGTGTCAGAAACCGCTGTTCATATTTATATCTTATTGAATATGCAAATAAGTAATTGGTGCCAATTTTTGTAAGGATATAAAGATACATAAGAATAAGTAGGCAATTAATTAAATGTATCACATTTTATTATTGATAATATTTTAGAATAGAGGGGGGAAAGGCCCTCATATCAGAAGCTCGGTTGCGGTCTGGAAAAACGCCTACCTCTATACGAATTGTTCACTTTTTGATCAAATGAGGGATAATCGCCCGTGTAAAAATCCTTCGACTTGATTGCGACTTGAATTGCCCTCAATCAATTGTTTGGCGTGGGTATCGAAAATGTTGTTTGTTTTTACGTATTTCTAACGGCTTAGGAGATCCTTCTAGAAAGTTAAGATTTTAATTTTTTTAATGAAAATTTTTAAGGGTGATAATTGCTCAGACCCACAGATTCTGAATTTTCCAATTAGAACTAATTTATTTCATAATTAAACATTTTTTATTCATCAATTCTAATCTTATTTATGATTAGAAGGAAGAGGGCTGAGAAAATCTTGAGAATACTAACATATTAAGTAAGGGTGTGGATCCAAAGAATTTCATACACAAGTTTCTTCTTACTAATTATTATTTTATGTATGCAAATTAAAACTGTCTCTTGAAATCCTTACAAAATGGTTAACCTACATGAAAAGCCCTTAAAAAATGTGAAAATCCGTTTAAACTTTTGGAGAAAAATGTTCTGTTGCTGGCCTGGGCCTTGACAAAAGTGTAACTTTTTTAGGGTAGGTTCAAGCCAGACAATCTGATCAGCCCCTAGATATGGGCTGTTCAGCCGCTAGGCAACACGTAACTGGCAATTAAAATTGCGACGTCATAACTTTTTCGAAATATGTCAAAAAAAATGTACGGATCAGTATCAATTTTTTGTTGTTCTTGGCAAGCTGATCAGCGCCAAACCTGGGCCAGATCAGTATGTCAAGGCATTAGGAAAAAAAGTCTTGATTTTATAGTGTGAGTTTTTTATTTTCTATCATTTAAACACCCTGGAACTTTTTCGAAATGTGTCCAAAGAAAAATTTTCTGATTGAAATTAAGATTTTTTTTCTCGGCCTGCTGATCACCGCCAAGTCTAGGCGAGGCCAGACCTTCCACACTAAACATTTTAGATAAATCAGAACCTGGGCCAGACCTGTAACATCGTTAGCCCTGGAAATCTCTTGAATTACAATGCCGTAAATACCTTTGATATATTTTTAATTCTAAAATCTTTTGTAATTTGTGTAAACCGTTTTTAATTCCTTAAAATTCCTCAAAATCGCTCAAAATTCATGGAAATCCTTCAGCATCTCTGGAACTTCTGTACAACTTAATCCCCTTTAAAGTCTCTCAAAATCCTGTGAAACTTCTTGAAAAATTGAGATTCTCTCTGAATTTTTACTAGGTGATATCTTTTTAAATATAAATTTTTTTACAATCATTTGAAAATTATGAAACATCTGGTAATCCTTTGAAATCATATGAAACACTCTAAACTTTTCTAGTTTTTTAAAATATATTTTGAAACATTTTGTGGTCCTTTATGTACCTTAAAATCTCTCGAAATATGTTGAAATCTTTAAAAATCATAAAAAATTTATCAAATATTTTGAAATCTCGTTCACATTGAAAATAATTAAAATGTTGTTGATATATGTATTGAGGAAAAAAAAATGTTGCGTAATAATGCGGGT
>NC_046664.1:44351059-44359672 GCF_010883055.1 Belonocnema kinseyi
TTACGAATCATTACAATATGGTGGAGCATTTCCTTAAAAGTATATTGTACACAAATTTTAAAGAGATGTTTAAGGTAATGTGCAGGGAAGATGCAGTTCCAATCTGAGAGGCTAATTTTTTTTATAGAAGGATTTGAGAAATTTGCCATGTTTAAGGTGTCTGCGAACTTAACATTTTATCTAAATTCCCATTCAGGCAGAAATTGATTTTTTATGTAAAACGAAATTTCTTTGGCTTAGATAGTAAATTTCTCTAAGAAAATGAAATTTCTGTTATCCTAGGAGCAATAAGAAATTTTATAAAAGACTTCAAAGTTCTTGGTAAGAAGAAAATCTGAATTTTCTGATAGTAGCCTGAATGGCTACTACTTTTTCGAAATTTACTTTTCAATTTGAACAGAATTTCTGTGACTCTCAAAGAGAATTTTTCTTGGTTAAAGCAAAATTTCTAGGGTTCCAAGAGCGAAATGGAATTTTGAAAGGAAATCTGAAAGTACGGATATCCGATAGTGGTCTATAAATGGTGACAGCTTCTTTGGACTTTTTTTAAAGAGTAGGCTTTCTCATGTGCCTGAAAAAATGGAAATACTAAAAAATTTTTATTCCATTCCAATTTTGAAATAAATGTTTCAACTTAGAAATGCTCGATTCTAATGAACATGTGAATTTGGATTTTTTTCATGAATTCTGAATGCGTTTTCTAAGAAGGAGAGCGACAGAAGTTCTTTTTTTTCTTTAGATTCATAATTTTTGTAAGGATAGATAATCATATCCAACTAATATTTTATGAAATTTTGGCACTTAATTTTTGTGCAGACCAGAAAATTAAATAAATAAACAGTTTACTATACAAAAAGCAAAAAATGTTTAAATGATGAATAACTTCTTATGTAATGCGCGATACAGTAAAATATTAGTGTGGAGTGAAATACATCTATTGATTTAACTTTTTTTATTCATTTTATTATATAAGTGGTAAAACAATATTACATACGCTCTCTATAGTGCGAATATTACGCCAATTAATGATAATAACTAATTCCTAACCATCTTGTAACCATGTTAAATCTGAAGCTTAATTTTTAAATAAGTAAATACCCAAAACCCAACAGAAGAGTGAAGGTTACCCATACTTTTGGCTTTTTTTGTCCTAAACATCAAAGTTGCTGTTGGTTTTTGATTATTGAGAGGAATGTTAGGGGGTGATGAGATGAAATAAATAGGATTAAATATTAAGGACAAGGGGGAGGTGTAGAATAATCGGTTTGATGCTGGGGAGTGCGGTACAGAGCTTGGAGAAAGGATGATAAGAAGGGTAAAATTAACATTTAAACACGTTAACAGGGTAAAATTAACATTAAAAAAAAAGTTCAGCTCTTTTAAAACTAGTGTAGTAGCAGGAGTTTCTATGGGGACAGTGAGAATGTAACCTAGCGAATATTATATTATTTGATATGAGAAAAAGAATGCTGGGTCGTTAATTTTCTTTAAAAATGTGAAATTAATATAATACTGAAAAATTATGTTTACAATAAAAAAAGGCACTATGCGGTGTCCAAACAATATTCACGATGGCTTATGAGAGAAAAAAATATACATATCGATTCGGCATAAAATGCAGATTTTATTTTTCATGACGACGGGAAATTTTTAGTACTTTATCCCTTACCGCAGCATTTTAACATCGAATATAGCAGGTGCCTCCACTTTGCAGACCAGAGTGTAATTTAATTTTTCGTCCCTCATCGTCACTCTCTTTTTCCTTCCGTTTTCACTCAGACCCTTTTACCTCATCGTCCTATCTCCTCGCATTTTCTCCCACTTTGCGAATTAACAGCGAATTCATAATCCCCTTCAACGAGTTTGCTCCATTTCTTAATTTTTTCCTAGCTCTTAAAAAAAAAGAGACAGAATGAAGTGGCAGCTAATGGCGGTAAGTCGAGGTAGGAAAGCTGCGATGAACGGATAGCCATCTTTGCTAAACGCTATTGAAACTTGAATGAGCTTTCCTATCATGAGGGGCATACTTGAATATACTGTGATGAAGCAAGATGAGAGAACAGAAATAACTTTACTACCTAGTATATTTCAGGCCTTTTCCATTCCTTCGAAAACTTTCGTGCTGTTTTGAAGCTGAACTATGAAGAACAATGTACGCACATCCTCATCGCGCGCCGTGCGCGCGGCTAGCTCAGCGAATGTTGGTTCTCGCGCTTCGCGCTTGATGATGTATTTACCTCGCGCTACGCGCTCGGTCTTTACATATTCGCACATTCTTGCGCAAACCTTTTAAAATTAAAACTCAAAACATCCACCATTGTAATTTTGTGATTGTGAATTCTCTTTCGTTAAAAGAGCTTAGCTCGAGAGTTTGAGCGCACCTACGGCACGCGACTGATAGCAATCGCACTCCGCACTTGTTCTTTGCACTTCTCCCGCATTCGTGCACAGACCTTTTAAAATCAAAGGTCAAAGGACCGACAACTGTAATTTTGTGATTTTGAACTCTATTTTGTCAAAGCTCTTTCGGCTTTAACGAACACATTCTCATCACGTATCTCATGCTTCGCATTCGATTTTGTCTAACATGTCAACTTTTCTACATTATACACAACACTTTTATATCAATTATAATACATTTTTTATGTAAATTTGTAGGTCTTTCCAGGGCGCGCAATTTTAGCTTAGTCATTTTTTTCGTATCTTGCATAGTTTGACCAAAAATGGAATTTTTGGATTTTTCATTATTTTTGGTACTATGAATAATTGTACATAGAATTTTGAAATATTGAAAAAATGTGGTTTCGAACATTTTTGGTACAATAAATTTTTAGTTTTTAACTTTTTAGGAAAAATCAAAAAGATGTTTAAACAATCTTTTGGGGCATTAGAAAAGAAACATTTTTCTTTTCTTGATTTTTTTTTCAAATCATGCGTTATTTGGCTTGAAATGTTGATTTTCGTGTTTTTTGAAATTTTGTAAATGCTAATACTGTGGTAAATTTTAATTTTATGCAAAAAAAGGCATGAGGATAAATTGTTCGTCTAACGAACTTGACCTTTATTTTAGGACACTTAAAGATTATACCAAAGGACAATCCAATCTGTCAATTCCTTCGAAAGTTATCGTGCTAATAAACTAAAAATTTACAGACTTCACGCACACACACAGTCAGACAAATTCATAAAAACCTGTTTTTCGGGTTCAGGGGATCTCAAAACGTGGACATTTGATAAAAACTGGGGGGGGGGGGGTCAAATTTTACACAAATCTAATACCTTCTCTTGATGAGAATGTAAAAAACTCCGTTAATTTCGAGACTGTTTTAACCCTTATCAATATTCTAATTTATTCGAAAATGTTTAATTCCATGTATGGAATATTTAGTATAAATCCCCCCAAAAAACTACTTGTGAAAATATTCCTCCAAGTTCCTAAATAAATGTTAAAATTGTTTATTTATCCTAGCAATCAAAGTTGAGAAATAAATAAAGACAGCCAGGTACGAATAGAAACCCAGTTTTATTTTTGTGTCACCATAACATTACTAATAATAAATTATTATGCTACTGGTCTGCTAAATGTTTCTTTTCTTTTTTTTTTATTCCTCTAAAATATCAATTTACTTTTTTATCAACCCAAAAAAATATTCATCCGCATTGTGCTTTATTTAAAAATTTTTAAACTTAAATAGAATATTAAAATTCACGTAGGTACTTGGCAGAGTTTTTTCACACGCAGTTTTGTTGCTGGGATCTTATGCCTTTGTTCAGTAATAATATCAAATGCATATATAACAGGCATTTTCTGTGAAAACATTGCAATAAAATTTTAATCTACGATGGCCTTTTTCTTAAGTATTTTGTTTTTATATTTGAGGTCTACGGATTTTTCCAATTTTCAAGTCATATTATTCATACTTGCACAATAATTAATATCATTTATTCTTCTCAGTGTGGCATCAGTGGGCCATTTTCATTGACGCATGCAAATATCTCTGTTGTTAAGCAAGATGGAAAAAAATTGTTTGGACAAAGGTTGTTTAGGACAATGGGGATCATCCAACTGTTCTAATAACTATGATCTGGGGCGCAATTGTTAAGGTAATTTTAAGGTTAAAGTCAGTTTTTCAAACCGAAACTTCTATTTTTGACAACATATTCGGAAAGGGCAGAAAGTTTTGAGTGCGAAAAGGTAGTTTTTAATTTATTGGTCTAATCTTTATAAGGTCAAGGTTAAATGTTGAAAAATCGACCAAAATTCAAAACTATCTTTTCGGATGTAGAATTTTCCGTTCTTTCCGAATCCGGTGTCAAAACTAGTTTATTTAATTACTTAAATCACGAACTACTTTGGTAGTTCCCATTTAAAACCCCGACTTTAACATTCGAATTAACTTAAAAATTGACCGCCTGCCCATAAGGTCACAGTTATTAGTACAATAAGGCAACTCCCATTATCCCGAAGAACTTTTGTCCAAACAATATGAATCGATTTTACTGAGAAAGTGGCATATGTACCATTTATTTACTATATCTATGCATACAGTCTTGTCGAAATGTTAAAGAGAGAATTTTTCTGATAATATCAAATCTAATTTCATAGTACATCTTTCTTATTATCTTTATACAAAGTTGAATTGAAATCGATCGATTGAATCTGACTGTCGCTGCAAGTTGAAAATATTAAATTTTTTGAAAAAGTCAAATTATAACCCATGATATTTTAATCAGCTACTTATTACACCAATTGGCCATTTTCCTTTCGGGGTAAGCGTGACCCACTCGATAAAGAAAAGAGCAATGTGTGGGAGGTTCCGACCCAGGTTGCTGATCTATCTTCCTAGCAGCCACCCTAAGTGCACAGCCTCACAAAGTAATCATGTGAATCTCAGAATTTATTTGTTTTCGTTAGTATTAAAGGTCTTCTGTTTCAGGCGTCATTCACGCTACTGACAGTATTTTTATAAACTATTTGTCGCCACACTTTTCTGCCCTGGCCTACTTCTCTAGCTTCTTTTACGTCCATGCATTTTCTCATACAAGCTCTTGTGTTTCTATGTCTTCATATGTCCCTTTAAATTAAGGTCTTATTTACACATTCTAACTATTCATTCTGTGGTCCGCCTCTGAGCACACTGCCATTTACTTGACCTCAATACACTAGTTTACTTAGTCATTCATCTTTCATTCTCTCGAAACGTCTAAACCATCACAAAGAATTTCATTCACATATGATTGGTTTTGGCTGCCAGTACCTATACATGTTGACAATTTCGAAAAATAATTACTAAGAAAAATTTGGATTCTAAATCAATGAATTAAAAACTCATTAAAAATGCCATTAAAAGTCCGCTGGTGATGTATAAAGGGGCATAACTTGAAGGATTATTTTCTTATCCTGGAATAAGGCTAGACGAGAGTCGACATTGTGGTTACTTATTGCCCAAAGCGTCGGAAGTTTAAAACATTTCTTAAAGTGACAGAGCAAAGTACAGAGAATTTGAGTTGAGGGGAATCGAGAAAGTCGCGGAAGGTGATAGAAGCACAGAAGCCCAGTAAAGTGCAAAGAAGAGCAGAGCGCAGCCGACAACGAACTTAGAGGGTGGTGAACAGACCACCAACGAAGATAAGGCAGGAGAAAAAAACAAGAGAAAAACCAAGAGAGAAATCAAGATAGAGAGCAAGAATGAAAGCAAACCCGTAATTCGATGTCGAACTCGTCCCGGTAATAAGCGTAGAATAGAGAAAAATTAATATTTTCAGATTTCAGCGCAAAAGTGAATATTATTGTATTCTTTTGAATGCGCGATTTTTCCATCTATCTAAAATGCCACAATAAGAATAAGAAACCTCCTAAACTTATTTACTTCTATTTACATAGCGACTGCCACACAGTTTTCTATTCTCCCAAAGAGAATGTGTTTTCAATATATTTAATTCCTTCTAATTGTACCGGTAACGCACCTCACAGAGATATTTTCTATTCCTCAGAAGTGGTCATATTTTGATTTTTTTAAATTCCTTCTAATAAGTTCATAAAATATGTGTAATAAGTTGTTTTAATTCCTTCATGCGGAATGTAAATTCTGAAATTTTAATTCTCACCAATTCAACTATGCCTCTCTAGAGTTAAAATTATTTAAATTCACACATTTGCATAGATTTCTTTGTTGCATTTTCTAAGACGCTTAAATAAATTATTAAAATATAAAAAATATAAATTTTAATAATTTTTTAATTTACAAGTTATAAAAAGATTTAATAATGAAAAATAGGTTAAATAAATGCTTTCGTTAAATTTTACTAAGTCGATTGATAGGAATAGGATTTGCACTTTTTCTGTTCCCGTTGGGGGGTTTTAGGCGAAGGAAAATCGCGTATTCATAGGAATAGAAATTCTTAATTTTTCTGAATTCAACGCTTGTTACCGGGGTAAGACAAATATTTACACAATTTCTATTTCTGGTTAAAGCATCGTCCTTTTGAGTTTTGAATGATTTTTTGTTTTGTTTAAAAATTCAACTGATTGTACAGTTTTCGTCTTTTTCGATCGAAAATTCATCAATTTGGTGGAAATTCTGTTCTATTTTGAGTTGAAAATTTGATTTTAAAATTAAACTGTTTTAATTTTAAGATATTAAATTTGATGTAATTTGAGAGCTTCGAAATTGTATAGTTTGAAGTTCTACCCAAAAAATATAAAAAAATCACCCTCGAACTCACTGAAACCATTTAATTAGTTACTAAAATACTTAGAAAACCCATAATCTTCAGTAAAAAAATTAGTGTAAAGATTAAAAACGGGAAGGGGGTGCTCGTATAATTAAAAAAAATTATTTTCAGCCGAAAAAGATAAAAGTTCTGTCAAAAAAGATGAATTTTCAACCAAATAAATAAATTTTAAGCGAAAAATATTATTTTACAATCAAGAACATTAATTATCTGCCGAAAAGGACAAATTAGCAAGAAAAAACTAATTTTCAAAGAAATATTTAAAGTTTCGACTGAAAATAAGATGAATTTGCAATCAAATCTGGAAATGTTAAATTTGCTGAAAATAAAATTTTTTTCAACAAAATACTGATTGTTTCTCCAAATTTATTCGAGCCTGTGTGTATATATGTTGGTTCATGCACTGTCATCACGACAACGATCAGTTTCCTTAATATAATTGATTTATCTTCAACAAAGTAGTTCAAATTTCAATCATGTAGTCGAATTTTCTAACAAAATTTTTTTTAGAACTCTCGAAGGACGAGAAACGGGGTATGAGTACCGAAACGTTGGTGAATAGTTTTAACAAATGTTTTTTCTAGTTATTTGATAATAATAATAATAATAAAAAAGACAAAATAAATTTAAAAAAAGAAGGAAAGATATTTCGTTGGTTGCCATCTCGTTCTTCTTTCCTATTTTTTATTTTCGTCCAAAACAGTTTCTTTTTCTTCAACAAAAAATTTTATCTTTTTTTTTAAATCATAATAGAAACATTTTATGCGGATTGTCCGAATTTGGTCGTTGTGTTCTTTGTTTTATTTTTAGGAGTTCTATATATTGACTTGAATATCGGACATTAAATACGATTTTAAAGGAGAAGGGTCTCAATGGACGTTTTTTGGCCTAATTTGGATTTGGTCCAAAAAATTTGAAAAAATTTCTACAGTATCTACTAACAAAAAGAAGTCAATTCCACATTAAATGGACCCGAAGCACGCTTCACAAAAATGAAAACTTCACCAATTCTATGCAGTGTTTTTGAGGTGAAAACCAATAATAAAAATCAAGAAAAAAAAATGTATATATATATATAAGTTTTTGGGGTCGCTAATTTCGAATCAAAGGTCCGTTGACCTCCATCATATTTGATTCAAAGTCATTTAAAGGTCAAACTACAAAAAATCCGATAGAAAAATACATACATTGGTTCTTGAGGTCGCTCATTTTGAATCCGAGGTCCATTGACCTCCATCATATCAGATTTAAGGTCATTTGAAGGTCAAACTACAGAAAATCCGATAGAATAATCTAGAAAAATACATTTTTTTCAGCTCTACCGTAGTAGAAATTCCTTTCAATTGGCTTCAAGTTGACCTCAACTTGACATAGAGTTGTTAAATAAACCCCTTCGGATCGAGCGTTCCCAAAAACATATATATATATATATATAAAATTAAAAATTTGTCATAAGGACAACCGCAGGATTTCGCCGGGAGCGGGTGCTAATCTGAAAAATTGCACCCGCTTCCAGCGAAATCGCGGTAAAATTTCAGCCATAACCACGTCACACAACCTTGAGATAGGTGGTTACAGTCTGTAAAGGAATCAATACGACGAACCAGCAAAAGCCTTGTGGACCCTAAGAACACGAAGCGACCCAAGGACAACCGCCTTCTGCATTTTTCCCGCAAGTGTTCTAGCATATTGTTGACACGCAGGGATGCTTTTTAGGCTATTAGCAAGTGAATGCTTGGCACCTCAAAGAGCGCCGATGATAAGGACGATTAGTTTACAGAATATTGCGGGTACAATCGTTGCAACTCCCTTATAAGGTCTCGATACCTCTCTTTCTTTTCATTCTCCTTGGCTATGATGTTTTTGTCAGCTGGTGCC
>NC_046664.1:44359772-44361676 GCF_010883055.1 Belonocnema kinseyi
CGGAATAGTTCTTCATCCCTCTTAATACTTTTTTCACCTCTTCGGTAGTGATGGGTGGGCATTCTTTATCAGGTGTTATGAGGGCAACACATAACTCCTTGATATTTTCTGAGTCTTCGTCCAGTCTATGCTGAACTTCGTAGACTTCTCTCCAAAATACTCCGACCTCCTCTGGTTTGGGTGGGTGTTCGACAGTAACTGGAGGGTCTTGGAAGAGTCGAGATGAGTCAGAGAGAAACTGTTGATTTTCTCTGACCCACCTCTCCCTTCGCTCTAGACTTCTCCTAGCGTCAGATAGTATCCGTATGCTCTCAACAATATGCCCAGCTTATCTTTATGGCAAGTTGATGCATTCGTCTTTTGGTCTTATGATCAGCCGTTGGTTTTTTTTTTACGGTTCGCATCGGCCAAAGCTCTCGCTGCATTATACACACAATAAACGATAGCCCAGAGGTCAGATTCTCCGGATAAATTTCCACGAAGCTCGTCATCCATTTCAGCCAGATCTTTAGGCTTGAGAGAAACCTTGGTGTTGATGTTTCTCCGGGTCGTAAAGCATCGCTCTTCATCTATTGGATGCCTGCCCGCGGTTGATCTTAGTGTCGCCTCTCTTTCTTTGTTGCCGGCTTGTTCTAGCTGTCGTAAAGTAGGCGTTCCGCTTACATAGCCCCTTTTACGGAGTAGTTCAGCATAGTTTCGCAGACGTTGCTGCAAAAAGTGCGATAGCTCCGGGAGTTTCTCGCACCACAGAGCATCCAGCCGTGCCATGTAACCCTGTTCACGGGCCGCACTCGCATCGTAGCACTCTAGCAAGTCGTGATTCAGTCGCTCCGTCCACCCAAAAGGTCGCGAGATCCCGCCGATCCATCGCATTGAATCCATTTTCATTGGCTGCCCCAGCTCTAGATTGGTCGACATTGTTGGCCGACCCATTGTCGGGAGTTCTGCGCGTTCTGTTGTTTTGAACCGTACTTACTACAACTATGTTTTGTGTTGTCATTGTTATTCCCACGAGAAGCTAGGGAAAGGGTTTCGTCCATCCTTATAGAGCCGCGCATGCAAGGATAAGGCTCCGTACTCTGAGAGGTCGCCCGCTATCCCAGAGTCACCGTTCTAGACACCTCACCCAGGTGCCATTCAGCTTTCGGCACGGTTTTCACACCTCCGCTTGGGAGTTAATTCCTTCGGGACCACACCAAACATAGTTGTAGTAAGTGCGGTTCAAAACAACAGAACGCGCAGGGCTCCCGACAATGGATCGGCCAACAATGCCGACCAATCTAGAACTGGGGGAGTCAATGAAAATGGATTCAATGCGATGGATCGGCGGGATCTCGTGACCTTTGAGTGGACGGAGCGACTGAATCACGACTTGCTAGACTGCTACGATGTGAGTGTGGCCCGTCAACGGGGTTACATGGCACGGCTGCATGCTCTGTGGTGCGAGAAACACCCGGAGCTATCGCACTTTTTGCAGCAACGTCTGCGAAACCATGCTGAACTACTCCGCAAAAGGGGCTATGTAAGCGGAACGCCTACTCTACCACAGCTAGAACAAGCCGGCAACAAAGAAAGAGAGGCGACACTAAGATCAACCACGGGCAGGCATCCAATAGATGAAGAGCGATGCTTTACGACCCGGAGCAGAAACCAAGGTTTCTCTCAAGCCTAGAGATCTGGCTGAAATGGATGACGAGCTTCGTGGATATTTTTCCGATGAATCCGACCTCTGGGCTGTCAATTATTGTGTGTATGATGCAGCGAGAGCTTTGGCCGATGCGAACCGTAAAACAAAACCAACAGCTGATCATAAGACCAAAAGACGAATGCATCAACTTGCCATAAACATAGGCTGGGCAAGACAGTACGCGTCCCGCATTCAATGTGTGATTGACTACATCACA
>NC_046664.1:44361776-44363579 GCF_010883055.1 Belonocnema kinseyi
GTCTTTTGGAAATCTTAAAGGTTCATCCGCAAATAGTTGGGTGCATAGAGAGATTGATGCCGCTTTTGAAAACCAGATTTACTATCTCATCTGGAAAAAATCGTGTGACCACTGACAAGGTCACCTTTCAGAGAGGTGTCTTTCAGGGCGACACCATGAGCCCTCTCCTCTTTTGCCTTACATTATTGCCACTATCTCTAGCACTTCGCCATTCCGACAACTACTTGTGCGGCAAACCTGCAGATCAAAAGTACAAGGTCACTGATCTATTTTACATGGACGATCTTAAGATCTATGCTAAAAACAGAGAGCAATCGCATCTAGCTCTGGGGATTGTCGAACGATATACTAAGGAAATTGGAATGGAATTTGGGTTAGACAAATCCGCCAAGGTTTATTTGAAGCGAGGAAAACTGAATGGTATCCCTGAAGATCCTGAGCTCGTTGATAGAAGCGCCATACGACATCTTTGCGCTGGAGAGACTTATACATACCTGGGTGTGCGACAGAGCCGCATTCAGGATGTGAAATCTATAAAGGATACTCTCCGAAGTAGATACAAACGTCTTTATCCGACAGATTTGGTCTTCCGAACTGTCGACGAGGAACAAAGTATCTGCAACGAACATGCTAGCCGTCCCGGTACTACTCTATTCATTTGCAAGTTCCATGGACGAAGAACGCGCTCAGATCTCTTGATATCAGGACAAGAAAGGTTATGCACATGAACAAAAGCATGCATCTTAAGTCTTCCGTTCCGCGACTGTACAACTCACGCCATCAAGGGGGTCGCGGAATATTTAGTCTTGAATGTCTTCACAACAGAATTATTCTATGTACAGCACATAGAGTTGCAAATGGAAGAGTCCCTCTTCTTAAAATTGTCAGGAATCACGAAGAAGTGGGCAAAGGAGCGTTTCTGTACAAATCAGCGAAGGAGGCTGATGAAACACTCGGACTTGAATTCAGTATTAGGAATGAGCAAAATGCATCAAATCTTATCTATCTCGAGTACTCACTCCTGAAAGCCCGGATTAAAAAAGAACAAGAGAAAAACTTTCGTGAACAGCTCCTCGATAAGAGGATGCACGGTATCTTCCACAAAAATGTGAAGGATCAGTCAATGCCTTGTGAGCTAACGTTTGCTTTCCTTAAATTGTCCGGATTGAGGTCTGGTACGGAGGGTTTCATCTTTGCATGCCAAGACGGTGTCATTTCCACCTTAAAATATCGTCGCCACATTTTGAGTCAATTGTCGAGAATGGGAAGTGCCGCATATACTGGAACTTTATATTCTCGACAATTGTTTCTGTTGCTCACTCGAGGCGTGACATGGTTCTTCTTGACTTCGAGAAGCGAACCATGGTCGTTATCGAATTTTCGGCACCAGCTGACAAAAACATCATAACCAAGCAGAATGAAAAGAAAGAGAGGTATCGAGACTTTATGAGGGAGTTGCAACGATTGTACCCGGAATATTTTGTTAAATTGATCGTCTTATCAACAGCGCTCTTGGAGGTGCCAATCTTTCACTTGCTAATGGCCTAAAAAGCATCCCTGCGTGTCAGCAATATGCTAGAACACTTGCGGGAAAAATGCAGATGGCGGTTGTCCTTGGGTCGCTTCGTGTTTTCAGGGTGCACGAGGCTTTTGCTGGACCGTTGTATTGATTTCTTTACAGAATGTAACCACTTTATCTCACGGTCGTGAGACGTGGTTGTGGCAGAAATTTTACAGCGATTTTGCTGGAAGCGGGTGCAATTTTCCAGATTAGCACCCGCTCCCAGCTAAATCCTACGGTTG
>NC_046664.1:44363679-44368925 GCF_010883055.1 Belonocnema kinseyi
CAGGTTTTTTTTGCAGTTTGACTTTCTAGTGACCTTAAATCTGATATGGTAGAGATCAATGGACCTGGAATTCGTAACCAGGGACCCCAAAAACCTATGTATGTATATTTCTGGATTTTCCTATAATGTGATGGAGATCAATGGACCTTGGATTCAAAATCAGCGACTCCAAAAACCTATGTGTGTATTTTCCTTGATTTTTGTTATTGGGTTTTTTCCCAAAAACACTGCACAGAAGCGGTGAAGTTTTCATTTTTGTAAAGGGTGCTTGGGGTTAATAGGGGGGATGAGGCTATTCCGTTTAATGTGGAATTGACTTTTTATTGTTAGTAGATACTGTAGGAATTTTATTTATTTATTACCCTGAATCTTTTTATAATATCCTAGAAATTTCTAAAATTAAGAAAAAAAAATTGAGTTCAACTATGACTTATTTTTCGCGAGTTTGGTACCGAGTTTTTCAAAGGGAAAACCAGGGAGTAAAGGCGGTAAAGACGAGAGAAGTATCTGGTAAGGACTTGTAGAGATCAGTTAGTGTAATCCGCGCGAAGTCTGTGGATGAATTCAACGTCCGGAAATGCTTTCGTGTTAGTCGATCTTTTAATTATTCCGGAGCTGCCGATGAATGGGCGACTCTCACGAAAGTCTCCGGAAGTAAAGTTGCTGGAGTTGGTTAGCTCACGCGAAATGAAAGGACGCCTATTCGACTCGCGAATCGATCTCCGCTGATAAAGGTTGTGGTGTGGGCAACTGGTTGGGAGAAGACTTGATTGAAAATGACGCACGGTGTCTGACGATCAGATAATTAACGAAGTAGGTAATTATTGGATGGTTTATAATCCGTGCTGTCGACCGATGAGATTAAAGGCGAACGAAACGATGAAATTCGTTTATCCGTGCCGTTTTCAACGCGAATACGCGATTTTGTGACGATCTGTGACATAGCAAAGGGGATAAAAAGAAACAAGGTTCAAAATAACTTGGAAAAGACAATTATTGACCAATTTTGGATTGCTAGTTTTGCTTCAATATATAGTAAATTAAATTTTTTCGAAAGTAGATCTTCTGTTTTGCTCAGCTATAAATCGAACCACAGGACTTCTGATTGACGTTATGTGCTTTCCCCTTAAGCTACTAGAGAAATCGAAAGAAGAATCCTTTTTCAGAAATGCACGCATTATTTTGCCATGTGTTACGTATTCAAATTTTGAAAGAATCCGTATTATCATCGGAGAACAACAGAAATTCTAAGCGTCTTTTCCTACTAGATTGAGCTATGAACTAAAAAGGAGATTTTTTCAGAAAAAATTTAATTAAAAATCTATCTTAGTATATAGCACCATCTAGTCTGAAAAAACATTAAGAATTTCTGTTATTCTTTGATGATAATACAAATTCGTTGTCAAATTTAAATAGGTAACAGCTGGCAAAATAATGCGTTTATTTTTGAAAAAGTATTCTTCTTTCGATCTTTCTAGTAGCTTAAGGGAAAACTTTAGATAAAAGTCGTAATTTTAATTAATTCATTCTATTCCGTAAAAGAGTCTTTACAATTCTACTCTTCTCTTTTTTATTATATTTTTTTTATTGGAAATATATTGAATCAAACAAAAAAAAATGACTTACGATAAATAATGAGAATAGAATGAGCTTCTGTATATTAAAATTGAATCAAAATGATTTTTCTTTATTCCTTGAAAATTCAACTTTTTGGTAGAGAATTCTGCAAGTTTAGGAAAAATTTGTCTTTCTGACAGTAAATTAATCTTTTTGTTTTTTCGAAAATTCAAGCAGAAGCATTTCAATATTTACTCTGAAAATCACTTTTTAATTTTAATTCTTGATTTATTACCGAAGTTTATAATTCACCAAACGATCACGTCGGCAATATAGGCATCAGGACGGAAATTATTTAAACAATTACACACGCTCACCAAAAAATGGTCTGCACGAGACAAGTGACTATGTTACTCTAATGGGTTTTAAGCTGCTGAATCCAAATATAGCCTCGGAATGTTTCCTACACGTATCAGTTTTCCCCTAGATGCAGAAAATAAGGAAAACCTAGGGATATTCTGGATATTATATTGATAATACGAGCATACGAAAAAATAAACGTACTGATGTCATATTCTTTTGTGTTGGGGCTCGTGAAGACCAAATTCATACACAAAAGATCTTCAACCTGCTTACCCTTTCCCCTAGCTAGAATAAATCTAGGGAAATTGAAGGTCTTGTGCATGTTATACTGACTAATAAAGCAAAAAAAAAAAAGAAAAATCTTATTTCCTCTGCAGTTTTGCGCTCTTAATCTAAATTGGACTACTAAATTGTTCGAGTTTGACCATTTTTTCTTTAGATTTAAAAAGTAGGGGAAAACATAGGGATTTTCTGTTCACACAGGTCTTACAAAAATTGGCCTGCACGAAATAAGTGACTAAGCTACCCTTATGGATTTCGAGCCGCTGAATCGAAATCTGGTTTCAGAATTTCTCGTACACATATTCACATATTTTGCAGTGTTGCGACTTATAGAGACTTAATTGGTATAGAGAAAATCTCTAGTGTGCCTTCTGTTTTCTCTATCTTAGGTAATTATGGACAAATTCAAGGTCTTTCTCATATTATATAGATTTGTACGGGGAAGAAAAATAAAAATGCCATATTCTTCGCAGATTTGCGTGCTAAATCTAAATTTTAACCCAAATTATGATTAGGTTTTTGTTACTTTTTCACGTGTATATCTACATAAGCTGCAAAAGACCTACAATTTCCCTATAATTACCCAAGCTAGAAAAAATGGAAGGCACACTAAAGAATTTCTGTGTACAAATCAAGCCTCTACAAATCGTTGCACTTAAACATAGAATATCGATGTGTCTATTTTCGCGTATACTGGTATTATCAAAATAACGTGCAAATTATCCCTAGGGTTTTCCTTATTTGCTGCATATAGGGAAAAACTGAGACGTGTACGAGAAATTCTGAGGCTAGATTCGGATTCAGCAGCTTAAAATCCATAAGAGTAACTCAGTCACTTCTCTCGTGCTGACATATTTTTTGTATGGCCTGTGTGATTAGAAAATCCCTAGGATTTTCTCTACTTTTTGTATCTAGGGGAAAAATGAGATGTGCAGGACAAATTATGAGGCCACATTCCGCTTCAGAGGCTCAAAATCCATAGGGGTGGCTTAGTCAGATTTCTCGTGCAGAAACCTTTTGTTTACGATGTTGAAGCTTGCCACAGATATGGATTTCATAGTTATATAATTAATTATAAAAAAACTAAGAGCCATATCAAAAAAGTAAAAAATACCTCAGGCTTCGGCTAGGAAATATCTCGGTGTGCATTTTTTGTTTTTTGTTCAAACAATTTTTTAAATGATTACGCTATTTGTTATCTTTCTGCAATTGTTATAAACAAAGTATGCATCGGATCAAAAAATCAAGTGCACCATTGCATTCCTCTCGAAAATATCTAGATGTACATTTTTTTCTTTTTCCGTAAACTTATTCTTTAAACAATTAGAGCATTCGTTTTTCAGCGCACTGTTGCTCCGTGCCCGTAGATATGGATTTCAAAGTTGGGTAATTAAATTTAAAAGAACTAAGAGTCATAACCATATTTACGGACACGGAGCAACAGCGCGCTGAACAACAAATACTCTAATTGTTTAAAAAATGCGTTTATGAAAAAACAAAACAAAAATGCACATCTAGATATTTTCGAGAGGAATGCAGTGGTGCAATTGGTTTTTCGTTCCGATACATGCTTTGCTTATAACAATTGCAGAAAGATAACTAATGGCGTAATTGTTTAAAAATTGTTTAAACAAAATGTATTTTTTAATCAAAATGCTATATTTTGTCATGGTTTCGAGTAAAAAATTTGTCTAAAAACAATATGTATTTATATAAAAAATAAATTATTGTTTATTTTCAAAATTTCTAAAAATTGAGTCAGAGATGTCCAAATTTCTATTTGTTTAAACAGTTTTTATTTGGTCAAGCACTTATTTTTACGTAGCTAATAAAATGAAATAAAATACAAGACAAACAATCAAGTACGATTTTAAAAAGTATTTCTTGAAAAATAGTTATTTGAACAAATTATTTGTGTTTAAACAATTAAAAACTGGTAAATGTATTGTTTCTATGCACTATACAGTCAGCAACATACTTGTATGTGTTCTATTTTACTTCATTTTTTTATCTATCGAAAAAAAACTGCTTTAGCAAATAAAGATTGTTTAAACAAATATAGATTTATTAACTTGAATCCGCCCAATTTTTTTAGATATCCTTGTGAAACGTTAAGGGTATGTTACCTGACTTCTAAACTGCCTTAAAAAAATTCTGACAGGAGGGCCACTCTGGCATGCTACCTTGATGATATAAGGCGGTGGCTCGCGGGTTTTAAGCTCAAAGAACGGCAGCAAACGCGATTTTTGTTTCACGTGTGAAGCGTGCCATATTTGGTACTGTGGGAGGATTCGGTTAAACATGAAAAGAAATGTTTTAAAAATTTGCAAGTATTCAACAAAACGTAGCATAGGATACTAATTTAAAAAGAAAGTTGATATCTCTGGCTCAATTTTTGGAAATTCCAAAATAGACAATGAATAATTATTTAAATAATTACATAATGTTTTTAGATAAATGTACTACTCCAAACAATGACAAAAAATTAAACATCAATCAGAATATACGATTTTCTTTTTACATTTTTGGGAATAAACAATTGTTAAATAATTTGCATTTGTTTAAACAATTGGAAATTGTTTAGAAAGTTACAGTAAATATTCAAATTGCCTATTCGTAAGTATTTCTATTAAAAAGACGATGGCAATTGCTAAAAACTAACAATAATACGTAAAAATGTATTTTTTTATATATTGGTGTCATATTTGGGGCGTTGCGGGGAAGCAGGGGGGGGGTGAGTTTGGAAATGAAAGTTAGTAGTATGGTGTTATTTCGTAGACACTCTACTTAAATTCACGAAAACTTGGTATGTTTCAATGAAACGCTGGAACATGAGTTTAATTTTTCTAAAATTCAAAACTTCCCGATGCTAATTAAATGGGATTTTGAAGTGCTTGGTGTCACGTGTTAATATTCGAATTTCAAAAAAAAATTACGAAATTTCTTTCCCCCGAAATGGAAACGGGGTATATTGACAACTTGAGTCGCTATAAACACAAAACAATCAGTATAAACGTAAAATCGGGGTTTACCTAAAGGCTCCG
>NC_046664.1:44368935-44393919 GCF_010883055.1 Belonocnema kinseyi
AAAATGATGGTTGTGTACTGGAGGGTAGGTCAAATATTGCCCAAAATTGGCAGCATAGGTTATCGATGATCCGTTATTCATTACACTTGATAAAGAAGTCATATCATGTTTCAACCGTTCACTTTCTGTTCCAGTCATCCGGTTCTTCCATAAAAATATACTTAAGCAATTATATCTGCAGTAACGGTTACCGATGCTACTATAGGGGAATATGTATTTAATAAAACTTAATTCTGCACTTGCCTGCTTCTTAAATTCATTTAATTTCGATCCTACGATTACTGATCTCAATAGTAACTTGTCGGAAAAACCGTTCATTCGCTCTATTTACTAATGTTTGTGACCGAATGGATTAAACTGCTACTATTCGTCAATGTCTTCTGATCTGATTCGTTAGGTTTCAGGAAAAGAATTTGTTATCTGTTTAAATCTCGTAGGTGCATATGATTGAAATAGTACTCTTTTCTGTGGATTCAGACTTTCCCATTGGCTAGTATTTCATTTCTCTAAACGGGAGAATCTATTAGCATAATCCTTTTACAAACGCCTCAAGCTGCTTTATACAGCTACATATTCTGTATTATTTTAATTAGTTCAATTTCCACGCAACTAGAAATATGTTATTCGTTAAGGGTATTTCTTCAAACAATAAAAAATCTTCAGTTTGTCTTAAGTTCTTGAAGAACGTTTCAGGCAATACAATACAATATTAGCATTGCAGGATAAATATTTTATATTTTCAGGCACGGTGACGTATGTAATAGCAAAGAAAATGGACAAAAGACAAGATGCAAAGTAAAATTTATAGCATAGCGTATCTACAATTACGATTGATGCTTATTTAAGAAAGTAATGAGTTAAAATTAAGGAGACCCTCGTTTCAATGGAATATGATTTCTTTTAGAGGCCAACAAAACAATTTTCTTTTTTTCACTGTGAAGCACCATTGGGATCACGCTGGGGAAAATATATATTGTCACTGAGGGTGTGAGTCTTTTATAAGAAAAAAATTACGGTGGTATAAAACAGATTAATTTTTTTCTTCTAATTCTACGCCCCCCCCCCCCATTTTCGAGAAGACTGACATTTTTTATTTATCAATTTTTTTTTTATAATCTGTGTAAAATTTGTTTTTAAAGTTTGCAGTTAGAGTAAATTAGTATGATAATGTGAGAAACTTACCACCCAAAAATAAAGCAAATATATTTCAAGGCAGACCAACCCAGCTTGCCCAGCTTTAGCTTTTTCGTTATATATCGTTGCAGCACTTTTTTGAGATAGGATTTTTCTTTTTTTCATGATTTAAAGACACTCCCCGTTTTCTCGCCCTCATATAGTGATGTGAACTGAATTAATAGACCATGATAAGAAAGTTCAGCTATATTTTATTAAACGTTAATTCTTTTGAAATGAAAAGTTTGCTATTTTATTTTTGGTTCAGTATCCATATCTCTTGGTTACTAATTCTACTATTTGGTTGAAGATTGAACTAGTTTGTTGAAAATTTTATTTCTATTAATATAAAAATTAATTTTCTCAACTTAAAATTTAACTAATCCATGTTTGGCTCAACTTAGTTTAAGTTGATTTACTTAGGTAAACATTCATTTTAGTGGTCGAAGATTAAACTATATTGTTAAAAATTCGTTTTTATTTTCTTTGAAAATTACTTTTTTGAACTGAAATTTTGACTACTCAATTAAAAATGTATGTATTTTGTTGTAAATTTGTATTTTTTTAATGTAAAATTAATTTCGCTAAAAATGTAATTGTTTTTTTTATAAATCCATATGTTTTAGTTGAAAATTTAACTGTTTTGTTGATAATTAGTTTCCTTGGGTTTCAAATTCTATTATTTTGGTAGACAATTTATTTATTTGACTGGAAATTAATTTTCAGGTTGAAAACTCATATTTTCGATTTAAATAATTTGGTTGACGTTTTCTTTCTCTCTTGAATCGAAAATCTTTCTTGCTTAAAGATTAAACTAATTTTTTTAATCGATTTTGTTTTTGTTTCAGAACTCATGTTTTTACTGAATATTTTGATATTTAGTTGAAGATTTATGTATTTTGTTGTAAATTCGTCTTTTTCATAGAATATATATTTTTTATGGAAAATTCAACTCCTTGGTTGAAATATAACCTTTTATGTCAAAAATTAAAGTTATTAGTTAAAAATCTATCTTGCTGTTTGAAAATTTATATATTTTTTCGAAAATTACTATTTTTGGTTTTTAAATTTTACTGTTTTGTTGAAAAATCGACTGCATAGTTCTAAAATTCAACAGTTTTGTTAAAAATTAGATATATATGTTTGAAAAATATATTATTTTAGTAGATAAATCAATTATTTGGTCAAAATTTACCTATATGGTTCATTAAGGTTATTTTTTTTTTAAATTCCTCGTTGTATTTCTGGTTCACATTTAACTTTTTTCTTTTTTGAAAAATACAACTATTTGCTTAGATATTCATCTTCGTAGGTTTACAATTAAACTTTGTGCTTAAAATTTAAATATATATTTCCTTGTAAATATCATTCTTTTTTTTGAAAAGTCCACAGTTTCTTTAAAAAATTATCTTTTTTAAACTACCTGTTTTGTGAAAAATTTATTATTTGGGAAAGAAAATTTGTCCCTCCGAATTGAAAATTCATCTTTTTTTGTAGAATAGGTCTTACTTGAAAATGTGTCCTACTTAGTTGAAAATTCAACTCTTTTATAAAAAGTTCGTATTTTTGGCTTCAAGATTCAACTATTTCTTTAAAAATTCAACTATTTGTTATGAAAGTTTATGCTTCTTTTTGAAAATTCACCCATTTTATTGAAATTCATCTTTTTAGGTTCAAAATTCAACTATTTGCTTGTAAAATGATCTTTCTTGGTTGAAAATTCAACTATTTTCTTAAAAATTCAGTATATTTAGACTTCAACTTGTTCCCCTATTATTGCCCTATTATTCCTCTATTTTTGTGAAAATCACCCTATTTTAAAGAATTTTTATCTGTCTGTTAAAGTACTGTCAAAAGTCCTATGTTGGTTTTAACTAAGGCTTTTATGAGATTAAGTCAAAGTCAACACTTTATTTATAAGGACTGGGGGGGGGGGGGTATTTCTAATACGTCACCCAGGCGGGCTCCATTCTTGTATGATGATCTGTGAGGAAGAATAGGAGGGATGGAAGAAGTCTTCAAAACAGCGTGACAATTTTTTTGATAGGCCCCTTTTACCGAAAGTAAATATATGATAGGACGCCTGTAAATTCAGTCGGTGCACACATACAATTCATGTATTGAGCCACTGTTAATTGCGAATGAGATAATTGAGTTTCCCGTCCATCCCTATTCTCTGGAAGACCAAAGCCCCGAGCCTTTGCTGGTGCAGCGTCCAGACTCCACTGGACCGCTTGTGGCCTGCTCAGTGGTGTCTAATTTTAGTACTCCTTTAGGGTTTCGTGATCATCAAAGTTTCAAGGGAATTTGGTTGAAATGGTTGACAATTATAGGTGCAACATTTGCTCATTTAGTTTAAGAGTATTCTATGGTTCCATCGTAAATATTGCAATATTACGATAAATGCTTTCATGAATTTGATAAATTTCAAACATTAAAACATGATATTTTAGCTGACTCCGCAGCACATTATGCTCTCAATGTAGGAAAAATAGAAAGTCTATATGTATCATATTGAGTCCAACATGAAATGCTTAAGGCGCTTCCTAGGGCTTGATTTTTAGTCTATGTATTACAAATGACAACTTTTCTCCTTAAATTATGAACTTTTTGATGTCATAGTTTAACCTCATAATCTAAACAGCTGAATACAATCCTTCACAGACGGATTTTTAGAAAAATCGTCTTGTGCTTTTTTTTTGTAATTTCTTGAAAATATGATGCATTTTGTCCGCCTGGGATAGAGCAAACCATCACCGCCAGTGTACTCATTATGAAACGATGGCGCATTCAGTTCGTCATGAGTACACTCACGCTGGCAGCTTGCTCCTTCCTAGGCGCATAAAAAATATCATGTCACCAAACAGTTCATAATTGTAGGAGAAAAGTCTTAAGTGATAATACATATAATTACACCAAATTGTGGGCATTTCAAGTAAAAGAGACAAATTTTTAACAAAATATTTGAAGTTTACACTGAATAATAAAATATACGAAGCAAAAAGAAGAATTTTCTTTAGAAGTTAGTTGAATTATCCACAAACAAGTTAATTTTTAACTAAAAAGATTGTCAAAGATTTTAAAACTGAAGAAGATTACTTTTGAATATTCAAATTTTTAGTTAAAAAATAAAAGTTCAGTTTAAACAATATATAAAAAAAAGTTGTTATAAAGCAGTTAAATTTGCAAGCAGAAAGATTGATTTTCTATCAAACAATATGAATAAAAAATAAAAAATGTAATACTTGTTATTTTAACCAAACAAGATGTTAATTTTTAATAAAAAAGAAAGAGAGATGAATTTTTAAGCAAGGAAGACGATTGTCTACCATAAAGTATATATTTTTAATCCGAAAGGATGCATTTTTTATCCAAAAAGATGAATTTTTTAGAAGTCATTTGAATTTTTAATCAAGAAAAGTGAATTTTCAACTAAATTGGTTAAGTTTCAACAACAACAAAATTAATTATCAATGAAAGTGTTAAATTTACAACAAAAAAGTTTAAGTTTGAAGAAAAAGGGACGAATTTTGAAACAAAAATATTAAACTTCAAACAAAAACTGTTTTATTTCAAACCAAATAGTATACTTTCTAAGTCAAAAATACTAATTTTTTAGAAGACTGTTGAATGTTTGATAAAAAGAAGTTTTAACAAACACGTTCAACTGTCAACTTAGTATTGGAATTTTCAATCGAAAAATAATAATTCTTAACAAAATATATAATATTTATATTGAAACCGAATAATACTATTATAATTTTAAATCAGAAACAGACAAATTTAAGCAAAAAGTTGAATTCTAAACAAAATAACATAATAGTTGATAATTCAACCAAAAATATTTTTATTTCAAATTATAAAAAAAATCAATCGAATTCACTTATAAAATAAATTTTTTAGACAAAATAGTTAAATCCTCTGTTGAACAGATAAATTCTTAAACAAATCAAAAGAATCTAATTTTGAATAAAATAGTTACATTTTCAACCACGAGAGATTTTTCAGCAAAAAGAGTAACCAATGTCCACTAAATTATTCAATTTTCAAGCCAAAAAGGCGAACTGTATAGAAAACGGTTAAAATAATAAGAGAAATAGTTCAATTTTAAACTATAGCGATCAATAAAAACAGAAGTTAAATTTAGTGTTGCTAAAAATGTATTTTTAACAAAGTAATTTTATTCTTAACCAAACAGTTAAATTTCTAATCAAGAAAATTAATGTTTTGCCAAAAAATACGAATTTTGACTATTTTAAATTAAAGAATATAAATTTTAAAGACGATTTTCAACAAATAGGGGAATAGTTGAATTTTCATTTTAAAAAATTAATTGTAATAAAAAAGGAAAATATTTTTTAAAAAGTTAAATCTTGATCCAATAAAATAAATGTTTAATACAGTAGTTCAAGTTTCAAGAAAGTTCTATCGATTCAGTTCGCATTTAGTTGCAAAATGAAAAAAGGGAGAAGCTTCTTGAGAACAGAAGAAGAAAGAGGAATTCGTTTAAAAAGGGGTAAAAGAGAAAAACAGAGCAAAGAGTGTGAATTCTGTATTCGGATGCTTTACTTGCCAAATAAAATCACCAATATTTTTAATCCTTTCAAGCTTTTCTAAAAATTGTTATTTACATTTGTATTTTCCATGTGTGACTGTCCGCCCTCCCCCCTCTGCACACACCTCAGAAATCTTCAGCAGAACTTGTTGCCCCCCAACATCATTGCGACGTAGCTCTTGAATGGCCCCTAAAGAATTCATGCACGATTTGTGTATTTACTTTTGTATAGCACAGAAAAATTTACTACTTTTTTACATCAGAATCCATAAAATTGGTCAGATACGATTAGGCTTTACCACATTATAGATATATACAATATTAGGAATGAACAAGAAGCAATACATTTTTTTGGCTAATTTTATGTTCTGATCCAAATCTGTATACTTAACTGCGATTTTTTTGGTGAATTATACGAAAATCACTCGCCATTATTCAGTTGCTGGTGAAACTATAAGAGAAAAAAAGTAAAATTAACAACCTCAGCGAACGAAGATAGCCGCAGTCGTAACCTAAAAAGAAATGTCCGTCTGGGGACCAGAAGAAAGGGTTGAGGGTAGCCTATGAGGGTGGTTGGTAACTGGAGAAATCCATTCCACTATCCCTTTCGGGATAACTAAGTCTTCCCACTGCTATTCTGATTCGCTCTTCTTCTTTCACCTTATTCGCTTCAGCACCCACCAACCTCCATTTCTTTTGCTTTACTACCCTCCTACTCTCCTCTCGAATACTACCGAAAAGCTTTCGAAGGTGAATTTCACATTAAATAGTTGCTTCCCTCAGCTCAAGGAAATGCGTTATTTGCCAATTCAAGAACGTCAAAGGTTGAATGGGAATGTTGCATGAAATGAGATGAACATATTTTTAAAAACTTAAATCTGCCCTCTTCGCGGGCACAATTTCATCGCGCGAGGCGCGCGCGGCTCGCAAGTTTGAGAGCGCCTAGGGCGCGCGACGGTTGAATCTCGCGCTTCGCGCACGATAATAGGTTACCTCGCGCTTCGCGCTCGAATATTTATTCTTTGCATTTGGAATGCTTGAAAAAAACTTTATCAAAAAGATCTCTTTTAAATGGCAGTATTTATATGCGTCTTCATATTCTGAATTGTCTCCTTAATTAAATATAGTCAAAGATTAAGTTTCTCAAAGCTCTGTAGGCTTTGAGGTACACATTCTCATCGTGACACTCGAGCTGCGCACTCGATTTCCGATAGACATTTGTAAACAGGTTTTGTTGGATTTTTTTTGTAACTTTCGTCGTTTTTCCACACATTTTTTTTATTTTACTTTTTTCAACGTTATTTTTCACGAATAAAACAAAAAGTACGCGTCCTATCACGAAGTGATTTTTAACGAAATTGTAGATCTTTTTTGGGATAACCATTTTTGTAAATTCATCTATTTTTGTATCCTACATAGTTTGTCCACAAAATGGAATTTTTTGTTTTCCATTATTTTTGTACAATCAAAATTTGAATTTTCGATTTTTGAAGAAAATCCAAAAATTGGTTATCATAATCTTGTAGGGATTTCAAAAAGAAATGTTATTAGGAGAAATTGTTTGTTCTTTTCATTACTATAAATATCTGTACATAGAATTTTTAAATTCAGAAAAAAGTGGTCTCAAAAATTTTCAAAATGCGCTCACTTTTTGAATTTTTATCAAAAATTGCTGATTAAGGAACTCGTCCTTTCTTTTAGGACCTAGACAAAGTGTGAAAAAGATGGATTTGATTCGTTCATTTTTTCGAGAGTTATCGTGTTTACGGGCGGACGGCCGGACGGACAGACAGACAGACGCCATCGTGAAAACCTGATTTTCGGATTCAGGAGGTCTCGAAACGTGGAGATCCGTTAAAAAAGTGTGATGTCAAGTTTCCGACAATTCTAATACTTTCTCAATCATAAATGATGAGATTGTAAAAATGGAGGCAGCTAATACTTAAAAAGATTCCTAGTTTACGTCTATTTGGTCACATTCAACAGATGTGATGTCAATAAGTCATACAAGTTAGCACTAATGAGAACACTTTAGCCACCATGCTACTTTTCAAAATTTTGACTAATCAGGTTTCGCGGCCGTCGCGGTTTTGAACGTGATAGCTGATCCCGCTGATTATCTAATCTAACCTATGAATGCCTAAACACGAGAAATCGAAAATATAAAGCCAAATTAAGCAGGGTCAAATACATAAGCAAAGAATGGCATTGGAAATCAGCGAATTTTCTAAAAAAGGTAGATTATTAGCTCAGGAGTGTTTTGCAGCTAGATGTGATTCTAGGAAGGATAAAGATCAGAATAAAATTTTTATTACTTTTGCCTATATCGCAAAATATACAAACACATCGACAATGGGCAGAAGCTGTTTGGGCAGACTATTTCAATTCTCTTCTTCCTAATCATTATTATTCATTATTTGATAATAATACATTAAGACCGTTTAGGGACATTTGTATATTGAAATGTATGTTTAAAAACTATTTTTCCTTTTTTTTTAATTCGCATAATTGATGTAGTTTTAATTTTCCCGCGAAGAATTACGTTACACAGATATGGCCAATCTATGCGTTTGGCGAAAAATGCCGCGAGAGAAAGCAGTATTGAAACTTTATTCACGAAGAAAACATGTTCCTCAGACCTTCAGCCCATGCACCAGAACGGCCGGATCTCGGAATAGCCGGAATGAGGCGTTGACCAATCAGAAATGTTCCGCGAAAACAGCTTCGTTCTTGCGCCGAACATTACCGAACTCAGCCTAAGTGCCTGAAATTGTTAAGTTCACGCCAAAAGGCGTTTCGTTCGCTAGTTCGGCACGAGAATTACATTGTTTCCGCGGAACATTTCTGATTGGTCAACGCCTCATTCAGGCCATTCTGAGATCTGGATGTTCTAGTGCATGGACTGGAGACTTATACAATAAAAAAATCTTCTTCTTGGAATATAATAATAAGCTATTAAAGAATCTAAATATTTTATTATCTCATTTCATGCAATATCCCCATTTCCTTATCAAACGGAGTTCCTGAAATTTCGTGGAATGATAGGGGACAATAATCAACCAGAAAATCTGCAGAAAAATCTAAGCGCATATTTCATGTTCATCATGCAATATTCCCAAAGTAGAATGTATTATTTGATATTTAATTAGATTAGAATTGTGGAAAGTTTGTTTTCATTACTATATTGGAGCAATACCGATCGTACTGTAAACCACAGGAATCAATTTTCAAAGTTGTCAATGGGCTAGTTATGAGGTTTATATTGATCAAAGTGGGACAAAACAACAAAAATCGCTCACGAAAATTATGCACAGATAATGCAAAAACTAATGTTTGCACTTGAAATGCAAATAAACAAGTTTGGTATGACATACGTATCAGCTGTGTCAAAGCAGCTCTATCGCAGCGAGTAGACAACTTTGAACTTCTACGGGCCTGTGGGTAAAACAGATTGAATGATTACCGACAGAGAAAGCTAGAAGTCAAACTTCTGTTGTAAAGTCTAAATGTGTCCGTCGATAATCATTATTTTCATAAATAAACTTTCCTCTTCCCCTAACTCATTGCAAGGCCACAAACGATCCTTCCATA
Source organism: Belonocnema kinseyi (assembly GCF_010883055.1). Lineage (NCBI taxonomy): Eukaryota > Metazoa > Arthropoda > Insecta > Hymenoptera > Cynipidae > Belonocnema > Belonocnema kinseyi. The sequence continues at coordinate 44,378,255 of NC_046664.1, forward strand.
TTTTTTAACATTTCCCAAAAAGAATTTCCGCGTTAGTTAAACTTTTATTTTTCAATATGGGTGAAAAAATATTGATTTTAGGGCTGCCTTGATCAGCTGTTATATTCTTCACATGGCCTTAAGGGCATGTGATACTTAGAAAATTGCCGATTTTACCAGTTTTAGGTTCCGACAGCTTTTTTTCTTTAATAATCAATATTTTGTCTTAAAAATTTGGGACACGATAGCGATCATGCTAACGGACGTCCCCACACACTTTTTTTTGGTTTAATTCAAAAAAGTTTTAATTTAGCAAAATCTGATTAATTTGCATAGCGCTTAGGAATTAGTATCGATTTTACCACTTTTAGGTTCCGACGGCTTTTTTCTGGAATAATCAATATTTTGTCTTAAAAATTTGGGAAATGATAGCGAACATGCTAACGGACGTCCTCAAACACCTTATTTGTGTTTTTTTTTCAAAAAATGTTTTGATATTGCTAACAACGTATGTACATTTGGAGGTTATGTATGTTACAATTCTCCTGTGCGTTACTTCCAAACTACACAATATTTTTGGCCGAAAACTTTGGACTTCCAAATAAACATAGTAACTAATCTCCCGGAACTAACCCTTTTTGCAGGCAATCAAAAAAGTTTATTTCATAAATAATTTCCAGATTATCGGAAGGGCAGATATGAAAAACGTCGTAACCTCAAAATAATACATATGCATAACATTTTTATTTAGCACAATAAATTTTTTTGTTATTATCCCTCAAAAAAGAGTCCGGGGATGTCCGTTATGATATTTTATAGCATCTCCGAATTCAGTTTTTAAAAATTTTCATTTTTGTGGAAAAAAGCCGGGGAAACTGTAAGTATCACATGCCCTTAACCAGAAAAATTTAATTGAAAAAAAATGAAAGTTATACCAAGAGATAACTTTTTGAACCAAAAATACAAATGCAAAAAAAACAGTTAAATTTTCAATAAAAAGAAGTCTTTTAAAAATAGTTGAATTTTCAACAAATAATTAAATTTTCAAGACAGTACTTAAATTTTTAAGCCAATAGTTGCATTTTTAACCTAGAAAGATACATTTCAAACCAAGAAGGGTAATTTTTAATGGAAAAAGATCAATTTTTGACAAAATAATTGAACTTTTTACTGAAGAAGATTATTATTCAACCAAAAAATAGCACATTTAAATTTTTAGTATAAAAAATTAATTTTCAACAAGGAAAACGAATTTCAAATTCGTTTAATTTTACGAAAAATTACGAATTTTGAACAAAATAGTTCAATCTTAAACGAAACACGTGAATTCTCATTGAAATAATCAAATTGTCAATTAAACTGAGAAATTTGTTTACAAAAAAATAGTTTCTAATGAAAAAGTTTTATTTCAAACCAAGTGGTAGATTTTTTAATCAATAAGGATTTCAATTTTGCAAATAATAATAAAATGAATAGTAAAAATTGCTGACAAAAAAGATGAAAATTTTAGAACACAGATGAACTTACAACAAAAAAGTTATTTGGAACCAAGAGAAATTTGCAAAGACTTTCAAATGGAAAAGATGACTTTTCCACCATAAAAGATGAGTTTTAATTCCAAAAGGTCAAATTTAAGAAAATAGTTGACTCTACGAACAGAAATTTTTTCAATAAAACAGAAGAGTTGTCAAGAAAATAATGTGCTATAAACACCAAGAAAGATTAATTTTTAACTAGAAATGGAATCGTTATATTTTTATTTTAAAAATTAATTTGCGGCAAACAACAAATTTTCACTAAAATAGTTAAGTTTCCAAGCAAAAAGATTACTTTTCTACCAAAGAAGTTGAATTCGGTATGAAGAAATTAATACTTGATAATTCAGCTAAATAAAATTTTAATTTGAAATCGAAAAGATAAAAAAATGAATTTTTAATCAAAGAAAATAGCTTTTCTACCATCAACGATTGAATTTTCAAAGCAAAGGGAAAAATTTTCAAAAAAAAGTTGAATTTTCAACTTACCCATATAAATTTTTAACAAATCAGTTAATTTTCTACCAAATAAGTGAATTTTTAACTAGAGTAAATCGAGAATTTTCAACTGAAAGTATCAATTTTCATACAAGAATGGAAAAGTTACATTTTCAGTGGTCAAAATTAATTGACAACTAATGAAATTGAATTTTTAACAACATATTTAAATTTTCGGCTAAATAAAGAAATTAAAAAAAAAAAGATTTTTCAACGAAGTAGTTCAACTTCGAACCAAATTGGATGACTTTTTAACTAAAACGGATGAATTCTCCACAAACCATGCGATATTTCGTATTTTCAACGTGTGCATGTCGAGTGCGTTTTTTTAAATATCATAAATATTATAACTTTAATCAAAAACTTTTATTTGAACCCCTGATGAAATACAGTCATAAATTTGAACTGCAATCATTTTTCATTTTTTTTTTTTGAAGACGGTTCTCAAAGTATACCTCCGGCTTTGACGATTACAGTTGGCTTGTAAGTTAACTCTACAAAAATTTCTAATCGGTCTAAAACATGTTTTTAATCATACCACTGCATTTTGACAATAGCCCAATATAGGTAATATAGTTAATTATCAATTATCTTGAACTCTTTAAATTTGTGTGCTCTCGAAAAATTTCATTAAGATAATTTGTATATCTTGTTCAAATCTGCTGATATATATATATATATATATATATATATGTGTGTGTGTGTGTGTGTGTGTGTATGTATGTATACTGCCCTGCAAAAGTTTGGACTCACTTAGAAGAATCGTTTTTTTTTGTTGCATTCATCGCTTAAATTATCGTTTTCAGACCATTTTATACAATGTATTTGTTCAGACCAATATACATCGATACTTCAAAATGCACGCCAATGACTTCAAACCCCATGTGCCGTCGATTCTCTCTACAATAACCTTAAATTTCGTCACTCTGACACTTAAAAGACAGTTGCTCATTGCACAATATTTTTATCAATATTTCTACTTCAAAATTTTGTCTATAACCTCAAAATGGCAAGAGCAAATCAAACACCGAAAGAAAAACGTGCTCAGATAGTAATTTCAAGTGAAGCCGGCCATTCGCAACGAAAAATTGCACAAATACTGGGAGTTTCACAGATGATAGTCTTATACAAGTGTTAATTAAGCAGTCCATACTCAAAACAGTGCCAGATATCAGAGTCAAGTTCAATCAAACGCTACCGAAGCCGATCTCCGATACAACGGCCACACGTCGGTTGCATGATGTTGGTTTGTATGGACGGGTCGCTGCCAAACATCCATTGTTGCGATCGGTAAACGTCCTTAAATAACTCAAATAGGCAAAAGAACACAAAAATTGGTCTATCGAACAATGGAAACAGGTGTTATGTATTGATGAATCCAAATTTGAAATTTTCGATAGTAAACGGTGAATATACTGCCGCAAAAAAACTAACGAACGGCACGCACCTTAATGTGTGAAGCCAACAGTTAAGTTTGGCGGTGGAATGTGATTGAATGGGGTTGTTTCTGCTACGCTGGTGTCGACACCTTGGTAAAAATCGACGGAAAAATGCGGAAAGAAGACTATCACCAGATACTTCAGCGAAGCGCTATTCCATCTGGCATCAATTTGATAGAAAAGGGGTTTGGATTTCAGCAAGATAACGACCCTAAACATACATCAAAACTTTGTAGGAACTATTTAAGATCGAAAGTAGTTGCACGTACTCTTAAATTCATGGAATGGCCACCACAATCGCCGGATATAAATCGCATCGAACTGTTGTGGAATGAGCTGGACAGAGAAGTGCGGAAACTGCATCCAACCAGCGAATCTCACTTGTGGCAATATCTTCAGCAGGCTTAGCCACGATTGCGACTAGAAAGACTTCAGAAATTAGTGGAAAGAATGCCCACAATTTGTAGGGCAATCATCAAATCGAAAGGCCAACATATTGATGAAAAACGGCTGGATTGATTTTCTCAATTTTTTCCAGAAAAAAACTCAAGAATATCTCAAATAAAAGTTTAGTATTTATTAATGAAATGCTATTCGAAACAATAACGTTGTATGAAACTGTCTGGGAACGATAATTGAAGCAATAAATAAAAAAAAGATTTTTCTAAGTGATTCCAAACTTTTGTAGGGCATCCAGCAGTTCTAGGAAGGCTGAGAACGGAGTGACTGATTGCGAGAGTTTGGTGTATTACTTAGCTCTATCGAATTGCGAAGCGAGTGCTTCAAAACTAGAAACTGTATGCAAAATAACCTTTATTATAAAAGGCACATCCTAAAGAACGCTGAACGTCACAGAGAAAGCTGCATAACTTTTTTATTTTAAAATTTGAAAAGAAAAGAAAAATGTACCTCCCAGATCTCTCTTACACGGGAAAAAATTCTTAAGGCAAACGAATGAATCGAGAATATATTCAACTCAAAGAAAGTGTCCGCTTAGATTAGGTAAAACATTTATTTACAGGAGTTAAACATTTAGTTACTTCCCGAGTGAAAGTGCTTCGACTTGAGTTCGACTTGGTTATGTCTTGAGTTCGTCTCCACGACAGATAAAACGGCGTTTACTTGTCTTAAGTCGAGCCTTGTCTCGGCTAAGACGACGTTTACTTGACTTAAGACGAGCCTTGTCTTGGCTGAGACTATCGAACCTTCTTTGGCTCATAAATGAGATTAAAATTGATAACAGAGGAATTTGTAGTTATTAAATTAGTTATTTTTAATTTAAAAATTTAGAATCGGTGGGTCGGTATCATCGTCAAACAAGAATAATACAAATAACAATCCGTAAATAAGTTGATTTAATATGTATATTATATAAAAATATACAAGATTGTTTAAGCATTAACAAAGATTAGCTTTTATGACTGTTAGAAATAACTTTTTTTATGGCAGGTATACGCTCGAAGTTATGAGCCGCACGTGTTGATGTCATAAAAATACGACTCAAGAGATAAATTTATGTCTTCAAGACATGAAAAATTGTCTCCAAGACATAAATTGAAATCTGGCTCCGTCTCAAAACTGAGAAATGCTCAATTATACCTTTTTGACTTTAGCATGTCTTGATTGGGGGAAATTCAAGTCGAAATAAAGACCAGGCATTTTTATTCGGGCTTATGTAAATAGTTCTCGTAAATCAATAATTTGGACGAAATTACTAAGTTGGAGAGTTTATTATTTTCGACAGATTATGTATAATTTTATTATTTTCAGATTAGAAAAAAGTCTAGTTGTTATAGAAATATTTTAATTCACAGTAGCCAATCTTTCGTCTGGTATCGCGAAAATGAAATTCCCTGAAACCCGTATAATGCATTTGGAGGTCAAGTTTGTTGTTTTTATCGCGTTTCTTGATATTTCAATATAGTTATCGCCTACAATCGAAACAATTGTAAATTATTATTACCCTGTCATAAACTCTATTTAATATTAATATTCGCGAATATTTAAAGTGGTAAAAAGCGTTTAATTTTCCAAGGTAAATCTGAATTGTCACTGCTCCCGATTATACCGTCGCCATTTTATTTCGCTGCTCCAACAATGCACGTGCGCTCTTCCGATAATTCCTTCAGACACCTATTATTAAAATCCCTATTATAGCTATACTTATTAGAGAGGTGGACTATACGATATCCATGGTATCTGGAAAATGGTCAAGGATATTCATTTTCGCTGATCCAGGGATCTTTTTTAATTTTTTCGTTTGTTTTCAGCTACATGTTTAGCTATAATAAGGAATAATATCCCTGTCACAGCTCAATTTATTTTTATAATTTCATTGAAAAATGATAGGCAAATCCTGAAAGAAATAACCAGTTTAAATGGTACGACGCGTCCCCATAAATAAAAATATTAACAAACAAGGATTCGCATAACTGTTTTCTTTTTTACTTAAAAAATATATTATTGAGGTAATACTTAGCTTTTTCGAATCTTCAAAAGAGGCGAAAATGCCCGCTTCAAAATGAACTAGTAATATCTCACTGATTTCCAGTAAAATCTCAATGGTTGAAACATCCAGAAGTATGTCACTCACAATCAGTGCGTTTTTACTGGTTCACTCAGTGGGATTCCGTATTGGGTCGAAGGCGTTGTCTTCCGTCAGTTGGTTGTGTATGGCCCTTATCATTCATAACTTTTGTGCTAAAATTTGTAAAATTATCTTTAAGAACGGCAATTTAATCTCACGACAATACTTGAGGCCCAGGATTCCATAAAATAGGATTTACTATATTGTGCCTAACTATGGAGCCAAGTGGCCTGGGATCTTCCGCCTTTCAAGCAAAATATATTATATTACCAACTTATCACATCCATGCTTAAAATATTTTTAACACAAATACTAGTTAAAAATAAGTCCGTTTTCGACAGTTTTAAGTGATATGTGTCTGAGCAGCGTGAAGCGCTATATCACTGGTATATTTAGTAACGAAGTTTTAGTTGAGTAATTCACTGGTTCACTGAGTCAAGATCGGAAAATCACTGGTTTAGCAGTGATAATTAAAAATAATAATTCAGCTAGTGGTAATTACACTGGTTCAGATTAAGACAGTATAATTAATTTATATATAAAAAAATACCAAACGTAGATGTTAACCCACTTCTAGATCAAACTGGACCATAATATTTTACAGACATAATTCAGGTCTCAGATAGACTGCAGATATTAGCCTAACATTTTTTCTTCTCCTAGAAAAAAAGTGTGGCGGAAGAGCTGACGTTCGACCAATTTAGAAATCCAAGGATGTAGGAAATTTTAGGGTCCAATTATTTCGCGGTGCAGGACCGTCAAACTTTTTATCGCTTCAGCCGCTTGTGTCCCTGAAATTGCGGGTAGAAGTGGGATAATGAGCAATGAACAGTGAAGAAGAGTGGCAGAGAGTGAAGCTTGAAAATAAGAACACTGCTTGGAAATTTATCTCACGAAAATCTCCACAATATTAACGCCTGGCGGTCAACATTTTGCGACGATAACGTAGTTTTATGGGCGACGTTCCCGTAATAACGCTTGAAACGCGGGTTGTTAATGTGATAAAGTATTAAAATATTAAGTCCGAGGAAAGTTAAAAATTTAAACTGACAGAGGAGTTTCATACATGCATGAGATCGTAAAAAACTACGTTTCTATTTATTCAAAGCGATATTCAAGGAATTGCAACAGACTTCATGGGGGGAAATTTGGATAAGTATAACACTATTAATTGGTAGTAATTTTCTACTCATTCAAATAGCATCAATTGGTTTACTGCTAATTAGTAAAAGTCTTATAACATAATGTGTAAGACTAGCGTACTAAGAAGTAACACTATTGAAGAAACGAATTGCACTATTGTAGACGAATTAGAACTTATTTAAAACGATTTAGCAAAAAGCGCAAAAACAACTGACAGATGAGAACCCTCATTTCTCTCCAATTTAATGAAGTTAAACGACGATAGATAGCGCTGGCGTCTTAATTCTCGCTACACATCGAATCAAAATGAAGCGATCATAAGGCGCAAGATTATCCAGGTCAGGATAAAAATCGAAAATTATCTTCGATTCATGTACAGTTTATCTGGCAAGATTAATGTTCGTTGCGGTGAACCCTTCATCTGGAATCGATGTCAACTTTATTTTCTTCTGTGTACGTTCGGCTTAGAATTCCAAAAATTTTGACATATAAAACTTGCGCACAGCTTCAAAAACAATGCAGAAACATGCGAACCCGGGAAAAATAATAGAAAACCAGCGGTAAAACACTGTGCATAAAATTTTTCGACCGCTGGAATGCTTGTAAATAACATATAAATGGGTTTTAATTGTAATATAACGTTCAATTTTGATTCAAATGTTATAAAACCAATTCGTAATGTTTTGCTGTAATAAATGGACAAAAAATGTGTAGTTTAACAAAATATGAAAAACTGTAACAATAACAACGATTTTCGTTCGCCCTGTAAAATTTCTGCAATATCTGTTAGCAGGTTTAGGCCACAGACCCTTCAATTCCATTCTAGGAGAAATCATAATCGAAGATAAATTGCTAGACATTCACAAGCATTCCTTTATCCATGAACGGAATTTGTAATCATGTATGAATTTCGACTGATTAGAAATACAAAAATATTTGTACATCCAACTTAGAAATTTATAGATAATATTGCCACGTATTTATAAGCCTCTCTTTCGGAAATATTTATTTCGAGAAAAAAATAAATTGTACGATACATTGGATTGTAAATATGGCTCTAATTGTATATGGCACTTGTTATCTGTGATGGGGATGACGGGTTTCACACTCAATTGTTCCCAGCAACCTTAATATATTTATTCCCCTGTTTATAATTTTTTTCAGTGAATTGTCAAGTGTTCCCAATATTCGTCTTCACTCTCTTCATGCTCCTCACCATCACCATTCATCTTGGCAGAAATAAATGCATATTTCATTCAGCATAGTAATAACTTGTTTTGAATGAATTTTGAAATACTGTTGAATTTTAGATACACTTGTGTCTTCTCTTTTCATTTATTTCCAGTTATATCCATATAGATATACTTTATTTCTATGTATACTGATGGGTGTTACCATTGAATACCCATATTCATTTCTTTTCATCAAAAAGCATCACATTGCATATTACAGCACACAATCACTGACATATATTATCAAACCTTTCACATAGTATTTGTTTTGTTCTCTGCAACCTGTCAGTGAATCCTAAAAATATTCAGAAGATATGAACAATAGCATTCAACCAACCCCAATATGATTTAGGATATTCCATAACTGAAGTTTAAACATTTTTTAATTTGCAGCTAGCAGTTCCCATAAAAAAATGGTTGATTCTCTGTTTCTTAAAAGTTATGATGCTTTGCATTTTCAAAATGCCACTGATATTCCAGATACAGTTCCATATAGAGACAATGATGATAGTGATTTCTTCAAGGCCGAGATAAACTTACAATTAGATTGCCACCAATCTGAAGATGCAGAAATCGATGAAGAATATAAAAAGCAAGCTTTGTAATATTAGATGTCGGGGAAAAAACGTAAATTAAAATTTGAATCTGTCCAAGTAAGATTCAAGCGATTTCAGCTATATTGATGGAGAAAACAGATTGCGAACGAAGGAACTCAATTTCAAAAGCTGAACATAATTTCTGAATAAGTATTGAACCAATTCAAAGAAGCAGCTCAGAAATTAATAGTGGTTCATGATTTGAACATTTGGAGGTGGGCTATAAAAGTTCGAGATTAAGTGTCTTTATCACCAAATCTATTCAAAGGTTCTTCTAAATGGGCACACGTATCTAAACAGAAACATAAAATTGTTTCGAGAAAAGTAAACAAATTCGTCACGCAAAAGTCAATTATTGATTTTCCAATATGATCAAATACGCATGGTACAAAAGAGGTTACATACAAAATAAACCACTTTGGCTTGAAAATCCCGCAGATTACTGCATTAAAAACGGGGCGCCAATATGTGACTTATGCAGTGACGCAGCCATTATAAAATGTGTATGGTGCAAAAAATCTTTGTGCATGAAGCAGTTATTCAGTGATAAATATATTTGCATTATACATGCCACAATTTTTTATAAAAAATTGCAAATAGCATAATTGCATAATTTTCTGCCTAATTATTTCAAATGAAGTATAGTATTTTGAAAAATGATGAAAACCAGATTGAAAAATTGTTGTTTACTTGAAAACAAGTGAAAAAAGGCGAAGAGCAAGGTGCGAATTTCTTAGCACCGATAACTTTTTACTGATAAACGTTGGTAATGATTAATTATTTGTCAATTGTGATATTTTGAGTTTTGCAATTTGGACCTCAAATGGGAATTCCGCCACATTTAAAAGTCCTTAAGAGCTTTTTAGTATTCAAATACTAAATGATACATTATACTATACATTTTTAAAGTTTGATTCGAATGGGCGAGTGATATTTCTTTATTGTTACTTGCAAGTGAATTTGTAACTGTATCTTCTAAAAGAATTGGGAATGCTAGTGATAAATAAATTTATAAACATATTGCCACTAACTATTTCAAACAATAGTTTTTAATAAATTTGAAACGTGATTTTTCAATTAATTTAAACCTGATTTCTCAATGAAGAAAATTGTACTGAAATGAAATAATGAATTATTAAATACCAATCTTTTTCAAAGAAACTTTCCCAGTTCCCTTTGAACTATTGAATTATTCTTCAATATGAAACAAACCTTATATATTATAATAATATTAGTAAACACCATCATTTATCTTGCAATAAATTGGAGTCAGAATTCACTTATTTACAAAAGAAAAATCGCGATAGTAATGACAGCTGCAGCATTACAGCGTGCATACGCATGTCCTATACGACAGACGCAATTTATTTAAAGCAGTATATTAAAAATAAATTTTAGCTTATACTTGAACGGCAACAATAGAAAATTATTAATTAAAACAAAAATATCAGTTTAACTTTGAATTTTTTAAAGATGTGAAAAATTAATTTTTTTATTGAGTTCAATGCACAGTGCTTTGAAAAAAGTTGAATATAGTTTCGTTTGATTTAAGATGAAGATATTTGAGTTTCGTTATGTTCAAATTTGTCTAAACAAGTGACTATTTAATTCATTTTTGATTTTCCGACAACGATCGAATGTGGCATCGTCCTCATTATGATGGCTCATGGCTTGGGTGGTTGGTCTTTATGATGACGTACTGGTGAGCTGGACCTTGGTCGTTTGCTTGATCCTACAAGCAAAATATAAAGTTTACTGTATTAACAATTAAACAATACATAATTTTAAACTATTAGGTAGGGTATCAGTTATGCAGGAGAAAGTGTCTTCTACCAAAAATGGCGCTTATGAGGTTATACTTTTGGATGTCATCCTATGGGCTTAGTCTAACCACAGTTTTTCAGACTCACAACGATAAGCTAAGGATGAAAAACTTTGAGAGGGTATGTTAGACCTATTCTATGGGATGACTAATTGACCATTTAATAACCCATTTACCTATAAATCTAATAACTCATTTCCCTAAATATTGCCCTTATAGAATAATACATAGATTTTTTAAATTAATTTTTCGGGTTGGCTACATATTCTTGAATAGTATTTTAGTTTTTCAATTACCTGATGGCGAACTGGGAGGTATATATATTAAATCAAGAAACACGAAATGATCATGATTATAAATTGCAATAGCATGTTTATTTTGATGGTACAGTATGTCACCATGCTGTGGTGCCTGTACCAAAATCATTCTGCTATCTTCATCTGTGGAAAAAACATAGTCATTAATTATTTTAAGAATTTGAATAATCATTACATTAGTACTAAATTGTTTTAAATCGTAAGTCTTCTAATAGTTGATTGTCCAAGAAATGATATTTTGAATTTTTTTAATTCCAGCAGTGTTCTCTAATTTTAAAGAAATCATATATACTAAACGTTTAATAAAAGTCGGTTAATATACGGAATTTTGTTTCGAGTATACACTATTTTATAAAACACTGCAGGGGAAAAAATTTTCTGGGTAGAATATGCTAATATTTTGATAAAATTGTATTTTAGTTTTCTAATCACCTTCATGCACAACAGGATATAGTCGATGAAACCTTCCGTTTCGGAATACTAAAAAGGGAACATGATTACGGTATAGATAATCACCATTTTCAATTATTACTTTTTCGGGATATTGCAGGCCTTTGTATTCTCGAATTGTTTCTGTGAGAAGAATATATTTTTAATTATTTCAAAAATTCAAAAAATTTATTTAAAAAAAGCAATAAAATTAAAATATTTTTCAATTTAAAAAAATTAACTTGATCCTCATGATTTGAATTTCAAAGGAAAAACTTGAGTGGGCTTAAAAAATTGTTTAGGTCGAAATTGCTTATTTCAAAAAAGTTCTATGAATTTTTTTGTTTTAGATTTAACTTTAAATGAAAACTTCATGCGTTATATAATCCTCACGAGCAAAGGCTGATTTATTTGATTCAAAATTCTTTACCATTTTGTTCGCTCTTGTTTGATTAAAATTAAAATGATTTGTAAACAATTTATTTACAACGATAATGACTACATGATTTCTAAACAAAATTTCAATGAAACTCATCCAAACGAGATTGTGAAGAATTTTTCATGAAATGAAATAAACTTTTTATATTTAGGATTATATACAAGTAGCAGTTTGTATCTACAGTTAAGTCTAAAGCACAAGAATCTATGTAACAATTGTTCATTTAAAAATGCCAAGTAAAATCATTTTTTATATATTTTTTCTATTTTAATTATATTTTCTGTATTTATTTTTTTGACTTTTTTTAACATCTCGAAGTGAAAAACTGAGAATCATTATTGAAACCTTCACCTGGAGTGAGCTCAGCAACATTAACTGGATGGTTCGGCCGATAACGACAGTTCGGACGAGATACCTGATTGACAGGACCTTGTGAATTGCGACGAGGTACCTGATTAGAAGGACCTGAAGGATTTTGGCGAGGAACCTGATTAGAAGGACCTGGTAATTTGCGACGAGGTACCTGATTGACAGGACCTGGTATTTTGCGACGAGGTACCCCGTCAGAAGGACCTGGCGGGTCGCCATGATTTGGCGGATCCGTTGATTCTGTAAGAAAAAACGAAAGGAATTTTTAGGACGTTTTTTTTAACAGACTACGAAAATTTGTTATTGGTGTAAAATAAAGGTACACCCTTAATGTAATTTCATTGTTATCCACGGGAGCTTGAAGGGTTCCAGTCAGAAGTTTTTAATGAATGTTATGCCATTTTTACTTTAGAATCTTACGTCGATGTAACATGAAGATGAAGTTATCCAAGATTTTTGGTTCTATTAAATAAAAAACTCAACAGAATTGTTGGAAAGTCATCCAAGTTCCCATATGTATGTCAACAGACAAAAGTGTATTTTTTGGGTATTTGATTAGAGGTACGTTGGTTGACCAATATTTATTAAATTTTTTTTTGGTGAGTGCGGGATACTCTCAGAGCACCGTATAATATTTTTAAATATTTTCATTATTAATTTTCAAGTATACTTAAAAGTAGATCTCAGGCGTTACGACTTTCTTTTATTTATCATTTTGTAGTAATTACTTGTAATTACAACTTTGTTTTCTCATCATGATTACTTAGCCATTATACTTGCTCTCCCATAGATAATCATAAACATATAAACATAAAAACCGGTTAATTGATTAAGTCCTCGAAATTCCATCAATTTATCTGTGACCGTCTTCATGTCACCGTGTTCAAAAAAATAAAATGCCAATTGTAATGAAAATTGTTTTCCTTTAAATGTCAGTCACAGTTTGACATTTCTTATTTAAGAAAATATGTAAGTGGCTAGAAACAGGTTTAAAAGATGTGTCCAGTATTACTGAAACTCAAGCACAGAAAAAACAAAATGTAAACCTTACAGCGATTACCCACGAAAAAAATTTACTTCTGTTTTTTCAATGAGATATTGGTCACATTAGAAGGTTATGTTGCAAACTTCTGGTTTGTGAAGACAAACCGAACCAAAAAAATTTCGAAAATACATTTAAAACCAAAAATTCATTCTGGGCATTTTGCCACTATAGATTTAAAGGCAACTCAAAAATAAGACACTTTTTTTTTAAAGAATCTGTATTATCATCGGAGAATAAAAGAATTTCCTAAGGGCTTTTCAGACTAGATGGAGCTAAAAATGAAAAATTTTTTAAATTAATTTTTGCTGAGAAAAGATTTAAAAAGTCGTTAAAAATTAATGTTATTCTCTGATGATAATACAGATTCCTTGACAATTTTAAATGCTTAACACCTCGCAAAATAATGTGTATATTTCTAAAAAAGCATTTTTCTTTCGATCTCTCTAGTAGCTGAAGGGAAAAGAAGACCTTTTTGCAGAAAGTCTGAATGTCTTGAAATTAAGAATTTCTGTGATACTATGGTGATAATACAGATTCATTGAAAAACTAATGAATAAATTTGGGTCAGTTTATAATATATTTACGACTTTTACCAGTTTAGAAGATATTTAAAAGTATTTAATAGATTTCGGAAATCCTTCACAAGAGTTTAAAAAATTGTTCCATGATAATATGTACTTTTAAAAATTCCCTAAAAGCTGAAAAATATTTTTTTTAAATCTTCAAAAATCTATATACATTTAATTTTAACTTTTGTTCATATCTTTCCAAAGGCTTTAGTAATTTCGAATCTTATTAAAATTTCATAATATTTGCGTCCATAATTTAAATTGTTTCTCATCTCCGTAAAAGTGTAAGGAAGTTGCCAAATTATAATATGGTAGTGAAATGTAATGATCATAATTATCTCATAACATTGTAAAATCATTTATAATCAACATGTATTTTTTAATTAATAAAGCCGAGAAAATTCGAGAAATAAATTTTGTCATGAAATTACTTATTTGGAAAATTTGAGTTACAAAATTGATGGTCTAGAAAATTTCTTATCTTTATTAATAGATAAAAAATGGAAAATAGCCACTAAAAGTCATGTCCATGCAATCTGGTAGTCAATTGGGTGTTCTATAACAACGTCACCGATATTTTCAAACAATTTGGTAACATTTATATTTTCAGATAGGAAACTCAACAAAAGTTTGAGTATATTTTACGATATTTCGATAGGGCCTTTTGTCTTTTTCAAGGCTAAAATCAGAGAAGTTTTGGTTTCATAATAATATTAAATTAATATCAAGTTTAAAATTAAAAATTTCAAACAATTGTAATAAAATTAAAATAAACGAAGTTTAAACTCCAGTAAAAAATAATAAAAGATAAAACTAAATACCAAATCACTTGTTCTGTGGAATAAAACATTTTAATGTTAAAAGACTGTTGAGGTTTAATCTGTAATTTTTTGTATGTCATACTAATAAAGTAAAAAATTTAAGTGACTTATTTAATCTCCTGCATATAAGAAGCGAATGGTAAAATAACTGAAGAACTACATAATTATCAATTCATTGCAATTTAATATCGTTCTTTTTTCTTTTTAAATTCAAACTTCTTGATGCAATACTTAAATATCTGACGCCTTGCTATGGATATTTTCTGTTTCATACTTTTTAAATTTACTTTCGTCGTATTCGATGCTCTAACCATAGTTTTTACTTTATCAATCAACTGTTTCATTATTATGTCCTTATTTAATTAATAAAACATTTATATGTTTTTCTCTTTATTCTTAGTTTTAATTATGGAATTTTTTAGTTAGTTTAACCAACTTGAAGCTCTGTTTTTTTATACGCAGGTGGTCAAGCAACTCATTCACATCTTTGACAGAATCAATATGAAATAAAATGAATTACGGTAACACCTCCGTAACCTTATAATATTAAAAATTTGTATTTTACGAAACATGTAATTTTGTATGCAGTTATATCTTCAATTATTTTCTATTGGCATTTAAAAATTGACTATTTTTTTAAACTGGTAAGAATTGTTTTGAAGTTTACTGTGTGCGCTTGGTATTTAATGATAGCCTTTTGAATAAATTTTTAAGGTGTAGCTGATGTGATATTACATAGGTTTTACTTATATCTCTTATCCATTATCTTCTTATTGCTCAAACATTTAGGCTCTAGAAGCAATTGAGAAATTAATATTGCGTAAAGCGTGCAATATATATCATCG
>NC_046664.1:44394019-44400264 GCF_010883055.1 Belonocnema kinseyi
ACCGCGATTTCGCTGGAAGCGGGTGCAATTTTTCAGATTAGCACCCGCTCCCGGCGAAATCCTGCGGTTGTCCTTATGACAAATTTTTAATTATATATTTAATCTTTCCCTTTTGCGGGTTTGAAGGCCTCCGCTCCCTGTGCATATATTTACAATTCCATCCTTAATCTAATTTAAGTACTACTTATATTCTACTCTTTCGCATTACTTAGGATAAGCAATAGTAATAGTAGTGACATTAATTCTTAAAATGAGCGAGCTTCCAGGGCTTCCGTTTCCTCTTACGATAAAAAATGCATTTTCCACGATATTGAAAACAATTTTCGCTTTTTACTGTCCCGTTTCAGGATCACCCGTTTGGCTCTGCTCTACTCCCTTGATTTCCCCTACTTCTTCCAATTTCTTCATTCACATCACTCCCTGTCCACTGCCATCCAAGATGCATCTTGCACACTAATCTACACTCAACTGTCCCTCTTTCTCTCCTGCACATCTCTCTAAAATATGTACCCATGACTCCATTTCGAACCCACATACTCTGCATACATTCGCCTCTTCATCCATCCAATATCTGCATGCTCTCACTCCTTCTCCCATTCTGAACCGTACAACTTTACTCCATTTTTCTTCCTTTTTTATTTTTTGCAGATATTCTGGTTCCGTCAACCCTTTGACCATCATATACCATTGATTGTACCTCGAATCTATAATCATTGTCCATCTCTCTTCTCCTTGTTTAACTAATATCTCTAACTCTATGTCCTGCCACTCCATAACCCCTTCTAGAATATTACACACCCTTTTCATTTTCTTCTTTTTTCTTCCCATTTTGAATTTCCCACATTACCTCTCGCTTCATTGCTCCGAATTTCGCTGAAACATGCTTGTGCTATTCTACTTTCCTCTGCCCCTTTTAGATTCTCCTTAAACCTCCAGACCCTCTTAATTTGCCTAGTAACCATATTTTCTCTTCCTAACTCTTCTTTTAACATATCCTGGGCAACTCCAGCTAACCCCCATTACCCACCTCAGAAAGTGCTCATGTATGCTCTCTACTTTCCTATGTTTCTCCCATCCCCAGATCTCCACACCATAACACAACACCGCCCACACCAACGCATCAAACAACCAGACCCTCATTCTCCAACTGTTCTTGAACCTTCTCTTTCCTATACCCCATACTTGGCCCATTACTTTAGTCACACATTCAATTCTTTTCCTAACCTGCAGTTCGGTTCCCCCTTCTGCCTCAAAGTAACAACCTAGGTAACAGAACTCCTCCACAATTTCCACTTTTTGTCCGTTCATCTTCCAAACGTAATTTATTTTGCTCTTTCTATTTCTGAAGCACATCACCTTTGTCTTATCTACGTTCACCGTTAGCTCTTTTGTTACCACATACTCTTCGAAGATTCTCATCATTAGGTTCATCCCCTTCTCATCATCTGCTAATAGAACTACATCGTATGCGTATGCTAGAGAGTATAGTTTGCTATTACCCAAAACCACTTCGCCTTTCCCTTTCTCCTTTAGCTTCTCCTCTAATTCTGCCAGGATGATATTAAATAGCAACGGATTCAACGGGCAACATCGGCCTGTCCAAAAAACCTACCCTTTTTTTCCTATTTTCACCCTTATCCTGTTTTCAGTAAAAATTTCCTTTATTCTCTCCACCAACTTTTCTTCTACACCTCTCTCTTTCATTGCCTGCCATAGCACTTTTCTGTTAACTGAGTCAAACGCTGCTTTGAAATCTACGAGCAAAGCGACTAGTTCCCCTTTCTTTCTCCCCAAATTTCTGTTAACTAAATAGTTAAGTACGTAGATGTTGTTTATAGTTCCCATCAATTTTCGAAATCCTGTCTGATTATGTGGGATACTTTCTTTTTGTTCTACTTGACTCTCCAACCTTTTTCTTAAGATTTCTGCATATATTTTATAGCCGACTGATATGAGAGTGATCCCCCTGTATTCCTCTACCTTTTTTCCTTCCCCTTTCTTGACAAACGGTACCACCAGTCCCGTTGTCTACTCGTACGGCCAACCTTCCCCTTTCCATACGTTGTTGCAGATCTTCTACATCCTCACCCTAATTCCTTCTCCTCCATGCTTCATCGCTTCGTCCTCCATCCCATCTTCTCCTGTCGCCTTGTTTCTTTTTAACCTATTTATTGACTCATGCACTTTTTCTCTTGTTATCTCGTTCACTTCCTCCATTTCTCCTTGGAATATTCTACACTTTTCCCCTTTGATCTTATTTTGCTTTCCCCCTAATAGATCCTTAGAATAACCCGTCCATTCCTCCATTTCTATTTCTTCGTTAACGCCCTTCCTGTCCCCTCTATCCCTATTTATCACAATCCACACCCTACTTTCTTTGATCGCTTTTTCTACTTCTGCTTTATATTCTTCCTTTCTCCTTTGTCTTTTTCTTTCGAGCATCTTCTCATGTTCTATTTTTCACCTCTTATACTCCTCCTTCCCCATTTCTCTTTTTCTCCATTTGCTCACACACTCTTTCATTCTTTCTTTACACTCCCAGCATTCCTCGTCCCACCAGTCTGTCTTTCCTCCTACTCTCTCCTCATTAGTTCATATTAATTTAGTATTTTATCAAAAGCCCTTTATGTCGGGAAATATTCTTTCTGACATGCCAAGAACATTAAAAAAATTCATTTTATGAATTTTGATTACTAGACTCGCAAAAATATCTTTTCATTTAAACCAATGAAACATTATATCAGTTTGTTATAAAAAATTGTTTTGTTTGAATAAATGTTGTAATGAAAATATTTTATCACAAGATTATTTTTCATAATAATTTTTTTCTACTGTTCGAACACTTTTTGTTTAAAAAACTTGTTTATAATGTCTGTTACGAAAAAAACGAATAGCGTTATCCAATTTTACAGAAAAATTACATAGAGTCCATGTATTTGACAATTTCGATCTCAAACCTATTTTTTAAATAGTATAAGTCAACAATTATATCCTACGAAAACCACTTGCGCATTAATTTCTATTACATAACAAACTGGGCTAAGAGAAATACTGCCTATGCCCGTAGAATGCAATGGTGTTATTAATTTGTTCATAGCAGATATTATGAAACAAATTGTTTGAACAAAAATGGTTTGCAAGATGTCAAATTAAAAAAAAAATACGGTTAAATCATTTTTTGATGAATTATTTTCATCCGAACATTAATTTTTCTGATATGTCAATTGGTCTGTCCATGAAACCTAATCGTTTAAAAAATGGTTTATTACTTTATAAGTTGTTTATAAGTTAAGTTATATAAATTTTTCGTTAATAATACCATTCTAAAAATAAATTTCAGCGGGTTTAAGGCAACAAATTTTTTTTAGAATTATCTTTTAAATTTGTTCAAATCAATTGTTTATTATAAACTAAAATTCAGAACAGAATATTGGTGATTTTTAAGTCTTTCTTTCTTAGTTGCGACTCATAGCTACTTTCTTTGAAAGATTCGTTCAAAGATAAGAAATCATATCTTTGAAATGAACAATTTTGTCGCTGTATTTTTCAAATATTGTTGAACATAAGGGCAAATACAAAAATTAGCTTCCTCACGTTTTGGAGAGATTATATGCAGTATTATTTAATTTAACAAATATGAAGCCTATATAACATTATTACAATCTTTTTCTGTGAAATTACTAAGCTTAAAATTATATATTATAATTTTGGATTCGTTAATCGTTTGAGCACCGCAAATTCAAAAGGGAATCCCGAACATTCAGGATTGTTTTAAGAAATTCAGGACTGAGAAATCTAATGCCATTGCATGGTATCACGGAAGGCATTTTTCTGCAAATGCATAATTGTGCGGAAAGATGGAATACTTGCAATGATAATATATTTTTCAACTGGTTGAAAATAAAATTCGAATGGGGTTTCAATATGTCGTTTAGAAGAAATGTATTATTGAGTACAGTTGATACCCGGATACAAGATGTTTCAACATATGATTGATTTGGTATTATATTATTGTATACTCACGAACATAATTAAGAGATATCAGAAAAGTGAAGAGCAGCGAACAAACAGAAATCTTCATTTTGCTATAGAGAGAGAACTGACTTTTAACTAAGTTCTAGAGCTACAACTGAGGATGTGCTCAATGTTTTACTTTTAAATGTACCAGCTATTATCTTATTATTGATAAAAATGATTGTCTTCATTAAAGTGACAAGATGGAGTTAAGACAATAAAACGTTTCGTAAAGAGTATATTTATATCGATATGAAATATTATAACTTTATTTACTTTCCTTGAAAATGAGCGTCAATGAACTCATGTACACCGGCGAGCCTACAGTAAGCCTGTTTAGAAGAAGCTGGCTTAAGGCGATGTTACGAGAGGGTTACATGACCAAACCTGGGCTTCAATTTTTCTTTCCCAACTTACTTCTAAACAAAATGAGGTATCGCTCTGAAAGTTTGGGAAATGAAAGAGGAGGTAATAAAGACCATGTCTGCTTTGTTCCGGTGGAAATTTTGAGAAAATTTTTTTTTAAAAGAAAATCCCAGTGAACGTTTTTTTTCCAAACTTACGTCCACACGGAATGAGATATCAAAGTAGGGCAAAACAATAAAAAACACTCACAAACATTATGCACAAATAATGCAAAAACTAATGTTTGCACTTGAAATGCAAATAAACATATTTGGTCTGACATACGTGTCAGTCTTCTGCTGTACAATCTAAATGTGTCCGTCGATAATCATTATTTACATAAATAAACTTTTTTCTCCCTCCAACTCTTTGCAAAGCCACATACGATCCTTTAATATTTATTAACATTTCTCGAGAAAAATTTCCGCGACAAATATGACAGTTAATAAAATAGATGATATTTCTCATAAATTGCGATGTTCATTCATTATTTTTCATGATACTTAAATAATAATTCAAAAAGGCAGTTTAAGTATCAATAAGGAACGGGCAAAGCTAAACTAAAGCCTTATGCTTGAGTGTAGGATTTGTTCATTTTGGATTATCATTATTATTATTATGTGTTTTTATTGATCTTTTACTCGGGTAAACCCGGTGATAGATTATAGCCACGGACGAAGTCAATTGAATGATGAGATTAGAATGTTCTAACTTAATTCAAATAATTTAATACGATGGTTGAAACCTCCTGCGATGATGTTGTAGGTATACAATTACGAGCGGCCGCGAGCTTTGGAGGTGACAACAGTCACCTCTGGATGCTCTGTTAGAGCTGACATCTGCCACTCCACGGGTTTTTAATCGCTGACTTCCTGATGATTAAGAAAGTTTCTTACAATGCGACAGGTGTTTACTAAAACCGCCTTCTTAGCTGCTGCCAATACCCTACTGACTCCTATATGTTCAAGATGTTCAGTGCATCTTGCATGCACATTGCCTGTAGTCGAAATCACAATTAGATAAATGGATGCATGGTTCACATTCCTCCATATGGTCTTAACTTCATGCCTTAACTCGCTATACTTGTGGATCTTGGTTGTGTGGGTTGACTGCAAATTTCGGTTAAGCGGACAAGCAATGTCGACGATATAGACTCTTCCACCTTTTTCTCCCCGCATCACGATGTCAGGTCGATTGGCCCGGATGTAATGATCGGTTTGGATAGTAACATCCCAATATAAGATGTAATATTCGCTTTCTAAAACGGGCATTGAAATGTATCTATATAAGGGCACCCATTCTTTAAAGAGTCCTCGGTTTAGGGCAAGTTGTTAATGTATAATGCCCGCTACATCATTATGTATGTGCGTATATGGTATTCTCTCTGAGTCATTACGCGACAGCGATCAATAATGTGCTCGATGGATTCGTTGGTATCTCCACATAATCGGCACCAGTCAACCACGTCTTGATGTAACACGTGTTTGCGATAATTCCTGGTGCTGACAACCTTGTTCTGTAATTCAATGACGAATCCTTTCGTTTCTGGATACAGAACACCCTATCTGAGCCAAATACGAGGGTAGTTCAATAAGTCCTTAGAATGACCAACAGATGGCGCGCGAATCGCTCCAAATCATCTGTTTTCAGTCAGCACCACTCCCGAATAGATATATGGTGCAGTCACAGTCCACACCTTCTGAGATTACGTGTTTTTATAACCGATTGAAAAAAAATTGTTCGTTAAGAAAAATGAAAAAAAACGAGTTCAGAGCGGTAATCAAACATTTTCATTTAAAGGGTTTAACTCCATATGAGATAAAAAA
>NC_046664.1:44400364-44411556 GCF_010883055.1 Belonocnema kinseyi
AGCCTTGGAGGAGATTATGTTGAGAAATAAAAAAAAAAATTCTTAAAAACGTTGTTTTTCTTGGTCAGGCCGGAAACTTATCAATCCACCCTCGTATTCAAGATCCGCTTGACAAATGGTTCTGTAAAGCGCAACATTTCGTTTGCTGTTAAAATAGTCCCGTAACTGTATAACGTGTGACTCACATAGTTTTTTAACATCTACAACGCCCCTAACCCCTATATGTCGTGGTAGAACTACCCTTTTAATCGCTGAATTTTTGTGGTGCATTCGGTGCTACGTCATTTCTACGCGAACAATTCTGTTTAACTTTTCAAGGTCGGTGTTAAACCATTTTATGAGCCCGAAGGAGTACGTGAGGACAGGGATGGCATATGTGTTGATCGCCCTGATTTTGTTTGCCGAGTTGAGAAAACTCTTCATAATTAATCCGAGTCTCGTAGTAAAGGCCATCATTAGGCTTGTCTTAACTATCGTATGTTGAATACCCTTAGATTCAAGAATACCCAGATATTTATATGATTCGCCTACAGCCATTGCCTCGATGTCATTTTCGAACTCGTTCTCTAACTCTGCGGCCCCTAATTGCCCTCTGATTAAATGCACTGTTCTGCATTTATCTAGTTCGAACTCCATGTGGATATCATTGGAAAACTGCTTTGTGACATCAATCACTTGCTGCAGTTTCTGGCCTGAACTAGCGTACAGCTTCAGGTCATTCATGTAAAGAAGATGGGTCACTTGATGACCATCCTCATTATCATGAATTCTGAACCCATGAGACATGCTGTTTAGTGTTTTGCTCAATGGATTCAATGCTAAAATGAACCATAGTGCGCTGAAGGAGTCTGCTTGAAATATACCCGTCGTAAAGCGTATTGATCTAGTTATCCTTGGTTGCCCATAATCAAAATACTTGATTCTTGTATCCCAGAGCCTCATCGCATGGCTTAGAAAGTCAATAATGCGTGGACAGATTTTGTAAAGTTTTAAGACTTCAAGCAAATAATCATGCAGAACGGAAGGAAACGCTTGCTTGTAGTCAATGTATGACATGTGTAAGTTCCTTTGATGCTTACGAGCTTGAGTCAGATGGGTTTTGAGCGTCTGGATTTTTTGGTATCATATACGTAGTAACTTGGAGCATAAAACCTGGCATTAAATCTGGGTGTTCAAAGATCTTCTGAATACAACTTGCCAACGCAAGATGCACACTCGTCAGGTACTTGTACCAGAAGTTGTGCACCATGTCCGGACCTGGAGCTTTCCAATTATTCGCCCTCTTCAAGTCAACTGAAACGTCCATAGCTGTGATGTTTGTCAGATGCATTTCTGGGCTATTGCTTGCCCTTGCTTCCTCCAGTTTGAACCACGCAGTGTCCAAATTGCATCCGTTCATTTTTCCCTAAACGCCCGACCAGTAGTTAGTCATATCTTACAATTAAGGGACTTCGGTGCCTTGGTGGTCATTTGGCTTTACTCTCATTTCACGATAGAACCTTGTTTCATCTGTCTGAAAGTTTGGGTTTTGTTGCCTTCGTGCATTACTTTCTTGTACCGACGCAGTCTGGCAGTAGGAACATCAAGTCTCTGTCGTTGAGTATCTAAAATTTCATCCAATATGGCTGGTGTTACTGTCTCGATGTGCCGAGGGTGGATGATTTTAGTAACATGATTCATCAGCTTTCTGGTTCTCTTTCCTTTTTATATTCAGTTAATCGACCCAATTTGCACCTTACTTTGCTGACATCCATATCCAACCTGATCTTCCATGGTGGATCTCGATCCCTTGCTGCGACAAAAACTGCATTTGCAGGCCTAGTTTTTTAGCCCAACGTTCTAACGGTTGCTACAGCTGCGCAGTATACGAGAGTTTGCACCTCTAACGCATTTTGTGCTACGTTCAAATACGTAGGTAAAACCTTACTGTCGAGATGTGCTATTAGTGTACGCAGATGATTTGTGATGTTTATTTTGGGCAGAGAATGCCTCAGTGTTGGTTCCACATATCTGAACTCTAGTAAAGCATGACCAAAATTCCTTTCCAGGTGCTGTAGTTCTTCTGAGATTTCCCTATCTACATCATCGTTAGTAATATCCGGATGTGGTTCTAGTAGATCCGGTGCATGATGCTTATTATCCCTAGCACCTATGCCTTCAGCATCAATCAAGTCTTCGTTGTCCACATCTTCCGAAGCGAGCTCATCAATAGGAAGCTGCCGTTCCACCTCCATTTTGATAGCAGCTATTTCAACAGCCGAAAGCAGTCTGTTTACAGATATTGAGCGTTTTTGATCTGCCAGATTCTGCTCATTTATTTATGTGGCTAGCTCTGGGTATTTAAGTAAAAAGAGTCTATGATGTTCTCTCCTCACAATTTCCTCACATTTCTCTGCCAAAAAATAAAAGCGTATAACATCTCTTTTCATATAGTATGTCCATTGTCGTCGCTTTTTTAGTTGCTGAACCTCTGCTTCTGCCTCTGGTTGTATAAGGTCATCCACCTCTAGAGGATGTGGTGGTGTTGGATCATCAATAGGTTGAGGAAGAACATCAATTGCTCCTGCTTGACCATTTTGTCGCGGCTTTCTCTAACTGATGTTCATGGCCGTCGTTTTTCCACATAAAATCAACCTGTTGTTTAATCTCCATTGCGCGGTCTTCTGTAACATGTAGATTAGTCCTGATTTATTTCACCTTAGCGATAAGATCTCTTAGTTTATTATTATTATTATAAAAAACATTTCTGAGTTGAAATATTGTCACAGGCTTATACTGCCCAACATGTCGAAGGCATTTTTGGTTAGAGTTGGATTTTTTTTTTATTTGATAAATTTTCACAGGACTGTCCTGGTATATATCATCAGTCACGGACGAATTTTTATAATGCAATCAAGTGATCTGATGAGAGCAGTCTGCCCAGACATATTGGACAAAGCCTGGTTTTTACCCCAATCATTGACGGACTGGGTTGCATTCAAGTACATGATGGGGGGACCTACAGCTTAATGTGGGTTTCGAACCACCAGAACCTCGGTGAAGGTACATTGAAAAATTTCTTGAGATACCGGCTCAGGGATCGAACCTCGGACCTCTGAGGTGAAGTCCGAGTGTCTAACTGACTGAGCCAACTTACCAACTAACTAACCAACTTATTATGATCTTATTATGAATAATAAATATTATTATTATTATTATACCATTAGGCCAATTCTTTTCACTCGTGAGCGTGACTCGCTTGTTGAGAAAGGCAGTAATTCTTATACGCCTATTCAACTCCAAAGCTATCTTGCCGCCCGTGCAGAAATGATGGCAAGGCGCAACTAGGGCTCAGAATCAGCAAAACTAGGCCCTAGCCTGGTAATCTAGTTTGGGACAAGCTCGAATGTAACTCTAAATCTGACTATGGACGGATTTGATCGCCTAGCTTGGCTCAGGCTTAGCCCAGGCTTGGTAAGCGACAGTAAGGATCATCTAGGGAATGATGCGACAATTTTCCCCCTCCACGGACCCGTGAAATGTGGACAGGAAATGACGTCAGACTCCCTAAGCACGATCTTACTTTTAACCTTAGACTGAATGCAAGGTTGTGTCATACACACACATATTTACACACCTGACCGGAAGTTTTCAGTAAACTCAGCTCGACCTATCCGTATTAAGCTCATGGTTTATCCCATCCTTCTCTAGAGCATCCTTAAGCGACAGCGACCTCAAGAGACATTTGTTGGCTGCAGTACGTACTTTTTTGTATGGGTAGGTCACAGTTATCGACTTAAGAGCGAGAGGTGGTCAGCGAGAGTACTGGAAGTGTTGGTAGTGAATTAGACGGAGAGGACATTTCCAGAAAGACAGGACGGTCAGCTGTACGTGGCCCGGTATCCAGTAGCGCGTCAGGGACAGGAAAGAATCAGAGCAAAGGAAACGACAAGGCAAGGGAGGGAGCGTCCAGTGCAAGCGAGGAGGAGAATCTCTTGAAGAGGAAAAGGGACAGCAAAGAGAGTCCGGAGAAAAGCGCGCTAGATGGTCCCTTAAAAAAAAGGCGTACGATTATGTAGGTCACCCCTCCTAAAAATGGAGGGGCAAATGGAGAAGGAGGCTCTCGGGGTGCTGATAAGCGAGGTCAGATGATTTAGGGAGGGCGTAAGGGAGGTATGGAGCTTATAAGAAGTATGAAGGAGGACCTGAGATTAAGAGATGAGAGAGGGGAAAACGAGGTAAAAGAGCTAAGGGGGAAGTAGAAGGATTGCAGAGAGAGGTGGTACCGGTAAGAAAGGAAAAAAAGGATAAAATTAAGGAGATGAAAGAAGATATTATAGTATGGAAGGAAATGGCGAATGGGACGTGTGGAAGATAATTAATAGGTTTAGGAAACGTAGTGTAGGGATAAGTGAGAAGACAGGTAGTTCGAATGGAGGCAATTTTTTGAAGATTAATTTGTGGGATCAGATACACGGAAAGGAGATGAGGGGATTAGAAGAACGAGGGAGGTACATAGAGAGGAGCTGAATGAGTATGGAATGGGGAGAGATTCCCAACAGTTTGAAGGGAAGGGTTCATCGTACAAGAGGCAGGAAAATTATAGATGAATAACTCAAACGAATACGGCGTAAAAATATACGCGATGGTGTTGGCAGATAGGCTGCGAAAGGATGTTCAGGGGAAAAGAGTATTGCCGGAAACGCAGGCGGCCTCCAGGGAGGGAAGGAATACTAGAGGCTTTAAAGGAGATGACGAAAAGGTTGATTCGCTAGTGATTTACGGAGTGAACGTTTGGGGGTGGAAGGTAAGTGAGAAGATAAATAGGATACAGGAGATGTATGTAAAGTGGACACTGGGGTTGGCAAGGAATACGCCAAACTATATTGTCAGTAGGGAATCAGGAAGAACGAGTCTAGGGATTATAACGGGGAGTCGAGCGTGTAAATGTAAGGAGCAATTTTTGGAAGAGGGGGAAAGTAAGCTGGTTAGGGAGTGTTGGTGGGTGAAGAAGAATATACGTAGGATTAAATATAAGGTATGGATGAATGTTTATTCTTAAGAGGTAGTTGTAAGAAAATTCTGTAAAAAATTGAAGTGTAAGCAAATCAATTTTTGAAGGTCAGCAGGCCAAAAAATAAACGTTTATCTATCTATTTTAGGCATTTTTATAAATTTCATTTTAATGGTTACCACTTTGTGAAGTTTGACACTTGACTCTCGGAAGTAACAAGTAAAAAAAGAGAATAGTACTACGCCATCTGTCATTCATTTCAGGAACTTTTACACTATCCGGGCCCAAGCTCGAATAATTGCAAAATTCAAGCTAGGCCCAGGCTAGGAGCCCCCAGACTGGCCGAAGTCTGGTACCCGGAAGAAACTCGGCGATTTCTGCACGGGCATCATTAGTTAATAGTCTACCAAGATATACTTACTTATCAACTTGCTCTATTCTCTCATTATTTAGGATGATGATGCACATTATTTCCTCACCTTCTACTTAAGTAATAATAAACTTCGTTTTTTTCACGTCAATCTAGAGAGCCGTGTTCTTCATTCTTA
Organism: Belonocnema kinseyi; assembly: GCF_010883055.1. Taxonomy (NCBI): domain Eukaryota; kingdom Metazoa; phylum Arthropoda; class Insecta; order Hymenoptera; family Cynipidae; genus Belonocnema; species Belonocnema kinseyi. Next base: position 44,405,906 of record NC_046664.1, read on the forward strand.
TATTCAATTTCCATAACATTCTTTGCAACTCTTGGATTGACTTTGCCAGAACAACTTAATCATTTGTGAAAGCTAACCCACGTACCTTCACCGTCTCCAGATCCACACCTTCTTTGTGGAAAAGGGCCGTTCTTAGACACTTGTCCGGGCATATAATGATTAATAGCCCTGACGACATGGCGCATTTTTGTCTAACACCTTGTCTAATATCTAACCAGCAGTTATTCGGTTTCCCATTAACCCTTAAACTTGCTTTGCTACCAGCATAAATGGGTTTTATTGCTCTTTTAGGAATTCCCAAGATTTAATTCTATCCACCCGAGTAGAAGACATGAAATCGAGATGATCGAAAATACTGAGAGAAATAACATTGTTCTCATTTATTCGGGTGGACTTTCTGCAGAGCGCTATTGAGAATATCGCATTTTCTACACAAGTAAAACAAAAATCGCATGAAAGTTGCTACACTTGCCATGCTCTACGAACTTCGAATATCGAATTTTCCAAACACGAGTTGTGAAAACTGTTTTCCTTACTCTCAAACTTTTCGGTGTGATCTGCCGTTAGCCAAATATTTGATCGGTTCATGATTTCCCTGGCATGAATCCACCTTAGATTTCCTATATATCTTTTCCTCTGTAATTTTCATCATCCTACGAATAAGTATTTGAATATATTTTACATACAGTACTTAACCTTCCAATTACTGACAGGAGATTTTAGGCCAGAAATGATTTTTCAAACTGGAATGTCTCGCCTTTGGGAAAATATGGAAGTTCGATTGTCTCCTATAAAATATAGGTGGTAATAGGGTCAGGTCCTGTGAGTTGCGCTGCAGTTCGTTATTTAACCTTTGAGCGGTGCGGGGTGAAAGTGCGTTCAGTGATATGAAAGATCCTGCCTGTAAACCACGTTAGTGTTTTCACCAGTTTGTGAATATTAATTTTTTGCTTTATTTGGTATTTTCGAGTATTTATATAAGCAACATAAAGTTTTCATGTAATTCTGATCTATTTTTGCACAACAAATATGGATTAACATTCAATATCCTACTTTTTCTGTGGAATTGTCTGCATGAAGCACCAGAAAATATTCTCAATTTTCAGGTCTTCAAATCATTCAACTTTTTGAAGCCGCTGTCCTGAATGTTAATTAATTTGTTAAAAGCTAGAAACAGTTCAAAAACTGAATAGGACTTAAAAGACCCCGTCAGTAAACGAAAGGTGGGAAAAAGATGTCTGTAAACGAAGGGTTAATAAGCTGATACCTCTGTAATTATTGCATATGCTTATATCTCCCTGTCCTTTGTATATCGGGACGATTACCACTTTTTTTCAATCATCTAGAATTTCTCCCATCTCAATAAATAAATTGACAAATTCGTAGAACCTATGAGGCATGCAGTCGCCACCGTATTTACTCATTTCAACGTTAATGATGTCTACACCGGCAGTATTGTTTTAAGTTCTTGATTATATCCCTAACCTCAATTCCACATATTCTTTGAATTGGTTTTGTAACGTATCGTGTTTGATACCGCAGTTGTGGTGCCCTAGAGCTTCACCTCCTAATAATTCCTTAAATGAGTCCCTCAAAATATCCAGTATTTCGGTTGGAGCACATACAATGTTATTTCTCATGATTCGTAAATGTTTATTTTTGTCTTCCATTATATTGATCAACGTACATTAATAAAACAGTGTCTTGCCTTCTTAAAAGTCGATTTGGATTTTATTTTCTTCTAATTTTATCTTTACCTTTCTTGCCTAGTAGTTCAACTTTTCTCTTTTTCTGTCAGTCATAACTTTTAAGTCTATTTCTCTCCTATCCGCTAAGGCCTGTGATTTCCAACTCTCTTTAATGGGATTTCTTCTTTTTTTTGTGCAGCTTTTAAATCTCATCATTTCACTATGTATCACCAGACATTCTTCCTACAACCGCAGTACCACACACTTCAGTCGCACTCTTAACAATCATATCTCGCATCGTAGCCGATATGCCTTCTATATCATAATTGTTTATAAGTGCCTTACAAGTTGCCCCATCTATACGTTTTCTTATTATCTCTCATTAAAAATCAAACTGATCCCTTGGATACAACGTGATTCAATATCTACTCACGAACATAAATAAAGTCCGACTTCCATCAGTTCATTTTCTATATTTCTAATGTCGCCTGCCTTTATCTTTATTTCAGATACGCATACCTGTAAAATATATGGTTTCATTACGTGCATAGTTTCTCATTTTTTTCTCACCTTAAGATCATTTAACCTTCCAGAATTCCAAATATCCAGTCTCCATTCTTGTATGCCTATCGGAAGTTAAAGTTTCAGTCTATTCCGAGGCTATTTCATTGTTTTTCATTAATCACTGCTTAAAACTCGACTACTACCTGTATGCGATAAATTTATTTTTTGAGTGCAAATCACGTCCAAATAAAGTAGTTAGTCGCCTTAGGGTGGATAGTCTAGTATTATCCACGCAGTCCCTTCAAACTTCGGTTAATGGAGGGGGTGTGTGAGGAAAGAACTGGAACCAAAGTCATAGTTGGTTGACGCTTTATACTAAAAAGATCACCAAGCTTCAGCAGTGTAGTATTAGATGGGAGTTGATATGATCCCATCTGCCCATTCCCATATGCATGTTAAATTTTCGTCTACTTGAAGTAGAAATCTTTAAATGTAAATGAGATGGTTAATTTTTTTTCTTAAGAATTATTTTTGAAAACAAAAAACCTCTTCACAAAAAGGCAGTCAAATTTTCAATCAAACTAGTTTAATTTTCGAAACTTCCGTCAAGTGAACACACGAAGTATTTTATCTTAATTTAATTTATTTCATAAAAAGGGTACGACCCCCCCCCCTCTTGCCGCGACAAGGAAAATACTTCAATTTTCAATGTTATCATGAAAATTGCGACAGCGCCCAATGTTTAAAATCTTAAATTTCATTTGCCTTCAAAATGAATAGTAATTAGGTACTTATCTTTGGAAAATCTGTCTCCATTTTTTCACTTTGATTTCCATTTTGACTTCAGAAATTCTTTCTCGCGATGTCGGGAATTGAAATCACATATTTGATTTACTGACTTTGTCAAGTGGGTCGTCGATCGTTGGAAGATATTTTGCCCTAAATCTCTAAACAGTTTAAGCACTTGAAAATTCTTCAGACACCTTTCAAACTATTAACATTAATTGAAAATTCGTTAAATTCATTTCAAATATCCCAAAATCTTGAAAATTCTTTAAAATTATTGAAATACCTTTATATATTTGAAAATCTTTGAAATACTGTGATATCCCAAATAAAATATTATAAAATCCTGTAAAATTCCGTAAAATCTTATATTTTCTAGAAACTTAAATTGTAACTTCCTTGGAATTTTTAAAAATGTTGAATATCAAAACATCTTCAAAAAATTTGAAATTCTTTCAAATTATCAGATTCAATTGGAAACTTCCTAGAATATTTTTAAAGTACCATAGAATCATTAAAAGTATAAAAGAAAATAATTGCGAAAAAACTTTGAAATATTTAAAAATCTTTTTGAATCCCATGAAATTCTCTAAATCTTATGAATCACTTCTTTTAAATTCAATTGACTAGTATTATTTTTCGATATAACATTTTTTTATTCAAACCCCTACTTGGTGTAGTTTATCGGTTATTCACAGTGTCGACAGTATAATTTGTTTGACGATTTCCTTTTAGAATTTTAAAAACATACAAAAGGAGATATCGTAATGGCACATTGAAAAATATGTACGGCGAACAAGGAAAAATATAATTTTGTTTTCTTATGGATATCGCCGTAAAATGCCGTGTCCAACCTTGAAAATTGCTCTGTGGAATATTGTTTACTTTTAAAAATCATAAATTACACCTTCCATATTTCCTAATAAAAACAAGTTAAAGATTCCGGATTTCGCAATAAGAAATTCATATAGGAGGCTTTATAAAAATTTGGTATAATAATCCAGAGTTTTAGAATTGAAAACATATATTATAATTACATTTTTTGAGAAGCTTTTATAAAAATATACTAGAAACGAATGAAGTAATCGTGGATCGTAAATACATTGAACAAACGTTCGGGGAAAATGTCTGTTATATAATATATGAATGTAATGGGACGAGCAACAAATAAGAAAATTCTTAAACAAATTTCACGGAAGATTTATCTATAAATGTAGTATAATTTTTACCATACGTATATGAACCAAATTTTTTCTCTTGTAAGAATAAGCGTCTGATTATTATACTGTACCTATATTTATTTGAATGTCTAAAAGCATAGAGCAAAGATTGCCAAGAAATAAGCATATTTTTACCATATTTCATGTGGACGGCGATTTAGTCTGGTCGAATTTGAGGCCAAGAATTAAATGTTTAAAACGAAATTATTTCTATTTTGGAATTAACCTTGTCACAGTTAGAATTCAGAAAGCACAGGTTTTCAAGATTTCAGGTATCTCAAATTTGTCTTAATATCTTTAAAATGGGAAGAAATATAATATGACTCTTTATGGGAAAAAAATCTTTTAGGAAATAGTTATAAACTCCATAATTAAAGAGTTTGCAAATTTTTCACTTTGGAGTTCTCTTTAGGGACCAATAAGAGTGGGATGTGTCGCCGTAAAGTTGGCCTAAGTTAAAAAGTGCGTGACAAAATATTAGAAAATTTAATAGTAATTACCGAAAAGTATGAATGTTTAAATTTGACATATTTTTACAAAAATTCGTATCATTGAATACCATGGGTGCTAAGATATTAGATTTAATTAGCTACACATATTGTTGAATATATTTTTTTATACCGAATCCAAATCCGGGCTTCAAATTACCCGAGGAGTCGATATTTTTGGAAAAATGTGATTGATTTATTTTAATTTTTAACCACCATGACCTAAATGATTTCCATTAAAGAAAATTTAAATACTTGTCGTATTTAAGGGCTTTGAGGTAAAATTCTAATCTAAAGGCCCGTTATAAAAATTTAGAAAACAGGGTCCAATATGGCGGACCGACTTTGGCCCCCCGTAGATCGGCAGCCACAGTTGGGCCACCTTTTATATTTATAAGATACTTTTGTCGGCCCAACCTAAACAGCCAACGTTGGAAGACAACGTGGGACTGACTGTTGGCCCAACTTCGGCCCGAACATGGACCAACCATCAGGGAAACTATGGGAAATCTTTCGTTAACGAGTAAATCCAACTAATGGCCCAACTCTGGGCCAAAGTCGGCCCAGAGTTCGGCATGAAGGGATTTAGAAAGTTCTGAAGAACTTTGGCCGACTATTGGCCCAACAATGGTCCAAACATGGACCAACCATCGGGGCAACTATGAGACATCTTTCGTTGACGAGTAACGCCGACTACTGGCCCAACTCTGTGCCAAAGTCGCCCCAGAGATCGGCATAGAGGGATTTAAGAATTCTTTTTAATGAAAAGAGAAAAAAATTTATAGATGAATTTCGAAATATTTCAAGTAATTTTAAAGAAGTTTAAAATATTTGAGAAAAATTAAAAAAAGCAAAAGAATTTTCAAGGGTTTCTGCTGAATATAGTTACAAAAATAAATAGGCAGTCGCGGACAATTGTCCAGGGGTGGTCCCGAAGGAATTAACCCCCAAGCGGAGGTGTGAAA
>NC_046664.1:44411656-44412737 GCF_010883055.1 Belonocnema kinseyi
TGCAAAAATGAAACCCTCTGTACCAGACTTCAATCCGGGCGATTTAAGGAAAGCAAACGTTAGCTCACAAGACATTGACTGATCTTTCACATTTCTGTGGAAAATACCGTGCATCCTCTTATCTAGGAGCTGTTCACGAAAGTTTTTCTCTTATGCTTTCTTAATCCGGGCTTTCAGGAGTGAGTATTCGAGATGGATTAGATTTGATGCATTTTGCTCACCCCTAATACTGAACTCAAGTTCGAGTGTTTCAGCAGCCTCCTCCGCTGCTTTGTACAGAAATGCTCCTTTGCCTACTTCCTCGTGATTCCTGACCATTTTAAGAAGAGGGTCTCTTCCATTTGCAACTCTATGTGCTGTATCCAGAATAATCCTGTTGTAAAGACATTCAAGACTCAATATTTCGCGACCCCCTTGACGGCGTGAGATGTACAGTCGCGGAACGGAAGACTTAAGATGCATGCTTTTGTTCATGTGCATAACCTTTCTTGTCCCGATATCAAGAGATCCGAGCTCGTTCTGCGTCCATTCAACTACTCCAAATGAATAGAGTAGTACCGGGACGGCAAGGATGTTCGTTGCAGATACTTTGTTCCTCGCCGACAGTTCGGAAGACCAAATCTGTCGAATGAGACGTTTGTATCAGCTTCGGAGAGTATCCTTTATAGATGTCACATCCTGAATGCGGCTCTGTGGCACGCCCAGGTATGTATAAGTCTCTCCAGCGCAAAGGTGTCGTATGGCACTTCTATCAACGAGCTCAGGATCTTCAGGGATGCCATTAAGTTTTCTTCGCTTCAAATAAACCTTGGCGCATTTGTCTAACCCAAATTGCATTCCAATTTCCTTAGTATATCGTTCGACAATCCCCAGAGCTAGATGCAGCTGCTCTCTGTTTTTAGCATAGATCTTAAGATCGTACATATAAAATACATGAGTGACCTTGTACTTTCGATCTGCAGGTTTGCCGCACAAGGATCGGTCGGAATGGCGTAGTGCTAGAGATAGTGGCAATAATGTAAGGCAAAAGAGGAGTGGGCTCATGGTGTCGCCCTGAAAGACACCTCTCTGAAACGTGACC
>NC_046664.1:44412837-44431141 GCF_010883055.1 Belonocnema kinseyi
ATATGTTGATTTTTAAAATCTTTTATAATATCTTAAAATATTTTTTAATTTAGTTAGTAGCAATATTTTTTATAGAAGGGTTCATAGAAATTTGCAGACGGCCATGCACAGCTGTCCGTTATATTACAAATTTTTTTGTAATACTTTCAGCTAGGTTAGCCGAGGGGCTTTAGGCGTTAGGAATTAGGAATGCGAAACTTATAGGGTTCAAACCCCAAGGCCAACAAAAATTTTCATAGCGTGCGATTATAAACAGTGTAGTGATTGTGTTATATTTATTAGACTATCCATCGCATTCTCTATAATGAGATTAGTTCTACAAAATTTAATGAATATTTTTTTCCGTGTAAATGCCATAGTTGGCCCGATTTTGGTCATGGACATTGTACCAATAGCCGGCTAACATGGTCGGCCCAAAGTTATAATTTCGCCATTGGGCCGACTTCTAGTAGTCATGATTGGCCAATGCCTGGTTGGCAAAGTTAGCCCAACTCCGAGAAAGATGGCCCGACTATGGCCCAATGAAAAATTCGCACCTGGGTCGGGGGTTTTTCAGGTCACTGATTTTAGATTTGAAGTCTTCGTAAGCAAACCTACACGAAACTTGACATTTATCTAAAGGATTTCGATTTTTAAATAGCAGTCATCGATAATGAGGCTAAAATACTTAATTTGCTTTAACAATTAGTCATTCTCGCTCTCTTTATTTACACTTTTATGTTTTGAACTTATTTGAAAGTAATTAACGTAGGAGTATTATTCGCAGTAGAAACCAAAGTCTGGAATTAGTTGTCGGTAATCATTTCTTTTGTTTTTCCATGAAAACACATCCATATTTAAAGACCTGCATATTTCTGAAGACATTTTTTTTGGCTTCACGATACATATTGAATAAATGATTTCAAACGTAATACCGATCTGGCCCCGATCGAATTTCCCGATCTGGCCCTAATGGGTAGAACCGTGTGGCCCATACCTGGGCCCGACCGGGCCAAACCGATTTCCTACTGAAACGCCATCTCCATGCGCTCGAAGAACTAGTGCTGCTTGTTTTTTTCTGGTGGTGCAGTGAAATTTGTATACATAATACTCGTTTAAAATATTCTAGCAATGTTTATAAATGCATAAGGCGAGTAAGCCACGTGTTCAGAGGTACCAAACACCAGTCAGTAGACCTCGAAACCTGTGCGAGGAAGATGAGAGTAAGTAATTACACTCTGCGGGCTCATTGAAACCTAACCTCAAATAAATAATTAATTAAATTGTTTGACGTAAGATTAGTATATTTACCATCAAATGAGTCAAATATTATTATATGATGAAATTGATTAAGTTCTTTTGTTTTCAATTATTATTAAAGAACTCAAGGTTTTTCGGTTTAATCTAGAGTTAGAATCGTCAAATCTATTGAAAAGAAATGAATTGCAGTATGCACAAAATTGTAATGATTTAAATTATAAGAGTAAAATATGTGATACAATCGATTATGTTATTGATACTTTGATTCTGTATTAATAATAAATTTAATACAGAAATACATTAAGGACAATTTTTCATAACATTCCAGCAAGAATTAGTTAAAAATAAAACGATCTAATAAATGATGGCGCAATTTTTTGGCAAAAAAATTATCTACAACCACCTTCCTGAATTTTTCAAGAAGTAATGCAATTGACAGAAAATTGAATTTATTTGCAGTAAAATGTTAATAGATCGTAAATCACAGCTTATTTCCCGATGATTTTCTTTGAAAGCATTCGAAAATGTCAAGTTGTAGGGAATCTTTTTGCGAAAAACGTTTCTAATTTGTTAAAAAGTTTCATTGGCAAGATTTTTTCAAGAAATTAAAATTGTTGCTTAAAATATTTCTGGTTATCATCCATTTTTTCCATACAAAACAAACCCTTTCCTCGAAACTGATACAATCCACAATAATTTTACGATTTCAAAAATCATAATTCAATTTTGTATTCTGAAACCTTTTCTTTTCGTGCCTGTAGTACGTTAATTTTAATTTAAATAACTTAATTGGAAAATCAAAATATTAAGGTGGCCTTCGAAAGAAGAGGACTATTCGATAGTTTCGTGTTTACTTATATTAAAACTCCATTTGTGAAATTCATGAATGGATTATAATGAGATTCATCGTGTACCGATCGGACACCGATCGGGTTTCCCAATCGGGTGTCCCGACCTGGTTTCATGCTCGGCCTGGCCCGACCAGGATTCCCGATCGGGACCCGACCTGGACTGGTCTGGCCCCGATCGGGGCCAGACCGAGATTTCTGCACGGGTTGTGCCATTTAGAACTGTTGATGGCATTGGGTTCCGATACCTCGTCAAGCCACAAAAATCCACGTAAAAAGCATCAAAATTTTTTAATCAAGACTTTGCTTCATAGAAACATCTTAAGATTAAACCATTTAATTTCTTCCCTATTTTTTGTTTACATAAAAGAGTTTCTTTTTTGGGAAAACAGTGATTATATTCAGCTTTTTCAAAAATAAATGTTATAAGAGTAATGATAAGAAACAGTTTTGGCAGAAACAAATAAAAAAATTAGTAGCAGAAATAAAGAAATTACAGCTTACTTTTAAATCATTGAAGTATAGAAATGTCAAGTTTTTATAGGTAAAGTATTTTATGATGTTTCGTGTAAGGGAAATTCCGTGTATATTTTTTAATACGTAAATTTTAAAACCTGCCACCGAGGTTATGAAATGTTCAAGGAATAATTTCCACCCTATAACTTTATCTTTGAAATCCCAACACATTTGTACTATGCACGGAAAATTATCTGAAAATGCAAAAAAGCAGTTTCATTTAAGATTCATGACAAACCCGAGTAAAAATGCTTTGACTTGAGTTGGACTTGAGTTTGTCTCCAAGACATCAACGTCTGGCTATGTCTAAAAACGGTGTCGAGGCACAGGCCTTCGCCTTAATTTTATGGTCACGACAGGTAAGACGGCGTTTACTTGTCTCAAGACTAACCTTTTTTGACTCAGAAAAGAGATGAAAATTGTTGAATGAAAAATTTGTAATTATTAAATTAGTTATTTTTAATTAGAAATTCACAATCTGTTTGTTCTGAACGAGTATAACTCTTAAAAATTTTCTAAAAAAAAAATTAAAAATGTAACTTTCTAGAAGGATCTCCTAAACCGTTAGAAATACGTAAAAATAAACAACATTTTCGTTATATTTGTCAAGCAAGTATAATACAAATGAAACTACATGAATAGGTTAATTGAATATATATACATATATACAAATATGCAAGATTGTTTAATCATTAACACAGATTAGCTTTTATGACAGTCAGAACAGGTAGACACTCGAAGTTAAAAACCGCTCACCTGGGAGTCATAAAAATTTGATTCAAGGCATAAATATCAAAACTGAAACATGTTTGAGTCGAACTTTTCGGCTTCAGCATGTCTAGATTGGGGGCAATTCAAGTCGAAACCAAGTCGAAGGATTTTTACTCGGGAATCAGTTTTTTTACACATTTTTTCGAAAACTGACCTTTTCGTACAAAAAATCTGATTTTAATCTTTAAGGCCCGGGAACACTTCGTGAGAAGAAAAACGGGAATTTAGAAGCTACGTATTTCTCGAAGAAATTAAAAAAATTTGAGAGAAAGGCAGAAAATTCGATAATAACTTTCTATGTTAATAAAAAACGAACTTTTATGCCTATTTAAGGATCTTTCATTCTTTATTTTATTTTTGCATTCCGTGCAGAATATTTTTAATATGAGATATTGCTAATATGTCTACTATTATTCCGTGTGTAATACTTTAGAATTTTTAAACGGAGCCGTAAAAAATAAGGTAAATCAAGCAATATGGTTACGTAGATTAAGTCTGCAAATAATGCTTGCTCTTCCATTATGAAGCAATAACTTGTCAGCACGTGAAATGCTGGTGGAAGTTAATCAGTATATCAGATAAGATTTTTGATACGGCCTTCTCATTATATCAAAAATGATGAAAATGTTACACAATTGCGCTCATTTATTAAACTATTCTCACAGCCTACTACTGAAATCTTCTTAAAATTAATATATTGCTGAATAATTTCCAATAAGCAGACTATTTTACACTATCAAATTTTCAAAAAAAAAAGTCCAAAGTACCTCAATCATAATATATATTTTCTAATTAAGAGTAACCTAAGGGAGTATGAAATTATGGAACTAGGAGATCAAGAAACGTATTTGTGGCGGATATGTATTTTGACGGATAAGTTAACTAATTATTTATTTTATGTCACAAACAAAGGCATTGTTTTTTATGTGTTTGGGAACCGAAATAATGTTTTCAGGATGGGAGCCAATCGAGACAATAAAATAATTTACATGGGCATCATTTTAAAGCTTTATGTGAACTTATATTATACTTCCGAAAAAAGAGTGGGCAATATTTTATCCCTATTCAATTAAATTGTATATTTATCAAACAGGTCAATGCCAGACAGAAAATTTTCGTAAAGAGTTAAAAAAAGAATCTTAGATAAACACTTTCAAAACAAAAACTATATGCGTATTATTATGCTATTAAGAAAGTCTATGGACCTTTTTCATGTAAACTATTTTTCTTTTTAATTCTTTTTTCGTATCTTCAATAATTTAAGCAGAAAATATAATTTGTTCTTTCTAATAACATGAGCACTTTCTTATGAGAGCCAAAATGACTACCCTAAAGTTTCACTAAAAAAATTCCTTGTGTTTCCGCATTATAGATCTAGTCCACACAAAATTTTTATTGATATTTAAATAGAAGAAAATATCTTAAAGTTATTTTTTTTTATTTCTCTATAAAACTAATTAAAGGATTCAAATGAAGTAAACAAATTTCTTGAAATATCTGAATTTGTGCTTCTATAGTGAAGGGTTTATTTTTGTTAAATTTAGTTTTGCCTGATCGTCCTTGAAATTTTTTAAGTTGGTATTGGGTTTCTTATAGTACAGGCAAAAATTAAGGTACCACATTAAACATTTTCACTCAATATTAAAATCAAAAATTCATTTTTTCCTGAAATAAAAAGCCATATTTCACTTTAAATATTTCCTTGTAATAAAAATTGAATGAAAATTATTTTATTGGCAAAGTTCTTCACATATTATTTTTGCAATATATTTGAAATACATTCTCGATAATATATAGGAAGTTGCATAATCAAATATTCGGAAAAATGATATAACCCTAAGAAAATAGAGTAAAAGTCGATTTTTTAAGATTTAAAAAAAATTCAACGTCGTTTAGGCAAGGTAAACAAATTTTAATTATGTGATTGCTATACAGGTATAAATCCACTTGATCAAGATATTTTTTCAACAATTCACGGGGAACAGTTTTCATTCGTTCGGAAGATTAATTTATTTTTGCTTTCAAGAGATCTAACCTCTATATACACAATTTAAAAGTTGCAAATTTTTCTGAGAAATAGATTTCGAGGTGCAACTGTGCAAATATTTCTTTTTTCTATAAAAAAACTATTTCTTTGTCACGCTGTAAATTGCGAATGGTGGATACTATGAAAACACTGCCAAACGCAAAAAAGTTTAATTTTTGCTCAGAGATACTAAAATTAATATCATACATTTTTTTGGCGATAAGTAATGAAATTGTTTAAACAAAAACTGATCAGGATTTCGTCAAAATAACAAAGATATTCGTAATCAGGGGACTTTTTTTTACCTTTTTAACCAAATATATCTCGGTAACCTCTTAGTGCATACAAAATAATTAGCGGCTGCTGAAGAATCCAAGAGAGCAGATAGCGAAACTTAAAAAAAAGTATTGTGTTGGGAAATTTATCTTAACACAGTTTAGTACAACTTTAACGTAATAATGCTAGCATTTCTGGTTATTAATATAATAAAGTGATAAGACATAAAGTTAAAATAAATTTAAAAAGTGAGACTTTTAGAGAAGCTTTGTATTAAATCATTAAAATATTTCGACGATTTAAATAATTAATGTCCATTTCAGACCAAAGGTTTAGTTGACATAATGTGAAGTAATATCCTACTTAAACTTTTTTGCAAACAAATTATATCTGATGGTCACGAATCACTCTGATAAAGGAAAGTAAAAAATAACTGTGATTCTTTAAAAACATTTCACATATTCAATAATGTGAAAAAGCAGATATTTCGTATTTTATTCGACGTGGGACGTATCTCTTAGCTGCAATTTTATAAATCTGGAAATAATATTAAAATATTTTATTATTTTTCAATCCTTTACATCGTTTACAACATAAAATAAAGAATTACATTTCAAGAAAAAAAATAAACTCGCACTCAAAAATGGTTAAGTACCTACAAAATTGATAGCATGCCTTTGTTATAAAAGAAGAAACTATAAACTATATATCAGATAAAAAGTGAAAGTATCCACAAGCTCTTGTTTTTTTCCATCGAATTTTGAAAACATGAAAAGAAGATATACAGGAAAATCCTATACGTTTTTATTTTTCTCAATATACTTATAAACTTTCTATTCTTATAAAAAAGGTATATGAAACCTTTTATGCAAGCTGGACCATTTTTGAGCGCTGGAAAATTTTTTGTGTATAATTTTTTATTTCTTCTCTTAAACGATTGAAGCCAGTATAAAAGCGTAAAAGGTGCTTTTTTTAGCCCTTTTCAAGATGTTTCAATTTTTCGTTGTTTTCGAGATAAATGAAAAAATTCGATTTGCCCGAAATAATTTTTTTTAATGTGAAGCAGTCGTTTATATATCTTGGACTTTCTAAAATAAAAACTGTGAAAAGCTAAAGAATATATATTTTTTCTTTAAAGGGAGTTTTTTATTTCTAAAACAATACTACTTCAAATCAAGAAAAATTTTAAGAAGAGTCTAGTGCATGACGTATTTTACAGTTCAATCAAAAATTGTTTCGATTTGTTACAAAATAAGTAAAAAATTCCTGAAAGTTACTTATTTTGTCACAAATCGAAATTTTTTTGATTATACTGTCAAATACGGGTTGCTTCATGTTTTCCAAGGAATAATATATTTAAATAACAAATCATTCTGACTCCACGCACTAGACTCTTTTCTAAATTTCTAAGTTTTATTAGAAGTAAAAAAACTCTTTTTGAAGAAAAAAAAAAGATTCTTGAGCTTTCCACAGTTTTAATTTTAGAAATGTCATGAATATTAAATAGAATAGTTACCGCAAAGGTTTTGAATACAACACAGTTGTCCTAACACACCTTTATGGTTGAAGTATAAGATTTTTTAAGGTACATACAATCAGAGATCTTCCGATTTAATTTAACTTATATGTAAATACCGTACAAAATGGTCTTTTAAAAAGAAATATTTTTAAAACTTCGCACTAAACAGGTGATCAAAACCATCCTAAAGGGATATTAACCATCCTGAATATAAAAAGCGTATTCTCATCCATAACACGAACAAAATATTTTTTTGTAATTAAAAATCACCAACAAACCTTAGAAAAAATTATTGAATTAAAAAGTTTTTATCAAAAGAATTAAAGAGTGACCTTTTAAAATAGAAAAAGTCACTTCCAATAAGAACAAACAGTTAATTATCTAGCTTCTCGAAGTTTTTAATTAAAAAATTTCATGAATTTCCAGTAGAATAATTATTAAAAAATTTGTTGGATACAAAACATTTCTGCTATTCGTTTTTTAACCGTTTCAAAAGCTCGAGAATTCATTTCCTTTCTAATAAAGAGTTTTTCAAGGTGTTGTTTTTTAAAAGTACTTTTTTCTTTTTAACAAAGTGTACAAGGAATATGAAAATTTAATAATGTGAATGTCAACAAGAAATTCATGTCCATACTAAACATTTTATTTATTTTGCTTTTTTTACATGGTTTCTTACTTTTTTATTTTCTGTCGATGTTTGAATGTGACACCCTTCTCATTATGTTGTCAATGGCATGCACGGTCGACCTTCATTATTTCTGCCTGCTCGGAGGGGGAAACTAGCAATAATTCATTTTAGTAGATACATGAGGAAAGATCTTTCCTTTAGTTATTTACTTGAATATGTAGGGAAAAAATTACAAGGTTTATTATTTTCAGCATTTGAAAATATAATGTTAAAAACTCCTAAGTATATTAGCACAAAAAAAGGTTAAACATGTTCTAATATAAATTCTGAGGGTAATCTTGGAATGGAAAAAAGTTAGGCTCGGTAAGGCTAAAATAAAAAATTAGTAATCTTTCATTGTACCCTTTTTGGCTTTTATTTTTCCATGGTGTGATTACCCCTAGCAATTACCCGTAGACAAGGCTAGGGGTTCAAAAATATACATAATATGTGTTATCATCAAAGAAGACAGATTATTTGGATCGACAAAAATCGGGATAAATCATCGATATTTTAGGCTTGGAAAAAATCCTTAAAATGATTAAAAGAAGAGGCACGGGGTCATTTTTAAAGTTAAAACATAAAAAAACCCATTTTTCATGAAGACTCGAGAAAATGGTTCTTTTTTATTTATAACGATACATATTATGACTTTATTCTGCACCCACATTTTGTGATATTGTTTCAAAAAAGGTGTATCTTAATAATTAGTTTTAGATTTATTTTAGTTTGAAATTTACCAGTTGGACAAGGATATTCATGTGGCTAGTGTCGAAAATGAAAAACCCCATTTTGAAATATCGCAACAGGAATTCTATTATGGTATATTGTTTCACCATTAGTAATGGGCACAGCCACGACCCAACGTTGTCCTCTAGCTGTAACAAAAATATCTATAGTTATTAATAAATTAATAATTTGGAGATTAAAAAATTCATTAACTTAGAACTACTAAACTCATCAACAAAGTAAATTTCAAATAATATTTCTGAATTCCAATAACTTTTCGTCAGCTTATCACTATTATTATGTACAAATTTTTTAGTACGATAATATAAAATTATGATAAAAACTATATAAGAAACTCTAAGAAACGTTTTGTTACCCAGTTTGATTAATTGAATGAACTGTATGCCCAACAATTGTGTGGTTATTTGCATTTTTGTTGATCCCCCACTTGTTCTTTTTCCGAAAAAAAAATTCTTTCTTATTGTTTTTCAAATCGGTCATCATGAACCCGTGCTCCCGGGATTTTGAAATTAGCATAAAATTTCGAATGAGAAAAGCTAGCTTTTCCCAAAAACTGAAAAATAAGTAATAGTTATTAACTTTTTGATAATTAAAGTTTAGTCATTAAAAAATTGTACAAACAATAAGTTAAACTCAATACTTTTTTCCAACTATTTTTTTGACTAACTTTTAATTTTTCATACAATTATTCTTTGTTGAAACCATGTTCTTCATTACTAAATCGTGAGGATTTACTATTTGTATTTCGAACCTATTATAATATATCGCTTATTATTTAGCAATTTTTCTATCTGAACACAATCGGAAATATTTGAAAAAATAAAAATTATTTAAATACTTGGCAAATGACCTTATAAAAATATATTACTGTCAACATTCGTAATTGTGATATTAATTCTAGAATATAATAAATTTTCATAATATAGAGGGAAAAAAAAGTTTAAACAAATAAACATTTTTTTAATTAATACTAATTATGTTTGAAAATTAATAATTTTTACATTCACCCACTGTATCATTTAACCCGAAAAATAATACATTTTCACGATTCGGAGTAAAAATAGTAAAAATAATTGAAATATTCCTTAAGCGGTGGCTGAGCTTTTATTTACCAAAATATAATAACAATATCTACTTATTTTTTATATTTTTGAAAAGCAAGCTTCTTCCTTTTAAAATATTAATTTTGAAAGTCAGAGAGCACGGGTTAATGATGACTGATAGGAAAAACAAAAATACAGATTAAATACATGAGTCGAATTCTATTGGTATAAATTATAAGTATATAATGTAATAAATCCAAAGAAGAAATGTCTTTTTTAGAGTGGATTCGCCCGTACAACTCTCATTTGAGGAGTACCTTATTTTCTCAATAAAATTAATTAGCAAAGATATTTTCTGCTTCATTAAGTACGCTTCAGAGAACTTTGAAACATTTTTAAAATTAATCATGAAAACACTTTAAAATGTTAGGGGTTATCCACCATAACAATGCAAACATGCAAGTAGGTCCAGAAACTTCTCCATTAATGAGTCTTTTCTATTCTTGCACCAACTTTAAATTACGTTATTTATCACAACATTTTTCCGGTAAAAAATTAATTTTTTAAACAAATTTTATAAATTTGTATAACTTTTTCACTGTTCATAAAAATGTATTAATATTAAATATGCTTAATTTAAGATTGACTTATCCGATTTTTGAAATATTATGATTGATTATAACTTCTGGAATTTCGATCAAAATGTGTAAGTATTATACGCAAATCGATTCATCACGAACCAAAGGATTTTTTTTTTATTTTCACATGAAGTTTGAATGACGGTAATAAATAAAGTTTTTTTCTGAAAATACATTTTTAAAACATGTTTAAGAATTAAAAAATAATTTAATCAATATTTTAAGAAGATATTATATCAATTTTCACCTATTAGCGCTGGAAAAAATTATTCTGAATTTCATCAATTCTTTCATAATAGTTTTAAAATTATTGTAAAGAATATCGAAACTTACATTCACACTAATTTTGTAAATATTTGAAATTCTTATGACTACAAAACTTTATCTGCACGCAGATGTTTTAGGCAGAATTTTCTACTATTTGCTTTGGATTTTATTTTACTTTTGAAATTACCGTCGACAGAAGTTTCATGTACGCGATGAATTTCTCCATGTCGAATAACTGCAAAAGGACGTAATTTTCCGTTGTAAATATGGTACAGCACATCACCTTCCTGAATAGCAACTGGCGGAAGATTTTCATTATCCCAACGTTGAACTTGTTCAGGAATTTGTTCTGTAAGAAAATTATAGTTGTTAATTATTTTATAGATTAAAGAATTCATTAACTTTGAACTATAAATTAAATTAAATTAAGAAAACGTTAAATCGTGATGATATTCTCGTTCTTTTGACCATAGTTTTTTACGAAGAATATTTGGATTATCAAATTGAACACGAAAAATGGAGTCCTGGGGTATTTAATAGATTTTATATCAATATTTTTATTATAATAAGACTATTAAAAACATATGTCGCTTAAATTTGTTTCTACATAGGAAACTGTGCTTGTAAATATTTTCATATTCATAGTTAACATTTTAAGAATAGGAACAAAAATATCATAACTATATATTATGTGGAATTTATCTTTAAAAAATATCTGAGTATAAGAAAAAATTCTGAGATTTAGGAATTAAAATAAAATATTTTTGAAAGAATTTTGAAAAGTTTCAAGAACATACAAAATTTTCTTTAAATCCCTGGGCAAATTGTAAAACAATATTCATTTAGAAATATTAATTTAAAGAGAAAATTTAGAAAGATTTCAAAGCATTTCAAATGAATTTCCAAATTTTGGAAAGTAAATGTAGAAGTTTTTAAAAGAATACAAAATTTTAGAATTTATATTCCAGTAAGTTTGGAAGATGTTTATTAATTTTAAATAGATTAAAAAAATAATCTTAAACTTAAAAGGATTTCACAAAATTTAAGAAAATTTAAAGTGATAAAAAAAATTTTTTGATTATTTTTAAGAGAATACTTAATATTTCAACAAATTTTCAATAAAATTTATATTTTTGAATTACTTACAATTATTTACATTGTTGATAAACAATTTAGAAGCATTTCAAGCATTTTGAAATTTGTAAGAGAATAAACAAAGTTTCTTAAGATTATTAGGAAAATTTGTAACGCTTTTTTTATAAAAAATTAATTTAAAGTTTTTCGAATCATTTCAAATGAATAAATAAATTGTTGAAAAAAATATCTGGAACACTGCAAGGCGAGCTTTTAAAGATTTTTTTTCTTATTTGCAAAACAGAGACTACCATAATTTTTTTAAATTTTGCAGAAATAGAAAAAAATTAGGAAAAATTCGAGTAAGTTTAAGAAATATTTAGAATTTTTAGAAAAAGTGAAAAATAATTTTAAACTTAAAAAGATTTTTAAAATGTACAGCAAAATCTGGATTTTGGAAGATTTTGAACAACAAATTTGGAAGTATTTTGAGAATTTTTTAATGTTTCAAGAGAATAAACAAATTAATTTTTTTACTTTTGATCAAATAAAACATTATTTTTTATTTTTGTAAACATTTTAAAAGATCTCCTAAATTTTCGTGAAAAAAGACAATTTGAAAAATAATTTATAATTTTAAAAGAGATAATTTTTTTTAAACAAAATGTGTATTCTAGAATGTTTTAAAATAAAATTTTAAAGTTTCTGAAGAATTTTGAAAGGTTTTGAGATAATAAAAAAGTTTTCTCAAGATTCGTGGAAAAACTTGAAATGTTATTTATTGAAAAAAAATAATTCTAAGATTTAGAAGCAAAATTTCAGAGCATTTTGGCAATCATGATAAGTTTCAAGAAAGGACAAACATTTCGTAAGATTAGCGTGAAAAGTTTCAATCTTCTTCTTTTTTTAAATTCTTTTCTGATGAACATTTTTAAACAATTAAAAATATTTCGATGATTTCTAAAAATGCCAAACATAATTGAAAGATCTTGTGGCAATTTTTCAATTTTTGAATATTTTTCATAATTTTAGGAACAATTCGATTCAGATTAAATGAAATCTAGAAATTTTAGATATTTTGAAGAAATTCCAAATATTTTCAAAGTTTTAAAGATATTTTAAAGTTTATAAAATATTTTTTAAATTCTTCCAAACTAGTTTTCTTTTAAGTTTATGGTGACTAGAAGATTTATATATTTGAAGAGAATTAAAATAATATTCAGGATTAAAATTATTTAGGTTTTGGATTCATTAATAAATAGTAATTTATATTAATTACTTTTTTAATAATTTAGAGACTTCTGCACTTTAGAAAAATGTAAAAATTTATATTTATTATCATACATTATTTTTACTACTAGCTTTAGTTACGAATTGCTTATTCAATTATTTAACTAATTTAGTATTGAAAGTCAAATTAATTTACTTGATTATTTTTTTGAAATGTCACTTTTACTATGAAACTTGATTTTTCCGACATTAACGGCCGAATTTAATCGGAAGTTAGACGTGAGACGATAAAATTGGTAAGAAATGAATGCACTGGTGTTTTACCCTAGAGGATAAAATCCAGATATTTTAGTCAGAGTTCTTTATTATTTACTTACGATTGTATTTTATTTTTTAACTTACCTCTATCAGGTCCTATTAATGATAGCCGATAATTAATTCCATCGTGGACTATTTGATAAGGGCGTCCATCAAAGTACACTATATTAGCATTATTTTGAGTTAACGCGTGTACGAGAGGCTCTGAATGATGCGGATTGCGAGTATGTGACTCTGATGAAGTTATTGCATCTCGCTGATTTGGTTGTGGGATAATTGATTCTGTATTAATAAATATATATAGGATTTTTTATTTTACACATTTCTTAAAAGAACCGCAGAGTTGTTTGTTTGAAATAAAGGTATCCTCGATGTAGTCGCAATGTCAGTTAATATTGAGAAATGACTCTATAGGCATACGTAGATTCATAGAAAAATGTGGGTTCTTTTCATTCATTTACGAAGTAATACCAGTCAGCTAAGAAGGATATAAATTGAGTTTTTAATCAAATAAGGTTGTATAAAGTTGGCTCGGCAACAGCTTGAGATAAACCTAAACAAATAGGATATAGCAAATATTGATCCAGCTTTTTGGTCTGTTTTGTTTAGTGTGTGTAAAAATTTTGTAGCATACGTTGGAAAGAATTCCGCTCAATGTGAAGAGGGCAGGATGAAAAAGGGAAAGGATTCGCGTTGACATTCTAACATTTTTTATAATTACACTTTTCTAAAGTACCATATTTTGCCCAGTTTGTATTAGAACATGAATAATGTGGGCATTTTTCCTATACGTAGATATAAAGGCCTCTCAAGAATAAGCTACTTCTTTCGATAAAAGCATAGTAATGCAGCTATATGAAATACGTAGAATGCCGGTAACATATGTTTAAACTGTTTCAAAGTGAAACACGAAATTTTATAATATATAATTAATATATGCATGTAAAATATTTCAAAATAGGACTTATTCGTTATTATATTATACTTACGCGCAGGATCCAGCATTAATAGGAAAGTAAAGAGTACAAAAGGAATAAAAAGCCTCATTTTTCTTGACAGAGAACTAATTTGTAAAATATTTATTAAGATATCTGATAAGATCTTAAATATCATTCAACTTTATATATACTAGTACACACTAGCCATTATCTTATTATTGACAAAATGGCGGCCTACATTTATGCGGTAGAAGGGAGTTCAGAAAATAATGCGTTACGTAAAGTCGAACTTCAGTGATACAAAGCGAGAAAGATTTTTTATTTTCCTTGAAAATGATTATAGAGTCGGGCGTGGATTCCATCTACACGCGCTGATTAGAAACGAGTGGCATTGAAAGGAAATTATCATCATGATCGAATTTAAGTCAGTACCCCGCTTAGTTAGACTATCTGTCAAATCTTCAAACTAACATAGTCTTTTGAAAAATGGTAAACAATATAATTTTTATAAACCCAGGCTCTCTTGAATAATTGCAATGTTCGATAAAAAACTAGAAAAAATTTACAACCGCAATAAATTCTGAAAATCGAAAACAGAATTCTATTTAAAAACAGCGCATGAGGATCCAGAATGTGCGTAATTAATTTATAGCCTATTCATCTATTGCAATTTAGAAAATAATCCTATCTTTAATATAGAAATACTATATGCAGTCCTCAATAAATTTACATATTTTTACCAATCAATTAGTTTTTTTTACCATTTAATTAGGGAATATGTTTAACCATAGAATTAATAATTTTTAACTTATTTTTAGTGGCCCACTTTTCGTTAATCAAATATGTAAAATGTCACTATTATTTAGTTAGCTTTTGACAATTTTTATTTTTAGAGGCAATAATGTAACTTTTGCTTGAGAAAAAAGATATATAATAAAAATATACTACTTTAGATACTCAATTTTATTCTCATCCAAGGAAAATAATTTGTGCAAAGTATTCTAAATAATTGCAATTAGTTAGAAAAAATTAGATTTGTGTCAGAATGAAAAAAACTTTGGCAATCGAAAAAGGAAATATGTTAAATCCTCAGTGTGCATAAATAATTTGGAGCCTATTAATTCCTTGTTATTTTAAAATTATGAAAAATTCCAATTATTCTTAACTTTGTAAAAACTGTCAAAAAGTACTAGTCGGCACACTTTTTTTTGTAGAAATTACAAATTTTTAAGGAGCATAAAATAGGACATAATCAAAGGTTTATTAATGGTCGCTAGATAAATTATTGATTGTAAAGTATCATTTTAAAATGTATTAGATCAGTAAACAGATACACACGTTTCTAACTTAAAAAAAAATTGAATTTTACTAGGGCTTTAGCTTATTAAGCAAAAAATAAATAGATTTTTCAAATTTTAAAATACGCCTGTAAGTATAGTATTTTCGTTCACCGTAGTTAAAATAAACTCAATTTGAAATATCTGTTTGAAAACATAAGTATCCGAAGTTTGAAATGCAAATTATCTAGTCTACAGAGAAAAAACTGCAACAAACAAAAGTTTTATTCTTGATTATAGGCGTTAAAATGATTTTATCAAAAAATGGTCATCTGTAATAAAACTTCTACAAAAAATATTTTAAACTAAAAGTGACCAGCCTTACGAAAAGCGAAACAGTCGAGGCGTTTTTTTTTTAGATTTCTAAGAATATTTTTGAAGGAAATTCAGTTGTATGCAAGTAGTGGATGTATTTTAATATTCGGATTTCTTTTTTGTTACAGGTGAGCTTCTTTTGCTGTCTTTTTCAATTAGTTTTTTTTCGTGAGTATGTACCTTATTACTAATTTATTCTATTACATATAGAACATTTAAAAATTGATTATCACATGAAAATTACACAGAGATAAGAATTAGGAACAAATATTGAAGGCAAAAACTTTTGTTGGTATTAACGGTCCACGTGGAAAAGATCCCTGGAAAGTGCTCCACCGAAATTCTACGGAAATTCCGTAGAAATTCTAATAACTTTCCGTCTGCAATTCGCAGCCTTTAATGGACTCTGGATGTTAATATCGAAAATTTTGCTATCAGTAACGCTACCCCAGGTCGAGTCCGGTAGGTCACGACCATTGCCCCAATAAATTTAGTATGCACCAGGTGCATAAAATATTTCTTTCTCGAGGAAGCTGAGTTCGAATTGAACCTTGGAAGCAACCAACCAATTTTTTCGTAACACGTCATTAGCAAATAACCTCTAAGTGCACCAGGTGTAAAAAATACATCTCCCTCGAGGAAGTTGAGTTCTAAATGAACATTGGAGGCAAACAAACAATTTCCTACATGACTCGTCATTGTACAATAACCTTTAAGTGCACCAGGTATAAAAAATACATTTCCCTCGGGGAAGTTGAGTTTTAAATTAACCTTGGAGGGAAAAAAATAATTTTGTTCTTGACTCGTCATTAGAAAATAATCTCCAAGTGCACCAGATGTAAAAAAATATATCTCCCTCGAGGAAGTTAACTTGTAAATGAACCTTGGAGGCAACCAACCAGATTTTTTAAATTTACGCCACTTTACAATAACCTCCAAGTTCATCAGGTTTAAAAATTACATCTCCATTAAGGAAGTTGAGTTGTAAATGGACATTAGTGGCAAACAAATATTTTTTTTCATGACTCATCAATAGATAATAACCTCTGAGTGCACTAGGTGTAAAAAATACATCTCCCTAGGGGACGTGGAGTTCTGAATAAATCTTGGAGTCACACAACCAATTTCTTTTCATGACTTATCATTAACATTAACCTCCAAGTACACCAGGTGTAAAAAATATATCTGCCTCGAGGAAGTTGAGTTTTAAATTAACCTTGGAGGCAATCAATCAATTTTGACACGACTTGTCATTGTACAATGATAATTGCTTGGTTGCCTCCAAGTTCAATTTAGAACTCAAATTCCTCGAGGGAGATGTATTTTTTACACCTGATGCACTTGGAGGTTACTGTACAGTGACGTACATTGAAAAAGTTTGGCTGGTTGCCTCCAAGGTTCATTTAGAACTCACCTTCCTCAATAGAAATCCTCAATGGAAAAAATGGGTTGGTTTCCTCCAAGGTTCATTTAGAACTCAACTTCCTCGAGGAAAATGTATTTTTTACACCTGATGCACTTGGAGGTTATTGTAATGTGATGTTAATTGAAAAAATTTGGTTGGTTGCCTTCAAGCTTCATCTAGAACTCAACTTCCTCTAGGAAGAAATACTTTTTGCACCTGGTGCAAACTATATTTGTTGGGACGACGGTCATGACCTACCAGAGTCGACCTAGGGTAGTGTTACTGATAGAAAGATTGAATAGGAACTTCCAGAGTCCATTACAGGCTGTGAATTGCGGACGAAAAGTTAGTAGAATTTCTACGAAAATTTTACGGAATTTCCAAACGGAATTTCCGTACACTTTGCGTGGAGCACTTTCCGGAGAATCTTTCCACATGTGGAGTTATACTCAGTTATTTCAAGGGTTTTTAAACTTTTTTGTTGCAATTTTATTACAATTTCGTCAAAATAGACTACGTAGTATTTAAGACTATATATTTTTGAGTAGTTTTTTATTAACAAATTTTTTAAACCGGTAAGAACATGGCTGCTGTGGCAAAACAGGTTTTCTTATTTTTATTTGCGGTGGACATGATAACATGAAAACGGATTATCCAAAATCGAAAAACCAACAAGATATAATTATTGTATTTCTGTACGCAGTTTTTGAAAAAAGGGATTTTTATTTGGACCTATATCTCTATTTGTTTGAGCCATAAGAACGAATTTTTGGAACATCAAAAGTTGAGATTTTTGGAAAAATCATTGCTGTTTTTCTTTTTAAATCAGAGTTTTTGAAAATCCTTCTTATTTCGGGTAATTTGTTCTGGAGTTAGTATGTGCATCACAAATAAAAAAATCTGACCGCTACGCTGGCGCATTCTCATTGCGTTCTGCGCATGCGGCTTGCAAGTTTGAGCTCGCCTATGGCGCGCGTCTCTTGGTTCTCGCGCTTCGCGCTCACATATGTAACCTTTGCATTTGAAATTATTATTATTATTATTATTATTATTATTATTATTATTATTATTATTATACCATTAAGCCATTTCCCTTTCGGGGTAGGCGTGACTCACTCGGCAGGGGA
>NC_046664.1:44431241-44437613 GCF_010883055.1 Belonocnema kinseyi
TCGCATCCCTTTTTCTTTGTTTCGGGCACGCATAAAATATCTAGTTTCTTCACGTCCATAGTTTCACGCACTTCTTTTACCTTGAGATCATTTACTCCCCTATCATTCCAAACACCCAGTGTCCATTCGTCGCCTGAAATATGACTTTTATATTTTCCGTGTGCATGCCTTTTGTCATTAAAAGTTCCAGTCCTTTCCGAGGCTATTTTGTAGTTTGTATTATTCATTGTTTAGATTATACGCCCAACTAACACCTTTATGCAATAAGTTTATTTTCTGAGTTGAAATCATGTCAAAGTTAAGTATCAAATCGTCATATGGTAGAGATTGTAGTTCTAACGTCAGTTCCACCAAAAACTTCAGTTAATAAGGGAGGGTTGGGAGAGGGGGGAAGTAGAACTGGAACCGAGAGAGTCGTCTTGGGTTTGTGTTTTTGTTTTCATGCTGAGAAGGTCACCAGCCTTCAGCAGCGTTGTGATATATGGAAGTTAGTATCTGGCCGTCTTCTCAGACGTCACCAAAGACTTATATATATACATACATATACATATATAAACATACATATATCCCCTCTTGTGTGTTTATTTAGGCCTGTATCATTGAATTTACAATAAAAAGCGACCCCCCCCCCCCCCCCCCCCGGCCCGGTTCAAAATCTCGGCGTTATTTTTAGTTTGTAGGTTTAGATTTCCTTTGTTTTCTTTCTTTTATCGTGAAATTATAATGAATTGCTATGAATGGAATGCTTGAATAAAATTTTATCAAAAATATCTCTTTTAGATCGCAGTATTAATATTCGTCTTTATATTATGAATTTTCTACTTAATTTATTATATTTAAAGATTAAGTTGCTTATTGCTCTGTAGACTTTGAGGTACACATTCTAATCGTAATGCTGCCGCTGCCTGCTCGGTTTTTTAAATACACTTGTAAATGTACATTTTCGGAACAACCTTAAAATAATTAAATATATAAACTTATGGCAAATAAAAACAAAATGACGAGACCTATCGAAAAATGGTTAAAAGACATTTTGTAGGATTTTTCAAAAGCTATAATTTCTTCTGAAAACTTTTTTTCGTATGTTGCATAGTTTGAAAAGAAAATGGAATTTATTATTTTTCATCAATTTTGTGCAATCAAAATTTGAATTTTGGATTTTTGAAAAAAATCAAAAAAGTTTTTATGATCGTCTGGTAGGGTTTTCAAAAAAATCAATCTTCTTCTTTTCTAGAAATGTTTTCAAATCATGCGTTTTTTGCCTTTAAATGTTGATTTTAGATGAATTTTTTAATTCTTATAAGTACTATAAATCTGATATTTTTGTTTTACGTCGAAAAGTAATTAGAATAAATTGTTTGAATTTCTGAGTACTGCGAACAGCCAATCATAATATTTTGAAATCTAAAAAAAAATGTTCCTGAAATTTTTGAAAATGCTCTAACTTTTTGAATTTCAGTCTAAAATGGCTAGTTAACGAATATATCCTTTC
This sequence comes from Belonocnema kinseyi, assembly GCF_010883055.1. Classification (NCBI taxonomy): domain Eukaryota; kingdom Metazoa; phylum Arthropoda; class Insecta; order Hymenoptera; family Cynipidae; genus Belonocnema; species Belonocnema kinseyi. The sequence continues at coordinate 44,432,734 of NC_046664.1, forward strand.
TTTTAGGACTTAACATAAGTGTGCCAAAGATTGATTTGTTCCGTTAATTTTTTCGAGAGTTACGGTGTTTACGGATCACCGGACAAACAGACATGTGCCATTGTAAAAACTTTATTTTTGCATATGTTTTCCTCAGTTTTGCACAAAAGAAACTGAGAAGTAAAAGAAAAAAATGGTTCTCGCGCTTCGCGCTCGTTGTTGTATCTATCTAGCGCCTCGCGCTCGATTATGTATTTACATTGCTCTTTTAATTTTAACGAACACATTCTCATCACGTATCTTGTGCTTCGCACTCGATTTTGTCCAACCTGTCAACTTTTCTACATTATGCACAACACTTTTATATGAATTATAATAAATTTTTGATGTAACTTTGCCAGGGATTACTTATTAAAAAATTGCAAAATAAAAAGCAAATTGTATTTATCATGATTATTTTTGTATTTGTTTCTTATTTTCCTTTGAATTGTATTCTAAGCTGCTCTCCAACATGTATCATTTCAATAAATCTATATAATTACAATTCATAATATGCGTAACAGTTGAATCATACTAATTCTTATTTCCTTGTTTTTATAATTTTTTTATTTTTAATGGTGTTTTTTACGATTAAATAAAAACTACTGCGCATCTGCATAGGGTCTAATACAGGAATCTATGTCATGTCATGCGTTGATTGGCTTAAAATGTTTATTTTAGTTTTTTTTGGATTTTGAAAATGCTCTAACTCTGATCATTTTCTTTTTATAAAAAAATAAGGATAAATTGTTTAAGTTTTGTTGTGCTATGAACAATCGTGCATAGAATGTATACATGTTGAAAAAATGTGGTTTCAAATATTTTTTGTACGATCAAATTTTGAATTTTCAACTTTTCGATCAAATTGAAAAAGTTGTTATTATAATCTTGCAGGGCTTTCAAAAAGCAACGTTTTTCTCTGCGAGACTTTTTTTCGTGGCATGCGTTGTTTGGCTTAAATCGTTCACTTTAGTGTGTTTTTCTAGATTTTGAAAATGCTATCAATCTAGTAATTTTTGATTTTTCAAAAAAGTCATTTAAATAAATTGTTAAATTTTTTGAATTCTATGAATAACCGTATAGAGAATTTTTGAATTATCAAAAAAGTGGTCTCAAAAATATTCAAAATGTGCTCATTTTTTTATTTTTCATCTAAAATGGCTGGCTAAAGAACTTCACCTTTAGTTTAGGACACTTAACGAGTGTAGCAAAGATCAATCTAATAAATTAATTGTTTCAAAAGTTATCGTGCTCACAGACAGACAGACATACAGGCAGACTCATTCGTAAAAACCTGTTTTTTGTATTCAGGGGGTCTCAAAACGTGGACATTTGACAAAAACTAGGGGGGGGGGGTCAAATTTTACACAAATCTAATACCTTCTCTGATGAGAATGTAAAAAAAAAACATGCTAATACTGTTTTTACATTCTCATCACAATGACAAAGTATGAGTATTATGTGAAAACTGATTATCGCGGATTCTTTAAATCTCCACGTTTAGAGCCCCCTGAATCCGAAAAAACAGGTTTTAAGATGGTGTCTGCCGTTATCGTCGTTGTTGTTATTGCTGACTTCGTCTCAATACCGGATAATTTTCGGAAAATTAATCGAATTGAATTGTGCTTGGGCACACATTCTGAGAGCAAAAAGAAAGGTCGAGTTCGTGAACTAGCTATTTTGGAAAAAATGCAAAAAGTTGGCAATGCTTTGACCTTTAATTTTTCAAGGTATGTGTGCAAATGTGGGAAAAATAAAAAAACCGAGTGCGAAGCGCGAGATAAATTCATCATCCAGCGCAAAAGTCAACAGTCGCGCTCCAACTTGCGACAAACGAGTGGGCGGTGTGTGACCTTGGTGTGCTAAATCGCTATTGCGAGAGAAAGAGCAGACTGCTCTCCTTCTTTCATCGACTATCAATGCTTTTACAGACCAAGATGGTCGACTCACCCCTTTAACTAATCATAAATCATTTCGCCATATACTAGGGTCCCTCCTTACCAAGCGTTTTGAGGGTACACTCAATGGCCTTCACGGCAAATTGGGACTCTAAAAACCGTTGTTCTTCTACTTCTTCTTGCTTGTGGCTTCTTATATTTCCGAACCGTAAACTAGGAAACTCCGTTAACCTTGCAAGCGCCTCTCTCTCTCGCCCTCTTGAACCTCCCTATCCGGTATATGGAGTTTCGGTAAAGCGGGAGTCGAATGTAGTTAGGAAACATGCTGCTAGTCCTATCATATTACTAAATCCATGACGTGCACAGAATGGACCCTCTCAACTATGCAAGTCGACATTTGGACAGGCAGAAGTGGTATCCTGCCAACGGTTTACGTGCACATATGGGATACTCCCAACTGTTCAATATGTATCGAAACTAAAAAAATATATATTATTGTAACACTTAGCAATCGTAGGGTAGAGTGGGCTTAAAAGTGCAGCAGGGAAAAAGTTCCACATATATAATATGTGGATTTTTAATGACTTATATTGTTCTCGTTTTATCGCATGTGGAACTTTTTAGCTGCGGCACTTTTAATACCAATCTACCCTAATACATTTTTGATTTAAGAGAACAAAATACATTTCTATAATATTTTATAAAATATGGAATCATTACTGAAAATGTTGTTATCAGTTTTTAAAAAGCATATTTCAAGGAAACATAAAGCTCACACGCATAGAAAAGTTCTGCAGGCAATTCTTTTATTTTTAATCTTTTGGATCGTTTACGAGAACAATTAAAAAATTTTATTTTTAGAAAAAGATATTTCTTGATCTGACCAATGGTTAAGCATTCATAAGGCTGATAGGATGCCTTTTTTATATATAAAAACAAACTTTAAACCAAATATAAGAAAAATGATTTCTTTTTGCATATGATTTTTTATTTTTTTGATTCGAGGTAAATGCGAAAATTCGAATTTTCCAAAATCAATCATATGAATTTGAACAAGTGGTTTATTTAGAACGGAACACAGTTATTATGTGAAATATATTGCCAGAGATTTCTACTAGTGTAGGAATTCAATCTGGGATTCGGCCGGATAGTTCCGGTTTAAACCGAGTGTTAGCCGGGGAAAATGTTCCGGACCCGGCCAAAGAGTCACGATGAACTGGTCAGATCGCGGCTTGAATTCCGACAGTGGTCCCGGTCGGGTTATCCGGCCACAAAGCGGTTTAAAAATGTTGCTTCAGGCGAGAAATTAGTAGTTTGTTTTGTCTTTTAAGGCTCATCATAATGAATAAGATGAACTTTAAAGTTCAAATCAAGTTAAACAATTCTGGCAAGAAAGTTGGAGTAGATTTTTAATCCCTGAAGATAGAATCTTGTAGCCATCCGAAAACCACGTTTGGGTTTAAGGTTAGGACGGCAAAAAGGAAAAAATATATAGACAGCAGTATAATTCAATTTAAAATAATAATTATCCGCGGACTAAGTGGGGGTTTCAAACAAATTACTGAGATCTAACCAGGGTTGGCCCGGCCAGTAACCAGCCGGTTCCGTACAACGTGATTCAATAAAAATGTAGCCCGGCCAGCTCCTGCCCAGTTCCTGCACATGAAACCCAGCCAGGGATAGTTCGGCCAGGACTCGACCAGAAACCTTGTTGTAGTCAATGATGCCAATGTTGGCACCCTGTGCTACTGCGCGTGCGTTAGAACTCCGAGTTAGTTGGCGGCACTTGGCGCGCGATTCAAAATTACTTTAAAACACAAGAATGTATAAAAATTATGTATACTTCTATTTTAGGGCAGAAAATAATTTATAACACGTAAATTTGATAAATAACAGTTTATTTTCATTAAACTCCCAAGACTGACTTATATTTCACAAAACATGTTTTTATATGTACATTTTTTGAAATACCATATAATATTTCAGCAGCTTGATATATAGAAGTTAATTGCAGATAATAATAATATTTGAATTTCTGTAACAAAAATTTCAGCTCAGAGTATTGTTCTTTTCGAGTAAGACTCACAATCGAATAGAGCAATATTCTGAGCAGCATTTTTTTTAGAAAAAATCAAATATCATTATTTTATTCTGCTGCTGAAATATTATATGATATATCAAAAAATGTATTGTTAAATATAAGGAGTTAAATGAAGATAAACTGTTATTTATAAAATGTATGTGCTATAAGTTTTGTTCTTGCCTGAAATCAAAAGTTACATAATTTGTATACATTCTTCTGCATATTTTAATAATTATTAATTCAAATTACAAGATTTGTTTTTTAAAGTAATTTGATAATGCAGCCAACCAACGCGCAGCCCTAACCCAAGCGCAGTAGCACGGGGTGCCAACATTGGCATCATGGGTTGTAGTATGGCCAACCGGGGAAATTTCTGCACGGGTAAGAAACTAATTTTTTAATTGGGGTATTCGTGAAAATCGACTCTCGACTGTTTGTCAAAAATCCATGCGAATTTTTTATTGAACTATAAAATAAAGGAATTAATTTCATGAATAAAAAAACATCCTTCGAAGACCACAACATTTATTTTCAAACTTTTTACAATTATTATTTTTATAGCTTCATGAAGTCCAAATGCCATTTTTACTACAAAGGTTTTTGAAGACCAAACGAAAATTATAAACAGTGTATATTTTTAATTGACTTAAACTTATTATTATAATTCATTATATATAAATTATATATTATATTAATATTAATTAATTAATTTGATAATAGTATGACAATCGATAAATTGTATATATTTTGTGATTTTATTATAAGATGTTAAACATAATTTCATAGGTATAAGTTTTAATTTAACTTACTGAAATTCAATTAAACTATGTATTAATTTAATAAAAAGTGAAAAATAAACCATCCTCAAGGGAAAAAACAAC
>NC_046664.1:44437713-44441800 GCF_010883055.1 Belonocnema kinseyi
TATTTAATTTAAAAAGCATATGAACATCATATAACCTTAAAGGTGGCTTCTATTCCTGGAAAAAAGGAAGGGCAATTTCTTATGAAGAACTAAAATAGAGTGATTCCAAATTGTCAGCATACTTTAGAAACAGTAGTATAATTTTAAAATATTAAATAAAAGTGTTGCAAAGCATTCCTTTAAAATAAAATTGCCTCTAGAATAGTTAATTGCATATTCACATGTGTTATATTTTTTCTTATAACATAAAATTTACTCACTTCCAGTCGCTTCTAGGGAACAATTATAAAATCCCAAAATAGAGTAAAGTGAAGCATGATTTTTCATTATAAACTCACATTCAAATTTGTTTACCCTTGTTCACAAGGATACTAATATACATAGGAAACTGATATTGAACGAATGAGCCATTTTGATTGATAATATTATATATGTTATGATTTCTATTGGGCAGCCAAAAAATTGAACGTTGCTTAAAGAAATATATATATAGTAATAATTTTAGAAAAGATTATTTAAAAATATGGAACTATGCACGGGAATTTTTTGATATTTAATTAAACCTGCATGAAGAATATTTGATAAATACCAAAATTTCCCGTAACTAAGGACATACTGGAATCTGTTGACAACATTTTATAATATACTTGTGTCAGATTCTATTTTAGTTTTGAAATTACCAGCTGAAAGAGGAATTTTATGCACCTATTTAAAAAAACTGCATCTACGTTTGTTCTTATAGAATGTGCCAACGTGATGTCCTTTATAGTACAATTTTTCTTCATCTGCACATGGGTAATAGAATGGCTTTATTTTATGGTCATCTGTAAGAAAAATATGTATATTTTTCAGTCATTTTTAAGATTAAAAGTCATTTACTTGAGACTACTAAACTGTACTAAATTTTGAGTCTTCTAATAATTTCCAGGAAATTAAATTTTAAATTTTGTTTCTGAATCCCAAAAAGCTTCCGTTACTTCCTGACCATTACAGATACAAACATTTTGAAAGGTCATGAAACTATGTTTCAGCTACCAGTTTGATCTATTTAATTGAACTGTATGCACTCTATAAGGTGATCCGCAAATTTGACTTTTGATTTTTGTGATCCCCATAATTCGCTCATTTTCCGGAAAAAGAAATTCTTTATATTGGTTTTTCAGATTAATCAACATGAACCCGTGAAACGAACATTGTGTTTTAAATGGGAAAAGCTCGTTTTTTGAGAAAAATGGAAGAAAGCACTTGTTATTAACTTTTAGTTTATTAAGGTTTAGTCAGTTATTAACACATGCGGAAACTAAGATTTTGTATTTATTTTAATTGTAAATCTACGTTTTTTGCATCTATTTATTTCATGAATTTGGTAGTATATTAAATATACAATACATAAATAAGTACTAATGACAAGTAAGAAAAAAAAACATTATTTTGATGATTAAATACGAATACACTTTTCAGAGAGTACCAATAATAATTTCACAAAACGAAGATTCAATTCTGAACATTGAGGTAAGTAAATATTATTAACTGTGGAAATTTTAAACTTAATCAAAAAATTTTGTATTGACATTTATAATGATTATTAAAAATTAAAACTTACGCTTAATTCAACTAAACTATACAAATTTCTTTTTAACTCTAGAATATAATTCACTTTCTTTTATTATAATATATTTATAAGAACTAAATGTTCTATAAAAAGAATTTATTTTTACGATTATGTAGAATATTTGTGAAGCCTTATATTATGAATAATAGGATTTATAGAATAAATAAATATCAATAAAGTTGTAGAATGAAAAACTGTATTTGTGTACCATAACTCTAGAAACAAGACTGTTTTTAATTTCTTTGATGATAACTTTAATTAATTTTTTGTTAATATTACTAAAAGTTCAAGATACTAATAATTTACGTTAAAAAATGTTGAATTAAACATTTTCGATAACGTTTTTATTCTATGCATCTTATTGATTATTGATGTAACCAATAATTTGTGTTAAAAAAACAGTTTAATGGCATATTTTACTTATTCTCTCTATTAAATTCTAATTTTGTTATGGTGCAAAACTTAATTGTTAATTATTTGCAAATTGAATAAAAAATATTGCAATATTTAAAACTAATTGTAACGAACTGCATTTTTTCCAATTTTTTTATAACAACCTTCATAAATTATTTCATTAATATTATTGAAAATTCATGTTAATAATAATTTGCGTTAAAAAGAATCGTTTGATTGCATATTTTTACTCATTACATTCCTTGAAATTTTTTTTATAGTGCAACCATTTTCTGTCAATTATTTTTAGAGTGAACAAAAAACATTGCGATCTTGAAAAAGAATTGTAATTAATTAAAAATGTTTTTAAATTAATTGTTCACAACTTTAATCAATTATTTGATTAATAGAAATTGAAAATTCATGTTACCAATCATTTTTGTTAAAAAAATCGATAAAATTTTCACTCTATATATCCCGCTGAAAATAAAAAGTTTTCTTATAGTGCAAGACTTTTTTGTGAATTATTTGCAAGTTGAGTAAAAACATTGGATTCTTTAAAAATATTGGTAAGAAATAAAAAACATTTTCCAATTTTTTTATCACAACTTTTATGAGTTATTTAATTAATGTCATGGAAAATTTATGTCACCAATAATTTGCATTAATAAAATCGTAATTAATTCGTTACAATGCAAATTTTTTCTTATTGTGCAAAAATCTGTTGTCAATTATTTTCAGTGAAGAAAAAATATTGCGATTATTAAAAACAATTGTATTGACTTTTAAATGTTTAAAATTTTATTATAACAACCAAAATCCATTTTTTTACTAATATTAATTGAAAAAATTGGAAAATAATGCAGATAAAAATATGTACCATTTCAATACAAGATCCATCTTTTCCACTACATGCCTTTAATTCAAAGTTAGCTGTCAAAATAGCTCTTTGTCAGATTTTTATTATTTTCTTGCCAGTTAGTTCAATAGAAACTCGCACTTTTTCAAAGAAATTTGTGTAATAAGCATTGCATCCAAAAACAACACGCTTACACCCCATTATTCCTGTTCATCACAAAAAAAATCTTTGATAAATTCCTAATTTAACATCCTTAGCAACTAATAGTAAAGCAAAAAATGACCTCGGTCGCGATCAACATTTTCATCACTTTCATTTAATACTGCCACTAGGCTAAGTATTTTTGAATTAAATTTGAATTTTTTAATCAATTTTTTTTTGCTTAAAACGTTTCCTTTTTGTGAATATATCATGAGAAGTTATTGTTTTTTGGAATCAATGATAAAGTTGTTACATGTAAAAATAGTGTATTTTTTGACATATTTTTCATTTTTGTATGCAATTTGTATTTGTATAATTATGTTTTCTACCTGATCATGAAAATTTAGTACAGTGAAAATCTTCAATAGCCCTCCCTTCTATAGCCCTTCTGAGAATTGACCCCGCCCGCTGATAGGTGAGCAGGAGCTGCTCGGTGTGTGCAGGATCAGCGGTTTTCACCCAGGCGAGCACTCAAGCGTGAACAAATAGAAGCAGAGCGGGCTATAATAAGTTAGTCGCTTATTCATCAATATTTTTTTTATCTCAACGAAATCAATCTGAAAATATAATGTAACTTCAAAAAAAGTGAATGAAAGATTATTAGGGGAGCCGCGGGTAATGTGGCACACATGTTATAAAAAGCTCCGTTAAAAGTTAAGTATGTTGAAAACTGTAGTAAAATAATAATGAGCACGTAAATCAATATTTTATCTACCCTATGCGTATGATTATTATTGAATTTACGTCTACTAAAGTAGTTAATTATCAAGTTTCACAACAAGTGTGCTTGCGCCAAGTTATCCTTTCTGGTTCGCTAATGTGGCGCGCTCTCAGTGCAATTTTTGAAAGGGAAGTAAAAGTTGTTTACTGAGTTCAATAAAATTAATTTTGGGTAAATGATGGGTTCAAATAATTCCTAATACATTGTGTGCAACTTGAACGTTATATATTACGTTTTTTTAATCCGGCAAAATGCTACTGCACTTTTTCACTACTGTTTAGTCACTTTAAAAATAGACACA
>NC_046664.1:44441900-44447932 GCF_010883055.1 Belonocnema kinseyi
TATAGCTGCTGGTATATGAAAAACCAGAGAAGCTGTAATTATAATCTTTGAGTTTGGAAATTTTAGGTTAAATACTATGAAAGGCATCTCACTTGAAATTTCCTTGAAACTAGAAATATCAGTTTCGAATAAACATAATGTGTCCTAAGTTTTAAGAATTTTCGATTGAATGCTCTGAAAGGCATTTTATTCAAATGTTCCTTGAAACCAAAAAATGTCCTTTTTCAATTTAATATAATTTAGTGGAAATTTTCTTCTGTAGAAGAAATTTATTTCATTTTAGTTGGAATTAAAATAATGGCTGTTTGGCAACAGACGAAATGTTGATAACTAACAGAAGAAGATTTTTGTAGACCGATTATCCATTCTATTTAATTCAAAATTTTAATCGTTCGTGTATGGATCTAGAATACATATAGATTCGTCAATAATTAAACCGCAGTGAGAGAAATAATTAAATAGAGTTCGGCAAGAAGGTACTTTTCCTTATTGTGAAGAAATTTAACTCGAGCGAAGTGAAAATTTGAATAGTTCAAATTGCTCTTTAATGTGGTATCCTGCTTTTTCGGCAACGAATTGCACGACAATATTTAAAATGATATTTAAGATGTAAATTTTTTGAAATAAGTTGTCTTTATCACCATGCAGTTTTGGGTAGAAGCGTAGAAGTGTTTGAAAATTGAGTGCTTGAGAGAGATCCTCTGAGTAAATAATGCACGTTTTTGAGAAAATTGTTCGACAGTACCCTGAAAGGTAGTTGTCAACAGTTTAAATATTTGAAATTAGGTATAATGATGTTAAAAATGAAAATATAAAATTAAATAAAAAATATTTACTCCAAATTGTAATTCTGTATTTTATGCCAGACGCGAATTGATCTCATCATCACTCTTAATAGACTAATTATTTGGTATCGAATTGAAATCTTAAAATGAAATAAAATCTCGTGACTGAATAAAAGCCGAATGTATAAAAATACACAAAGGTATCGCGTGCAGTTTTAGAAGATATTTTTATAGTGATTTCTATCTTGTAAGGCAAAGATTTAATTTGACTTTGAATTTCTCAACATATTCCAGAAATCATTGTATTTTTTTAATATCAAGTGTAAATCAAGAAATGATAGTGAAGTATCGTTACTAATGGAAAACTGAGTTAAAAGAGTTTCAAAATTAGTCAACTGATGTTTCGCACTTTCTCGTTGCTTGTTTCAAAACCGTGAACGATGAATCAGTCACAATCCAATTGTAAATTTAAGCCTAATTTCTATTTGCACTGGACACATATACCATACTGTGACCGAACAATATGGAAAGAAGGAAATTGGAATATCGTGATACATTATTAGCTATTCGACTTACTACTTTGACGACTTATTTGTTAAATAAAGAAACTTATCTTCTGGAAATAAATGTGGAAGAATAAAAATTCCTTTTTCTGATGGTGAAAGATTGGAACTGGAATCACTGCTTGGAACGGATTGTACGTGAGGCTGAAACTTCTTTTGCTGGTACGTAATTGCGTGAGGCTGGAACTTCCTACTGAAACGGATTGTTGAAGTCTAGAACTTCCTTTGCTGGAACGGATTATACGGAAGGCTGAAACTTCGTACTGAAACACATTGTAGAATGCTAAAAGTTCTTTCGCTGATATGGAATTGTGGAAGTCTGGCACCTTCTACTGGAACGGATTGTGGAAGGCTAGAACTTCCTTTGCTGGAATGGATTGTACGGAAGGCTGAAACTTCCTGGTTCTGAGTCCTTGATAATGGAATGTTGGAAATGTCTGTCTCTGGATACTGCATCTCAACGATTGGAACTCCTCTTCCTTGTCGGTGCTGGCTTGCTTTTGTAGCTTTTGTGGAAATGGAAAGCCCTTGAGTTTTGAAATCACTCGCGGTTGTAAGTTTTAAAATATCGAAATGCACTTTAAATATGCCTTTATGGAATTAGTATTTGTAAGTACTTTTATAAATGTCACTAGTCAGAAAGTCATTGGAAATGTTATTGATTTCACAACTACTATTTTTAAAATCCCTCGCAGTCACTAAATTCGCAAATACTAGTTTTGAAATCACTAGTAGTCACTGCGTTCACTAGTAATAGTTTTGAAATCACTATAGCACAGTAATTAAAACTTCTTATTCCACAAAAGCAATATTTGACACTTACGATCGACGAAATTGTATCGAAAGCGGACTCGAGATGTAAAATATCCGGCTCGAAGGACCATAATGTTGGGTGCCAATTCTAATTTTTGAAATTAATAAGAAAATCGGCACAAATTTAAAATGTAAAATATAAAAAGTTTATTTTATGAGTGGCCTGTATTTACATGATTTGGAATGGAGGACTATTTACCCTACAAGTTTAGATTTTTATACGGCTGTGCTGACTCGATTCAACGAGCTACATCGGTCAGCTGTGAGAGAGATGTTCTCTTGAGGAAAGATAATGAAAATCTGCCATACGATGAAACGGACCCAATGTCCCTTGGCCATGTAAATTTAGCACGAAGTCGCATTTGGTTGCCTTAGAAGATTTTCGGATGCTTGTATCGGTTCCCGCGTGGAAGAGACTATTTATTTCCGATTACAGTCGGAAAAGGGCGAAATGAATAATCCCCGGGGAAAACCCACGAGGATGACGCAAGGTATTTAAGGTCCAGGGGGCGCCTGGTTTATCCAAACAGTACCATACAGAATCATAAAAATTAGACACCTAAGAGTTGATAGACGGATCACATCGGTGAAAGTTTCTAAAAGTATCTTCAATCTAAGTCGATCTTGTCGTAAATAAAAGTAAATAAGGAACTTGTAATGGTTGAAATTTTGCCGGTAATAAGCGCATAATGGAAAGGTCCTTCTTTGAAATATAATTTAAGAGTTTAAGTTTTCTTGATCGTATTACATTTTTTAGAAATATAAATATTGTGCCGGGCTGAATAATAGCTTCAAACTAATGAAAGGATTCCTAAAAATATAAAATGAATTATTTTTCAGTACTTGAAAATATGTTGAAAATTAATTTTTGTAGTAACACTTTTTGTATTACCTTAATTGAAAATTCATGTAAAAATTTAAAGATTCTTCGGCTCGAGAAAACATTTTAAATATATAATTATATGTATATATAACCTAATTCAAAGTTGAAGCACGATTAAGTAAGATTTCTTGATGGATACATTCTTTGAGCTTCTTTCTCAAACATAATGTGTTTAATGGACAGTTAACGCCAAAAAAATATATTTTCCTTCGAATATTATTTTTTGATAAGAGCATCTTGAGCAATGTGATTCAACTTTTGATTTTTCGTTATAGACCCCAAGCCATTTTTTTCGTTTCTCAAAAGAATAAAATTAGAATTTTTTTGTGTAAATCGTTTTAAGTGAACTCACACTCCGGTCTTTAAAAATTAATATTTTTAAATTGGAAAAGCAAATTTTTTTACTAATTTTGATCTTTCTAAACCATTTTTCTCGCCGGAACTCGTGAATAGTTATTACTTTTTAGGATAAATAATACATTAGATAAATATTATGATTTGTATTTCTTCTCTAACTTATTTTATTATAAATTAAAGATTTTTAATTTGTTTAAACAAATTTTCCTCTTCAAATTGAAAAGTAATTATTTTCTAGCATTAATGTCACAATTAATGTGGCGCTTAATGTGGCGCATTCTCATTTACAGAAATTGATTGATTTATAGCGAGAGTTATTCACTGTACTGTATTTGTTTATGTGTACTGTTTTGTTTATTGAAAAAATTTGCTCAATAAAGCCAGTCACTCAATTCTTATTATAAAAAGTCATTTTTGGGTGTTTCTAAACTCAAAAATTAACTTAGGTCGGGGATAGAGAAAAAAGAGAACCAATAAAACAAAAAAACGCGAATCAAAATTGAGAAACTACAGAAAACGGATTTGCGAATAGATTTCCAAAATAAGATAATCGAAAGAATAGATAGGGCAACCTGGAAGGACCGTATAAAAAACAAAGATATAGAGGGCGCCTGGACAGACTTACGGGATATCCTTAATAGATGTGCGATCGAAGTGTGTGGTACCGCAGTTGTAGGAAAAATGTGTGGTGATGCGTGGTGGAATGATGAAATTTAGGCTGCCCAAAAAGAAAAGGTAGAAGCGAACAGGAGTACTAGATGCTCTTAGATACTATTTTAGGAAACAATTCGGAGATGAAGCTATAGGACACCACAACTGCGATGTTGAATACGATTCGATAGAAAACTCAATTAAGAAAGTCTGTGTCACTAAAGTTAGGGATATAATTAAGAACTTAAGAAACAGTAAGGCTGCCGGGGTAGACGGTCTTAACGCTGAAATGCTTAAATACGGTGGCGAGTGCATACCACATAGACTGTGTGAATTGATAAATTTATGTTTTGAGATGGGAGAAGTCCCGGACGATTGGACAAAAGCGATTATCGTACCAATATACAACAGAAAATGAGATAAAACCGACTGTAATAATTACAGAGGGATTAGCTTATTAAGGTCCGTAAGTAAAATATACTCAAAAATACTTATTCTTAGGGTAATACAAATAACATAAGAAAAGATTTCGGAAGTCCAAGGTGGGTTTATGTCTGGAAGGTCATGTACGGATCAAATATTTAGCTTAAGGCAAATAACAGAAAAAAGTTTGAGAGTAGGAAAAAAAGTTTTCTGTGCATTTGTTGACCTAGAAAAAGCTTTTGACAAGGTAGATAGAAGTAAACTTTGGGAAGTCCTGAAAGAGTATGGAGTCAATGGATGGCTCCTACAAGCTATAAAAACAATATAAACGGGTAGCAAAGCGATTGTAAGGGTGAATGGGAAATTAAGTGACTGTTTCTGTATTATTCAAGGCGTTGGACAAGGATGTATTATTTCTTCATGGTTATTTATACTATTTATGGACAAGTGTTTAAGAATGGCTCTCTTCTAAAAGAGCGTGTGGATCTCGAAACAGTAAGGGTACGGGGGTTAGCGTTCGCAGATGATAAGGTTGTTATGGCGGAGTCTATCGAAGACTTACAAAGAATGTTGAATAAACTAGATGCAAGAATGAAGAGCATGGGCCTCAAAATTAACGCAAATAAAACAAATACGATGGTGGTCGAAGGAATGAGTGAGAAAACGCTATGCAATATTTTATTAAATGATGAGAGAATTGAACAAGTTGATAAGTTCGTATACCTTGGTAGCTTATTTACTAGGGACGGGAAGATAAATGAGGAATTAGATAGACGCATAAACGAAGGTAAGAAGGTTATTGGAAGAGCAGGTCCCCTTATCAGAAGTAAAAATATATCAAATAAAGCTAAAATGGCAATACATAATTCTATATTTGTATCGACTGTACTATACGGTAGCGAGATATGGACTTATCAAGAAAAAGATAAGAGTAAAATTAACGCAATGGACATGAGATTCATGCGCATAATATGCGGGAAAACTCTGATGGGCAAATTAAGTAACGAGATAATTCTAAAAGAATGTAGTGCAGAAGAAACGCTAGTAGACACATAGGAAAGAAATCGGTTATGATGGTTCGGGCATGTTGAGAGAATGCCAAATGAAAGACTAACGAAACAAGTGTATGAAGGTAAAGTAAATGACAGCGTGCCAAGAGGTAGACCGCGGCAAGAATGGTTAGAATGTGTGAATGAGACCCTAGTTAGAAGGGACATAAGATGTCACAGAAACACGAGAGTGCATGAAAAATGCATGGACATAAAAGATGCCAGGACAGGAAAGTATAGCGGCAACTTGTTAATTAAAAGGGTGTCAGTAGAGTGAGTGACTCCTGAAACAAAAGACCTTGACCACTAATGGACCCAAGTGAGGAACCCTACATAACGACTTTGTGAGCATCTTCACTTGGGGTGACTGCTAGAGAGATTGATCAGCAACTTAGGAACACGAGAATTCTGGATCAATCTGAAAATTCTCTGTCCCTCCATCACATACTCCTTTCCCCACCGAGTGAGTCACGCCTACCCCGAAAGGGAATGGCTTAATGGTGTCATA
>NC_046664.1:44448032-44472237 GCF_010883055.1 Belonocnema kinseyi
ATTATAATAATAAACGGCCTTCCAAAATACGTTTTAAACACAAAATTTCATTTCGATAATGATAAATATAATTTCGCGATTATTCAGTTAACATCTTTTAGAAATTTTATTCATTAGAAAATAATTTGAGAAAAATCTAAATTTCAAATCACATTTTATCATAAGCTTCTATGCTTAGGTCAATTACATTTCTGCTCCATTATAGTTTCGTTACAATTTTAGAATATTTCATGAGTTTACGATTCTGGAAGAGTTCAAGCCAAAAAAGCCTTCCCAAAGACTATTCGATATATTTTAAAAATTCCAATTTTAAAGATAAAAATACTTCTACGTAAGACTTTCCAGAAAATTCATTCCCTCAAATTTCAGTTCGAGAAAGCTCAGATTTCAATTCATAATTTTAAATCTAATCCAAGATATCTTCAAAAAAGAGCATCTGAATTTGATTCATAACTTTTAGAACTTTAGAACTTTTAGAAATTAGAATGATTTTAATTTAAAGATATCTTTATAATAATTTTCAATCTCGCAAGAATAAAAAAGAGGCTCAAAATTTTGTATTAAGGAAAAAGGTCACTTAGTTTTTACATAAAACAAATATGCGAATTTTATTGTCCATATTTTATATTACATTCGATAATTTGTTTTCAGAATCAATATTTTGTTAAATTTTAGGAACAAATGACACGCGTTGTCACGAATTTATGTGTATAACACGTGTCATATATCGTTCTTCGTGTATTTTTCAATTAATTGTGTTCCTTACAAATTTCCATTTCAATTTCCAAGTACCATTTCAAATTTCAAGTCTCATTCCAATTTCGATTTCAATTTTCAAGTTTCGTTTTATTAACTGTATTTTTATCTGCACTTGTTCTAAGTACTCATGTAAATCGTCGCAATTTCGCGACTAAATGCTAGTTTAATTTTCAGTTGAGTTCATCGTTGTGCTGAAAGAAAATTTATATTGTCCGTATGTATAAACTTTAATGCACGCAACTATCTTCTTAGCGTCAGATACTTAAAATTTCAACTTTTTCTTATACTTCATGTTTATTTCGATTTTCTTTCCAGAATATTGTATGCATCGACAGTCTAAATATCGACATTGAATTGTACGATTTTAATATTATTTTGTTTCACAAATTACAATGTGTTTAATATGAAGACTCCATTGCCTTAGGCACTGGCAATAAAATAATAAATATTCCACTAGACCAATATTAATAATTTTAAGTAAAAAAAGACGAGAATACATTGTTCAAAAGGTCGATTTCATGAAGAATTGACATTTTTGCTCTCCTGTCACATGCTCTCCTGTCACATTTTTTCAAGCCCTAAAAAATTATTCTAAAAACTCAAAAAAATGATTATTCCCCATGCATTTTACATGGGAAACTTCAAGGCAAAACCGGCACCTGTTAAAATAAAAAAATAAAAAATTAGCGAATTTCTTTTTTCGTATTTGGAATAAAATGGTGGGGGGGGGGGGTCGTTGCCTTCTAGCATGTAAAAAATTTTGTCATGCATTTATGGACCACCCTAAGACAGCGCTTTAAACATTCAACTCCTATAAAATGAAACATTAGAGCCTCTTGTAAATTAATTTCAGTCTACAGGTCCTTATTTAAATCTTTAGAATCTACAGTCTTCTAATTCAAGAACCTACTTTGAGGATGCAAAAACCTCTCCCACGTATAGCTTCGTTTAGGTTCAACTTAAAAAAGCTTGTGCATCCGGTTCCACTTTTTTTTAGTATTTTCGGGAAGCCCCTTAGTTATTTTTAGTAAAGAGAGAAAAAATTGTTCTGCACTTTATTGAGAAAAACTATTTTTTTTACTTTTAACGCAAAAAAATGTCATTTTTCTAAAAAATGAGGCCAAGTATTAATAGCAGTTCATTGTTTAAAATTGTAGCCTACCAGTATATCTAAAAATATATACTCTTATTAGATTTCTATTTTTTGTGTATTTCAATCAATTATAAGAAATTGAAAAATTCTATAAAAATGAACTAATGTAACATTTAGTTTAACGAATTTCAATATTTTTTATTTCAACAACCTTTTTTTTATTAAAAATGATTTAAAGAACATGTTCCACAAACTTATTATAGACCCTCACCTTTTCAATAAAGCATAATTTATTTTTATTTTTACAGTTGACGAAACATCATTGTCAGCGATTAAAAATCGCACTTTTGTCAAAATGTAAATTTTATTATAGTTGAATTTGATTCATTTTTTCAGTTTTTGGTAAAAATTAGTTATAACACACTGGACAAGAGTATGGCAAGGACATACTTTTATATAATTTAGGAAGTAAACCCATTTTGAAATATAAACTGCTCTTCACATTCTGAGTCGCTTTGGAGAAAGATGTAGTTTTTAATCTTTAAAAATGATTTTTCTCCAATTTAAAGAATCAAAACTAATTTTTCTTTACTCTAAAGCTTTGGAGTTTTAAAAAAGATTTATTTTTAATTTCATTTATGAAAAAACTCATGACGAACTAAAATAACCTAAATATTTGATTAACTAATGTAGTCAAAATAGAGACGCTAATAAAATGTAATCGAAAACGGCAATATACAATTAGGTCTGCATTTAAATTGGTTTCACCACAAATGAACACATATATTTTATAACAAATATTCAAAAATAATTGATAAAAAATGAATATATAACAATGAATATCATACATAATTCAGTAAATGTATATTTCGGCAATAAGATGCAATGCGTACAATGATAATAACATATTTTCCAAATATTTAAAAGTGAAATGCGAATATGAGTTTAATTCAATGTATGCTTTATAAGGAACCAGTTTGTTTATATAGTCGATACACAGATGTGTATCTAACTCTAACTGCGAATGTGTTGAATACTTCACTTGTATATATATTATCTCTTATCTTATTATTGACTAAAATGATGAACTACATTTAAGTTGAGGGATGGAGTTGGGACAGTAAAACGTTTTGTGAAGTGTATATTCATATTGCCAAAAACTAGGTTAGCTTTATTTATTTTCCTTGTAAATGTTTTTAAGTCTCGTCTGGACCCAATCTACCACGCCTCTCGGACTTAGACATTTCGAAAACTGATTCCACGTCGCGGGTATGCGTATGATGAGCATCAGGTTGGGGGGGGGGGGGGGGCAAATCGGGATGCGGTGCTGGCTCAGATGTGACTAAACAATGACGTTTACATCCGGAGTCAGCCTGCATCAGGGTACCCCCCCCCCAAAAAAAGCTCCAAAACCGATCCTAAATTCCGAGTGCACTGTATATACCTAATATGTAGTGGTGTCATGAATTGATGGGGCAAGGGGATCAAATTCAGGTTATCCCCTACCTGGCTATGGCCTTGATCATGTATGAAGAAGTGTCACTTGTTGCAACAAAAATGTTATTAGGTGAAAAATGTTGAAGATTTCATTAATGTATTTTTTAAACTCAGTATGAAACTAATTAAAATTAATAACAAATATCTTTTAATACAATAGTTAATAGAGTAGACAATATTTATCAACTGCAATGCTAATTTATTATTGTCGTTTGTCAATTAGTGCACTAAATTAATAGGCTCAAAATGGTAAATTGTGCTTATTTTATTTCAGAAAGGCTATTCAAGTATGAACAAGAAAATGACATGTTTACTTGTCTTAATGTTATAATGAAAAAGTTTTTATGTGAACTCTTAGTTAATTATCAAAATGTCAAACTTATCTTCACGTTCCTTCTAATCAGTTATTTGCGTTGTCTATAGTCTACTCTATAGTATAATTTGTTCCACGATTTCTTTTTGGGTTTTCAAAACATACGAAAAACAATATCGTCAAGTCACGCTTCGCAATATACATAGGAAATAAGGAAAAATTTAGGTTTCTTAATATATGGATATTGACTTCAAATTCCTTGTTAAATTTTTTTAAACTTCGCACAATATTTCCTTTATCTTTGAAAATGGTAAATTATTCGTTACATGTTTCCTAAAGCCCAATACACACATTCGGCCTTCGCGGAATGCCGAGCAACTGTTCGGCGAATACCTAATAGCGTGGATGGGACTCGCCTAGGCGAACTCGCGCTCTCAGCTACTAGGCGAGCTTCCAACGCGAGCACTTCGGCGAATATAGGCGAGCAAGTGCATTTTTTTAGGGCGTCCACACATTCTTTTAATTGAAAATGTACTCTTAAAAATGAAGATTATTGATTCATTAAACATTAACCCATCATGACGAAATAATAAATTTTATGGAATTTTCCATGGTTTTTGGTTAACGTAATAATTTCGTATGATTTATAAAGTCTTGGCTTCGTACAAAAGTAACCATATTTTTACAATTCTGCCAAAGAACAATTAATTTTTAAACAAAAGAATAATTAATTTAGAGGCATTAACTTAACATAACGAAATAATAAATTTTATGAAATTTTTCATGGTTTTGGTAAACGTAATAATTTCGTATAGTTTATAAAGCATTGGCTTCGTACAAAAGTAACGAAAAATTCCATTAAAATATTATTCATTTGTTAATGAATTGAACAAAACTAATTAATTTAGAAACATTAATTAATCATAACGAAATAATAAAATTCGTGCAATTTTCCATGCAGAAGATAAAGAAATAATTGAAAACTTTAAAAGAAAAAAAAATTGTATTCATTTTATTATTTAGTTATGATTTGCTAATGTTTCTAAATTAATGATCCTTTCGTTAATTTATTAGCAAATAAATAATATTATAATAGAATTTTCCGTTACTTTTGTATAAAGTAACGTGTATAAATTTGTATAAATTTATAAACTACACGAAATCATTACGTGGCATATTATTGATAAGTAGATAATATTAAAATACGATTGCTTGAATTAACTCTTGAACAATTTGTATATCAGTGCTGGGTAAAATACTTTTTTTTTAAGTAACTAGTTAAAGTTACGTTACTTAACGAAAAAATTAACTAGTTACAGTTACTAGATAAAGTAACTTCAAGTTATCTAAAAACTAAATTTTTTCTATGGTGCTTCCTACTCTCGACTATGGCTGACGATGACTGAAAGACGAATGTTCGTCATATCCAAGTCGAGTCGGTACTTGGCAATGTACGAATGTGTGGATGCCAGTGCTCGGATATGCTCGCCACTCGCTGAAAATTCGGGTAGTAAGTGCTCGGTGAATAGTGAATATTCGGCATTCGGCGAATGCCGAATATGTGTATCGGGTTTAACAGAATCAATGTAAGGATTCAGGATTTCTTAATAGGAAATTCAGATAAAGGATTTTAAATTTTTAAAGAAATTGGTTTGATAATCCAGAGTTTTTAAATTAAAAACAGATACAATTAAATTTTTTTAGCTAGCTTTTATTAAAATGTACCAAAATATGACTAAAAATAAAATCGTGTGTCGTAAATACACGGAGAAAGTTTTGGGGAAACTTTTATCAGATTATATTTGTATGACGGGGCGAGCTCAATTTGGCTTCAAAATAAATATTTAAAACCTTTAAAGAATTATTTGAAAGTAATAATCAATAAAGCAAAGTCAAGAAAAAAGTCGCGTTAATAACCATAATGAAAAAAAACAATTGCTGCTATAAACGCCCCCATGAAATGCACAGTTTTTAATATATCTAATTTTATTATAATACTTAATTACTCAGTTTTTAATGTGTAATAAAAGAATGGGTACTGCTTTACAGCAAAAAAACTTTAAAAGTTTAAAAGCTGTTATACAAAATTTTACTGGTACCCTAGTTTTTTTGCCTTGTCGGTAGTGTATACACGTCATTTCTAAAAGCCTTTCCATTAGGATCAACAAATTCTTCCATTAAATTTAAAAAGAGTTTCAAAGCTGTATAAAAAAAATACACATATAAATTATTCAGATAGAAATTACTAGAAGAGCTATATCGACATAGAAAATATTGTAGAAGGTAGTTTAGAAAATGTAATTGAAAACCCCCTATTTCTGGTCTGTGCCTTCGGTCTGACCATTGAGACTACCCTTCCCCTTCCATCGCGATTTGGACGTGTGTTACTCTCTCTTTTACCCTTATAAACTAGTCTTTCCCTCTTTATCATTCCCTTACCACCCCATTCCCTTTATCTTTAGGTCACTCTCCCACTGTGGCGGCTAGTCCCGCGTTTTGGCGAGCCTCAATGCGCTTTCTTTTCCTAAAGCGACTGGATGTGTGTTAAACAGTGTGTACCGTTCGATAGTGAATATTATTTGTGTTAAATCAGAGATTTTCGATATTCCTGGTTGCTCTTCTCTTTTTCGCCCAAGGTAAGTCCTTTCTTGTTCATATTTTTTTTTAGATTAAAATATTCTCTTGAACAGTTCGTCATATGCATATCATTAAAATGTATAGTAGCGTTCGCCCTTTGACAACCTATGTCGGCGTATTCGTCTTTGGACATTAGACTATTTATTGGTGCTCGCTCTTAGGCAGCCTATGGTTTGTTTTAGACGATTCGTCCTGTGCAACTGCCCACCCATAATTAAAGTGTGAAGTAGTGTTCGCCTTTCGGCAACCTATGTCAATGTATTTGTCTTTTGAAATTAGACTACACGTCTCATAGCTCATTCAATACAGCTGAATCTTAGTGCTCGTCCTTTGGCAGCCTATAAAATTTGTTTTCTTTGCCTTGGATCAGTTGTTGATTCGCACAAAGCAGAAGGCCTTGAAGATTCGCACGCATCGACCGCTTTTCATTGTTTATTTACAGATGGATCATCCTACTACCAATTTGGGGGATTTATACCTGCGTGAGGCGGCCGAAGAAGCACATTCTTTAACATTAGAAAGGATCAAATCTCTTGCAGCCCAAAACTTACCTGCAGACTGGAAAATGTGGAAAGTTCGCGAGATACCAAAAGAAGAGTTGATAACAAAAAATCCACATTCTCGTTTGCTTTGCGAAATTTGCTACGCGCTTCCTACTGCGGGCATCATGAATGCCTTTTTTCCTCACGCAACAGAAGTAAGTGGTCATGATTTTAGGAAAATGAAAGTAGCCATGCTAGACTGGATGTTTTGCAGAGCACTGATTATCAATCCTCTTTCTTTGGTGCAAAAGTTAAGTTGCGTTACAGCTCAAGGTGAATCAATTTTGAATTCAATTGAAAATATGCGGCCTCTCATAATTTCAAGATCAGCAGCCTCAAATGAATTAACTCGTAATTCTCAAAATTATCCTTTCCCATCAGACTCCCCTTTCATAGGAAGAAATTCTAATAATTCAAGAAAAAGAAAATCTTTAAATTCTATTTCGGAAGGAGAACCTTTAGACAAAAGTTCCAGATTATCCCAGTTAGAAAAGAATTTGCATCGTTTAGAAAATTTTCTGACACAAGTACTAGAAAGAATCGCTCCCAGTGTAGAGGACTATGAAGATAGATCTTTCTCAGAATACTCCGACGTGGAGAATTTTTCTTCTTGCTCTGATTATGAAATATCCTCTCCTCCGCCCAAAGAAAGTGCTCCATGGAAAGCTCCTAGTTTTCCAGTACTAGATTCGCTTTTGCCCCACACTAATAAAGAAGAGGTTATAGACTTCTCGCCTACAACCAAAGAACTAGAGCCAACAGTCCCGAAACCGTCAGAGGAACTGGCAAATCAGGGAATACTGTGTCAACGCCTTGGTAGTGACTCTTGGAACAAAATTCGTTATTTAGAAGCGCAAAAGAAACTACAGGCTGCCCCAATTTTTTCAGCGTTACAAGTCAGTTCTCAATTAAACGGCTTAGCATTACACACCCATCATTCGGATCTATTGGGTAAATTCGATCTTACTCTCTGTACACTCACTCATGGTTTGCTCCTTCAAAGGAAAGAATTTCAATCCGCCATTGTGTCCTTGGTACAGAAGTATCCAACTATAAGTGAGGATGTGAAAAAGACTCTCCTTGAAAATAAATCTCCTTTTCGAGTAATCTCAGATGATGTTCTTCAGTACACATGCGGCAGACGAGCTGACATAATTGATATGAGAAGAAAAGCCTTTATACCAAAAAACAACTACATGGCTTCTCTCCTTGCTACTGTACCACCCTCAGAAAAACATGTTTTCGATGAAAATAAATTGAGGGCATTATTCAAAGAACATGGTGGGTTTTATAATTTTTTTCGAAACTCAAAACCATCAGGGTCTGGGAAACCCCAAACTTTTGGAGGAGACAGAGCATCAAGGGGAGGTAGTAGTAAAAAACCATCTACGCGGCCCTCATCGAATCGAGGAGGTTTCTATCAAAAAGTTTCTTTTAGTTCAGATTCAAAAAAAGCAAATCGAGGAGGGTATGGGACATCACAGAAGTTCTGAAATATTCCTAGATCATCAAGCGTCGGTAGAGGACGAGATTCAAAAAATGTATGGCTCGCAAAATCGCAGAGAATTTCAAGGGGGGCAATTGAGACACTTCACCAAAAGATGGGTCAGTCTTGGGGCTCCAGAATCGATCATCAGTGTTCTAAAAGGATATTCCATTCCTTTCATAAAGAAACCACCGACAATTCCATTTTTAGACAGTCTTTGCGCCCGACTAGAAACGAGATCATCGACCGAGATGTATAGGGAACTGACAGAGTTCATCAAGTCGGGAGTTCTAGAAAGGAAGAACGTTCCATCCGGATTCCGCTCCACAGTTTTCTTAGTCCCAAAATCAGATGGTTCCCTGAGACCGGTTTTCAATCTCAAGCGCTGAAACGAGTATCTGAGACCAGAAAAATTTCGATTAATAACCCACTCGAAAGTTCCGGGTTTCCTTCAGAGGAAAAACTTCTTAGCATTGATAGATATATCGCAAGCTTACTTACATGTCCCCATAAAAGATTCTCACAGGCGATATCTGGCTATGTACTACCGGAATAAAATATACTGCTGGACGGCGTTGCCTTTCGACCTCTCGAGCGCTCCTCTAGCCTTTTCGAAAATGTCGAATTGGTTAGCAGGTCAGCTGAGAAAAAGAGGGTTGAGAGTTATGGTCTACTGAGACGACTTCCTTTTGGCGAACCAAGACAAGCACCTCTTGATTCAACAACTAAAGAAAACAGTAAATTTTCTCACCTTCTTGGGATGGAAAATAAATGTTCCAAAATCAATCCTAGTGCCAAGTCGAAAGTTAGAATATCTGGGCATCATGTGGAATCCTTGGACATACCTGAAATTTTTATACGAGAAGAAGACGAAAAGAATAAAGCTAACCCTAAAGAAAATGAGTCAGCAAAAATGGAGCTGGTAGCAAGCGAAGTCTCTCCTAGGAACCTTGGAATTCGCTTCCTTTGTAGTTTCTCTAGGAAGACTATTTTGCAGGAACATGCAGCAAGCAGCACGCTTGCTCCCGAAAGATTTCCCAAATCAGAGCTTTGTTCTCTCTCATCAAGTGAAGTCCGACATGAAGTGGTGGATACAAAATTCATCAGAAAATTCGCGAATATTTCCAAACATGCCCATCATTCACTTGGTAACGGACGCTTCCAACGAGGGCTGGGGAGCACAATTAGGGGACAAATTAATGAAAGGCCTTTGGAGTTTAGAACAAAAAGGCTGGCACATCAACAAGAAGGAGATGTGGGCAGTATATATCGCTATTCTCAAAAACGCCCGCTCGTTACAAGGAAAAACCTTGTGTCTTCAGTCAGACAACAAGACGTACTTACATACGATGTCAAGGGGGAACGAAGTCTCTACCCCTTTTACAATTGGCAAAGAAGTTGCTGATGCCGATGTCGCGCTTAGATCTCCATGTAGAGGCTCACTTCATTCCGGGAATTTACAATGCTGTGGCCGACCGATTGTCGAGAGGAAATTCGTTACCCGATTGGCATTTGTCGAAGGAGGTGGCGGACCGAATTTTCTAATACCGAGAGTGCTTCAACATCTCAATCTATCTCGAGGAGTGTACA
Organism: Belonocnema kinseyi; assembly: GCF_010883055.1. Taxonomy (NCBI): domain Eukaryota; kingdom Metazoa; phylum Arthropoda; class Insecta; order Hymenoptera; family Cynipidae; genus Belonocnema; species Belonocnema kinseyi. The sequence goes on from NC_046664.1 coordinate 44,457,950, forward strand.
TATTGATTCTCTCAAAATGGGAGAAAGTATTTTGGAGAGCGGACCTCAAACGTCGATTATTATGTCCCCCTTGGAACATTCGCAATCTTTATCGGAATCTTCTGGACCTTTAAACCAATTTCCCTCCTCCGAGAGTTCTAGACCTACATTTGGAGGGATGGAAAGTACGGGGTGGATTACCCATACAAAAGGATGGCATGAAGAGGACGTAACTTTATTGGAATCATCATGGCGAGAGTCAACGCGGAAAACCTACACCGCACCTTGGAAATATTGGGTAGCATGGTCTACGTCACAATCTTGGTTTATAAGTCGGTTGTTGCAACGCTTTCGAATCCAGCGAGACAAGAAAAGATTAGTTCACATCCAACAGTAACGCATATGTTAAAGGCAATAAATTCATCTCATCCACCTCAAGCCAAAACAAGTTTCAAGACACGTAGCTTTATTACTGTTGTTAGATTCGGGTAGAAGAATTCATGACCTCACACTTTTGCGAATTAATTCGGAAAGTTACGAAGACAAGGGAGATTCAATCGTCCTTTGGCCCATTTTCGGCTCGAAAACCGACAGTGTCACACATAGGCAGTCCGGTTGGGGGCTCTCTAAAAATAGAGAACAAAAAATGGATCCAACTTGGTGGCTGCGGCTCTTTCTAGATTACTAAATCGCGAAGGAGTGCAAGAATGGGATTGGACAGTCTGTTCATCACCACTAGAGAAACTGTGGCTGCAGCTTCACGTACTGTAATTGCAGGCTGGATTCGGGCGGCTTTAGAGGAGGCAGGTATCAAAAAATCTGCGGGAAACATTCGGTCAGCAGTGGTATCATCTCGTCTCAAGGCTGGTCTTCCCATAGACGAAATATTACAGAAAGGAAATTGGAAATCAACTGATACCGTCTTCAAACATTATTTTAAAGATATTCAGAGACCAACTGATCGGTCAGGTATATTAGATCAAAAATTCAAGCCACTTTGATTTCTGTTTGTTCTGCCAAAATGGCTGTGGTGCTTAACTTTCTCAAATTATTTTCTTCTGTTTACAAAGTACCAAACGTTATTTATTTAAGATATAGCTGTATTGTTGTATTATCGTATTACTGAATAGGTCTCTTTAACCTATATATGAATATATCGTTCTTCGTAATACCAATTTTGCCAATAAAATTTTTCTTCCAATACTTATGTTATCATTCTGCCTAACAAGCAAATAATGCGCTCTAGAGTATTAATTCTCAATGTCACAGTGCACTAATCCCACAGTGCCGGCAGAGTACAAACACTTCTCAATGGTCAGGCCGAAGGCACAGACCAGAAATAATAACTTTTTTCCCCCAAAGGGCAAAAAAACGGTTATTTCGGTCTTGCCAAAGGCCTGACCAGTTTAAATCCTTGCCGGCTTAATACACTGAGGCTCGCCAAAACGCGGGACTAGCCGCCACAGTGGGAGAGTGACCTAAAGATAAAGGGTGTGGGGTGGTAAGGGAATGATAAAGAGGGAAAGCCTAGTTTATAAGGGCGAAAAAGAGAGTAACACACGTCCAAATCGCGGAGGAAGGGGAAGGGTTGTCTCAATGGTCAGGCCTTTGGCAAGACCGAAATAACCGTTTTTTTACACTTTGGGGGAAAAACGTTATTATTTTTAATGTATCCAATTCTTTCATAACACTCTTTAGTGAGATTTTAATGTCAAATGATACTTTCTAAACAACATAATTTGAGATATGTAATATAAAGGTTTTTATAAATTAAAATTTTGTTATTTAAAAAAAAAAAATTAGACACCCAATTTTTATTTAGAATATTAAATACTTAAAAATGGTAAGAAAAAAAGTATTCTACAAGGTAAACTTATGTGCAAAAACTTTCTGGTTTAAAATCCTTGACACTCACGATTACAGTGGATCCAAAAAATAAAATTTTGCCGCTTTCTCACACACCTATATTATTATATTTTGTGTCAAAATAATGAAGCTATAAATTTAAAAAAATGTTTTATCCGTGGTTTCAGGCCTTTTAATATTACTCTTAAGTGCGAAAAAACTCCCTCTGTAGGGGGTCACAAATTTAGAATGTGCTCTACTTACACAACTAAGATATTTTCTTTATATAATGTTTAAATATGACCTTCTGAACGTTAAAATGTAAATCAGTAATAGATGACTACCCTCGAACTTTTGAAAAATACTCTTCAAAAGAGTATTTTGCTTCCTTCAGAGCTCTTCAATAAATTTTAAATAATTCAGAGTAATTAAAAAGCCGAATCACCTAATAGAAATAGGGCTCTATCCTTAGAAGGCCATAACTACCATCCGTAAAAATATAAGTTGTATTTTGTGCATTTTTGTTTTTCAAACAACCTTTTTGATATCTTTATACAAACACCTGGAGTGTTCTGCTCGAAAATAAAAAGTAAACAAAATACTTATTTTTGGGCTTTATTGAGAGTTTTTTTTTTGCTTTTTAAATATAGAACTTTAGTTTCTTCAATTAGTTAAAGCTGATGTTGTTCTTAATAAGCCTCAAACGCATTTCTTACATAGCAGAAAAAAAGTTTCGCACTTTTACCCAAAAGAATCTATTTTACCATTTTTTTAAAATAAAAGTTGCATAAAGGGCTATAACCGAACCTCAAATTGTCTTTGAACTATTTTCAAATAACTATTGAATGTCAAGGATAATTTTTCTGAAGGAAAGACTTTTCTTATAAGAAATTATCGTATAAAAAACTGTGAAGAAAACAAAGTATTCATATAAGGGATAATTTTCAAAAATCAGAGGTAATTTTCGATTGCCAGTCCACTAACAGTGCTATCTTTTTTTCATTATTTCATCAGACTTTTGAATAAATTTTTTAATGAATATTCAACTAAAATGATCAATCTTCAACCAAAGAGTATGCATTTTATAGAATGTGCATGAAGTGTTAACTTCAACTGTAATATTTGAGAGTTCAATTAGAGGAGATTTTAATATCAAATAGCAAATATTTGAATTTATTTAAAAAAGGAATTTTCAAACATGTATTTAAATTATGCATGATGTATTTTTGGTTTTCCATTGGAAGTATTCCTCCACCAGGGGCCGTTCGAAAACTATGTCATACTCTTTAGAAGTCTTTTTGTACCCCTCTTACTCACAAATACGAACACCTTAGCCCCGTTTCAAATCCAAATTTTTAATTTGATACACAAAATAATAGCATTTGCAACCACAAAGGGTAATTTTTCTACCACAAGATATAAATCTTCCAACAAAAAAGATGATTTTTCAACCAAATAGTCGAATTTTCAATAAACGACCTAAATTAATTTTAGACCAAACAGCTGCATTGGCAATTAAAAACTGAAACTTTCAAACAGAATTTTTTTTGCAGGCAACAGAGAAAAAGAATGTCAACCAAATCTTTCAATTTTCAAACTAAAAAGGCCAAATTGGTTAAAAAAACATTTGGTTCATCAAGACAAAAACATCACATTTTAATTTTTAATCCAAATATTTGCATTTTAAAATAAAAACCATAAATTTTATACTAAAAAGATAATGGCTAAATTTGAAGCTTAAAAGGTTGATTTTCGACAACAACAAGATTTTGAACAAAACAGTTGAATATTTCTAAGATGAAGATTTAACAAAATAGTTCAATTTTTAAAGATGAATTCTAAACAGAAAATTTAATAGTTGTATTTTCAAATAAAACGATACATTATTAACCAAAATATTGAACAAGTACACTATTAGCTATAAAAAAAATTTTAATAAAGTATTTCAACTTTTGACCAAGTAGTTGAATTTCTTTTACCAAAAAAATGAATTCTCAATGAAAAATATAATAGTCGGATATTAACTAAAAAAGATCAAACTTCAACTACAAATACAATAGGTAATATTTCAGTTGAAAAAAACTATTCTCAATTGAACCAGAAACAAATTTCTTACGAAATAGTTTGAGATAGTTGTCGTGCAAAAAGATATCTGAAAAAAGTTTTTCTATGATTTTAAGAATAAAAATCTTGTAACTGATGTCATTTCAAATAAAAAACATTTTTTAATATAAATATTCAAATTCACAAAAAAAACATTAATTTTAACCATATTTCTGCAATTGAATTTTTTCTGATCGTCGCTTCTGACCAATTTTTGAAGAAGATTAGATTTTAATAAATGGCTGCTTATTTTTTCCAGAAAAATATTTTATACAACTATACTGTTTCCAATCTTAAAAATAACTAAATAATATACAATTATAATTATTTGTTTAAAAATCGTTTGGTTTGGAAAATTGTTCTTACGATTTAGAGCCATAGAAAAAGCCATAGAAAAGTTTATTTTCAATATTGGAAACTGTAGAATTGCAGATAACGTTTTCCCGGAAAAAATAAGCTGCTGGTTATTAAAATGCAATCATTTTTTAAAAATTGGTGAGAAGCGACTGTCAGAAAAAATTCAATTGCAAAAAGCATGGTTAAAATTAATGTTTTTTATTAACTTTTAACATTTTTCATGAAATATCATGTTTTTTACTTGAAATGGTATCAATCATAATATTTTTATTCTTAAAATCATAGAAAAACTATTTTTTTCACATATCTGATTTTTGGCACGACGTCTACCTTAATCTTCAACCAATAAGACAATTGTTTAATGATGTTTTTTATGTTTCAGTTCAAGTGTAAAGAATGAAAAATCAGAGATGAAATAAATTCTAGCATTTGAAAAAATATTCAAGATATCTTAAATTCTTTCAACATCTCTCGAGAAAATGTTAATAAAGACTTTCCATAGAAATTTATTGTAATTCGGTTCAACGGATAAGGCTGCAGAGGTGAGCACAAGTGAAAAATTAAATTTCCGTCGAATCATTCGACAATAATTTATTTAGTTATTTAGGAGAATAAAACGTATTTCTATTAAATCTAATAGAAAATGAAATGTTGGTTAAGTTCAGTTAACCAGGCTGAGCTTTCCATTTTGAATTGAAACTGAAAAGTCAATCGAAATTTGAATTAAATAAAATGGTCGGTACCGGTAAAAAAATTTGGTATCGATAAAAAGAAAATGGCACACCTGTAACTGGGCATATTATTGAATATAGTTTATAAATACCAAAAATGTCATTGAACAGAGTTTGACCTATGTGATTTGGAAAATTTTTGAATTAACATTTCGTATAGTAGATAGAATATTTTTTTTTGTCTTCTTCAACATTCAAGGTATTCTAAGATTAACTTGTGTACGTAATCCTAGAGACAGGGAGTAAACACTATCGTAAAATTTCTTTAGTAAGTACATTTTTTTCCATGTCGCTGGCGAGGTCAAAAGAAAAGGCTAAGAAACAGCCTATTTTGGCATCATTTTTTCAAAAAAGAAACTAAACTTATAGTTTTTATAGTTTTTTTAAGAATTAAAAAAATGTTTGACATGTGTTCCAAAGACCTTGAACGATAAAAAATACTAATTTTTATTGTTTCATATAATTTGTTTATCAAAAAAGAAAACAGCCACCTTTTACAGAGGGTAGCAAATTTATAATGTGTTTTTTTTATACGCCTCAGATATTGTCGGTCTATAAAAATGAACTTAAGTTTGTAATGTGTGCCTGTAATATAAAACTACCCTTCAAATGTTAAAATCAACCCTTTAGAACTATATTTTGCTTCTTCCACAGTTCTTTAAATAATTTTTCATAAGAAAAATTCAAGGAATACATCCGCAATATTATTTTAATATTTTACACTGCTGTACATGGTAAAAATATACATATATGTGACATTGGCACTAAGGTCGTCTTTTTCATTGCAAGGTTTAAGATAACGATCCGGAGCAGCAAAGTGACTTACGAATATTTTTATCCTCGGTGAAAAATACGAAGTTATATTTTGTTCCTATTTATTTGCAAAGTATTTTTTCATATACTCAGATTTTTAAATAAATTTGTTTTACAACTTAGATATAAAAAATGCTTTATTTACTAGAATCACTTCTGAAAGTGTAAACAGAAATCAAAGAAAAAGTTTCAAACAAAAATTTTGCTTTCTTTTACAAATTGATTTTTTTAAACTTAGGATAAAAACTAATTTCAATCTCTTTTACATTTAAGTTAAAAGTCACATTAGTAAACCTACTAATTGTACTAAAAAGATTATCACGAATATGAAAACTGGATATTACATTTGACTTTGTTAAACTTTTGTAATAATTAATGTAATATTTTGTTATGTAAAGAACTTTGGGATGTAAAATTTCTTCATTTAACGTCTAAGAAGCAACAAATTAGTATTGGTAAGGAAGAACCCTATTTGATCGACTTCTTACAGACTATTTATTCAGCAATGTATAAATCTTTGCTCTGAAATTCTGGAATTTTATGAGTTTCAGTATTTTAAATTCCTTGACTGAATCCTTTAAATTCAAGGAATTCTTAAATTCTTTTAAATCGTCGATTTCTCTGAAACCCTTGAATATTCTGAATTCCCCGAATTCCTTGAATATTTGAAATTTCTCAAATTCTTCGAATACTCTTAATCTTTTGAATTCCCTCAAATCTTCTCAATTATTTGAATTTCTTTAATTCATAGAATTTAAGCAGTACAGACAATTTAAACAATTTAGATGAAATGAGATATATCTGGGAATTGGATAAACTCAGAAGATTTAGAAGAAGTTCGAAGAATTCGAAAGGATTTGAAAGATATTAAAAGTATCGAAAGCAATTTAAAAGAATGAAAAATAATAAAAATGATGAATTTCATATCAATCTATGAAAAAATGAGATGACCCTGCCTGAAAAATAAATTGTATATAATATAATAATTGTATAATAATAATTGGGAAGGTAGCGTTTTTCTTGCGCTGTAACACGCTGTAATACTGTTAGCATAAAATAATAATTCACTTAACTGTTAGAAAAGAACAGAGCCTTTGTTTAGATTTCACGCGAGCTTGTCCTGGATTCTGTCTGACCATTTTTGTCTAACTGAATTAAAGTCGAATAGAATTTGAATTTTTAATAATGAATTTTCAAATTGAGGCTTCTTATTAAGAAACGTTCATTTTCCACATTGTCTGGATAATACAAAAAATAAACGTCTACTTTTTAATGTAACAACCGAATGATAAAACAGTCTTTTTTTGCACCGATCGACATTATCATTTATCAACTTAAAATTATTCACATATTTTCAAATACCCTATTGATATTTTCATAATTTTGATACCATTTTGCCAAGATTTTAACAGTCTTATAATATTAATAAAAATATTGTACTACACCTGAAAAAATTGAGACGATTTAAGACGTTTTTTAAATTTAATAAATCTCTATAAAAATGGCAACCCATTACTTTGAAAGGCTTTTTGGAGCTTGTGTTACTTTTCTATCTTCTAAGAGACTGTAGAAAAGTCTAATTGATTAGTTAAAACATAATAAGTCATTTACGGCTACATGTATTAATTGTAAAAAGTTATAGAAATTGAATACATACAAAATATGTTTTTGATAAAAGAGCGTGATTGAAGAGAATGTTAAAATTTATTTATAAAATCAGAAGGTAATATTGTGAAACTTGTGTGTAGACTACTTCACTTTTACCAAAAGAACGTGTCAGCAATGTATACATGGGAAGAAATCAGTATTTCAAAAAGAAAAATACTGTGATATCATGTCTATGAAAAATAGGCAAATATAACCTCAATTCAAAGATTTTTACATATTTGAACTAGCTATCTGTTGTAAAAAGTTTTTGGAGTAAGAATTTAAATTTTATGAATAGATTGTAAAAATGAGACTTTAAAAATTTTGATTAATTGATTCTCTAAACTGACCCAAATTACGTTTCACTCACAAAAATATTGAAAATTTACAAAATTTAAATTTGAAGCATTTAAAATTGTGGAGAAATCTTTATTTTTTGGTCTCCACGTTCAAATAATTTTAGAACAGATAATTTAAAACTGAAAACAAATAAACATAATAATTTAAAAATGAAAGATTTCGAATTGTTATACAAACTATTTTTTTTAATTTTCGTTTTCAGGTGACAGTTTTTAAATTTTTGTATTAATTACAATACTTGAAATAAAGAAGTAGCCTTTAAACTTTCTAGACTTCTGACCAGCTTTTAGTTTTAAACTTTTATAAAAAAATAATTTCAAACCAGAATTGTTTAAAATTCAACAATCTTGAATTGAAGGGATACACTGAAACATTAAAAATGGTTAAGTTTCATGTATAAATGTTATCTTTAAAAATAATTATATTTTATAGTTGAAAAAATAATTAAAACTAACGAGAGGTTAAATCATTAATTTTAACCTTAATTTTCCATAATTTCTTGCATAAAGGTTTCAAATTAAACATTTTTAAATCCTACACTTTGAATAATCGAATACATCTCAACTCAAAGTATTCGATATTTAACAACTTATTAGTGAAAAATAAACTATTTCCAAATATGCTAAAAATGGTACAATATCAAATTTACAGTTTCTCAAAGTAAAAAATATACAGCTTTGAAAAGTTAGAATTGAACATTTGAATTTCTTTTTTCAAAATTAAGAAATATATAGTTGAAAAACTAAAATTGGTCAGATTTTCTCAATCCAGAATGATCTGAAATGTTTCAATTCTCTAGATTCCAGAAAACACTGAGATATTCTAAATATCCCGAAATCACTAAGTGATATGAATGTCTTCAGTATTCTCAGTTCCTGAAATTGTTTAAATGATCTGAATCTCCTTGAATATTCTGAATTCCCTCGAATCTTCTGAATTATTTGAAAATCTAAATTAATAAAATTTGTTGAATTTTTTCCATTGTTTTAAATTTCTTTAATTTTTTTGAATTATTTTGAAGTTCTTGCAATTTTGGGAGTACTCAGAATACAAAAGAATACACGAATTCAAGCAACACAGATAATTAGAAGAATATACATGAATTCGTATACAGCTGGGAATTCAAGGAGCTTAGAAGATTTCAAGGAGGTCAAAAGTAATTAAAATGATTTGAATACGTTTAAAAGCATCCTGAGAAATTCAAAAGAATGCAACATTTTTAGGAAATGAAAGTTTTCGAGGTAGATTTGCAATTTTCCAACAATATTTCCAGATTAATCTGTCGAAAAATAAAAAAAAGGTACAAAAAAAGCCTGCCTAATTATTTTTTTGTTTGAACTCTATGATTCAAAATTGGAATTATAATAATCCTGTTTTATAGTTAATTGTATACTATTAATTGGCATTGCCTTGTTTCTCGTGGGCTCTAGTCCTGGTATAATTTCGCTAGTATAAAATAATAATTGATTTTACTTGTTAGAAAAGGAAAAGCATTTTCTTAGATTTGACGCGAGCTTTCACTTGAGTCTGTCTGAGCAGTCTCGCCTGATTTAATTAAAGTTGAATAAAATTTAATCAAATTAGCCTAGTTGAACAAATCGCGGAGGGCAATCCCCTCGTTCTCCTGATGGAATTGATGCGACGAATGTAGTGGTAGTTTGGTTTAAATAATTAATCAACTGAGCATCTAGCTGCACCCTGATCCAATTTAACGACTGACAGATCCACTCCTTTGGCTTCAGACGTGGTTCCCCTTTCCGGAAGTTAATTGTATGTGAGAGCATTTATTACAAAGCATCTACGGTCAATCACACCAATTAGTGTCATAAACGATGCATTTAAATAGTCCGATTCAATCTACTTTGGATGAAAAAGAAATAGCAGATAAATAATTGCTATTGTTATAATTATAATATACTTTGCTGTAGTAATTACAACAAAGTCAATATAAAATTCTATCGTCCGTTGTTACTGTAACATTCTACAGTAGAGATTTCATAATTCGATAAATATATTTCTTTTATCACTTATCCCCTACTTTTATTGATTTTATAAAGTGATTTTAGAATCTTATTTATTTTGCAGAATAACTTGAACTACCCAAAATATTTTTTAAAGAGATTACGATATTTGTGGAGACAAGGTTTTAATGCGGACGAAACGCATTTTATTTTAAAATAATTGATATTTAAAGTTTTAAATTCATATGATTTGTTAAAATTGATAGGGATATGATTTTTTTGCAAGAAACGCGAATTGATAACTTTTTAATGGATATGGATTTTCATAACCTTATTTTCATACCCCTTCTCTGGAAGAGAGTAACTTCGGCGAAACTCACTCCCAGCACCATTCCCCCTTTATAACAAATAAAAAAAAAACTTGATCGCTAATAACTTGAAAATTTTGGCTTTGTAGAAGAGCGTAAATGTATGAAAAACATCTTGTTGATTATGCTGTGAATGAATAATAGCCCATTAAACGAACAAATGTGACAAAAGTCCAAAGTTTTTGTTTGCGTCAAAGATTAATAACAAAATAAAAGAAAATATTTTTGTTTATTCAGTGTTTTTATTTAAAACAGTTGTTACAAAAATGATGCAAGTGGTTTTATAAATAATGGAGAATTTTAATAATGGTCGATATAATTTTTGCAACAGTAATTTGTAAAAGGTTTATCCTATGAAAAAACTGCATGAGGCAAAAATATCTTTTTCAAAAATGCAAAAAAAACGATTTTATAAACATTTATTGTTAATAGATAATGAAATTTCTATCACAATTATTTAAACATGATAATATAGGCTCCTTACAGCGCTAGCGAAAGGTTGCTTCAACAATTAATAAAATAGAAGGAACTATGTTGTTTCATTTGAGTATATTTAAAAAAGTTTCTCTTTTTAAAACTCTGTTTAATTATTTATTCATTTTCATGTTTAAAAAATCAGATTGGATGATAGGACATTTTACTTCAACGCTGTGAACTTTATGTATTACAATTGTACTATCAGTCAGGGACATTTTTTTCAGAATTTCAAGTACAACTCTATGAATTTGTGACATCAAAGTTGATCAAGTAATTTATGCAAAAATATTCACAATAAAATATCGGATGAAACTTTTTCATGGGGTACCGTAGAGAAACTTCCAAACAAATTTTGAAAAGCCACCTTAGAGATCATAAAACTTGGCAGGATTATATTACACCATAAATCTAACATTCCCAGACATCTTTTATACGTATAATTTTACTTATGTAAAATTCAATGCCGTCAAATTTTATAATGTCTAATACGGCTTCTAAAAATTTATTTTTGACGAATGTAATCGTTTTCGAACCCCTACACATTTCAAGGTCTCACAGGAAGAGCAAGGCACAAGTTAAATATTTCTTAACATTTTTAAACTAATTTTTAGTTGTTCAAGTAACTTACGCTCATTTAAAAAACTTGTTTAACACTAGTAATTGGTCAGGAAAACTGAAAATTCTTTTAAGCATATTACAATTATTTAAACAATTAATTTTTATTAACTTTCAACTTCTTTTCAAAAGGGGTACAAAGCTCTAGTTATTTAAAATATGATAAGATTTTTAATTGTTCTTAATATCTAGGTCATCAAGATAACAATATAATAAAGCCTAATTGAATATTTCGATGAAAACGCGATAGAAAAAAAAAAAATTTAATTTGGTCAAGTATATCGCTTATTGTTTAAAATCTAAACGTAATATAAATCCAATAAATAAATAATATATATTTGCTTTAAATTTTTTTACATTGGGTATAGAATTTTCTTTAGTAAGATTTAATTCTATGCAAATAGCGTTCAATTTTGTCCTTCAGAAATTTTTTCTTTAGCCTTTTTCCTTTAAATGAACCTTGCAGACTAATAAGTATTAGTCCTCTGGAAGCTGAAAGAATGTTTTTTTCAATTTTTCATGATCAATAGAAAAAAAATCGTTAAACAATTTTTTGTGTTGAATTTGCAGAAAATATAAATATTGAACAATAAGCATTCAATATTGGTTTAAACAAAACATTTTTTTCAACAATGATAAAATACATTTACTTTTGAACAAAATCGATTAAGCAAAGAAAAAAGTTAACAAATACGATTTTGTTATATAATCAGTTAATGATATCTGAGTGACATGGACATTTAATAACAAGTAAAAAAATTAAACAAATTGAAAAACAAATAGAGATCTGTACCTCCATTTAATAAAATGCACTAGTAAATAATAATTAATTGTATACAAAATTAGTAAATGCTTCAACCAAATACCAGTCTTCCTGTCAATGAGTAATTTTTTTGGTGATTTGCAGATTGAAAAATGTGAAAAAATTAAGGAATTTCGGCAGCATTTAAGAAGAGTCATCTTTCGAACATTCTTTTAAATATAACAATTCTAATAAAGATATCAAAGCTATTCAAACTCCAAACTTTAACGGATAGCCTTTGTAATTCTGATTTTTTTTTTGATTTCGTAAAAATCGTGATATTTTTAGACATTGTCTTTGGTCAGCAAGCAAGTGTCAAAAAGCGAATGGATTGTCTTTTTTTTACTGCCGATATTTGCTTCAAAAAACAAATAAAAAATCCAAAAATATAGCGATTTTCACGGGGAAAACTTTCACACCTTTTCTTGAAATTTACGTTAAAATGATTACAGAGCTTTTACTTTGCATTTTGCAGTTTATATAGCTTCACTATATTTATTAGAACTGAATATAGTAAAGTTGTACATTTTTGTAATTTTGAACAAAATTTTTTATTATTTCTTAAATTTGTTGACCCCAAATTGTTCATAAGTGTTTTCTTCATGTTCATTAACTTTTACAATTTTTTCCATAGCCTTTTGCATCCAAAATAATGCCCTGAGGATGACTCTCCTTAAATGTGCCCGAAATACTTTATGTTTTTTTATATTTTTCAGTTTGAAAAGCACGAAAAATTACATTGACGATTTTAAGCTTATTCACATTGAAAATTCATGTATACGTGAATTTTCAGCTACAAAAATTGATTAAAACCCGAGTTTTGAACCAAATAGTTGAAGATAGGAATATAAAACTACTTTTAAAACTGAATTAATTTTTTTTATTTAATATAGCAATTAAAAAATATATAAGCACGTTTTCGAAGAAATTCCCTGATTAAAAAAAAAATTCCTGACAATTCTAGGGTTTCCGGGGTTTTCAGGTATAGTAGACACAAAAAGCTCTTATACATAATTTTATGAGAGAAGGATTGTCGGTATAGCTTTTAAAATATAATTATTTAATTTCCTAATATTCCAGCATTTCAATAACTATGTATAGTTAAAAATCACGTGTATAAAGTACAGTTAAATAGAAAAAGTGTATAAATAATTATAGTTTTCCGTTATGAAGCAATATTTTTGAAGGCCTTTTGTTGTTGAACGTGAAAGCCTATTTACAAGTTGCACAATCTTAACTTCTTATTACACGGCTAGCGTCGATCAAGTTCAACCTAAAAGTGATTGCGCATGCAGTATTTCTTTTGTGTATGTTTTAGCAATGCCCCCAGTTATCTTCAGACAGTAAGGAAATAAATCATAATACGAATTTTTGAGAAAAACATTTTTCTTGTAACGAATATCAGTTTATGGCTAGAAATTTTTCCTATTCCCAAAATTTATGAAATTATAACCATACTCGTTTTTTATGTGTATTTAAAAGAGTTTTCCAAGTGATGAAATAAATTGATTAAAGCGAACCAACATCGCTTATATTTTAACGAACTACAACTTTTTTCATATTTGGTTTAGGTTCACCCTCCTATCAATTTTCCTCCACTCAACACTCCGTGTGCCAAATTTCGAACATTTCCATTATTTTCTAATTTAACGCATGATTGATGAACGTCTATATGATTACTTTTTTCAAAACTCCATTTACTTGTTTGATTCAAATTTGTTTTTATATTCAATTTCCGCTCAAGTAAAAACTGAAAAGAATAAAACTGGAAAAAATTTTTTGACTCCATTTAAATTTGTTTCCATATTCAAACGCTCGTGGGTAATATTTTGTGTTCAAACAAAACAAGAGATATATTTGTATTTATAAAAGAAAATTATATAGAAATAAATCAATAAAACTTTGGTAGGATTTTCAAAGTGCTCAAGCTCAATGTTATGGAATTTCTAGAAAACTTTGAAATAAAATAAAAAATAAAAAAAACAAAAATGTAAAGGATTGCATGATTTATGCAAAGAGTTTGACAATGTTTACAGTATTTAATTAAATAACTGGGGACATTGTCTATTGTTTAATAATGGCTTAGCGTACGAGGAAGTACCCGAAGAATCAAAAGGTTTACTTTGTACCAAAGATTAATATGAAAATTAAAATCATTATAAAATTATTTCTGATAAGAGTTAAAAGGGTGAGTTTGTGCCACATTATTAGTTAATTTTACTCGAAAATC
>NC_046664.1:44472337-44474932 GCF_010883055.1 Belonocnema kinseyi
AATTTTTTTTAAACTAGAAAAAACTTTAAAAATTTTTATTTGCTCTTTCCCAATAAAAAAATTATTTCTATATCAGACAAATTCTAATTGATATTATTCCGTCAAGTGAAGTCCTCTTATAGAGGTCCTGTATTGGAACGCCTTGTCAATCGCTTCTCTTGTGAAATGAAGCTACCGCGCATTAGGTCCCTTTCTCCGCGGACGGTCACAAATAAGAATTTATCACCCACTAGAAAATTTGAAGGTACATATTTATAGATCAATCAGATAATTACTTATTAACAGAAAGAAGGATATTGTTCAAGCATTCTACAATTATTACAAATATTAATCATTATTCACTTGTAACTTTTCCTTAAAAACAGGACCAAAGCTTTAGTTAATAAAAACATTGTACTTTGCGACATTGGTGTTAAGGTCATCTTTTTCATTGCCAGGTTTAACATAACCTGGGACCTCAAAGTCACGTATCTGTTTACCTTAGAAGAGCAGAGTTTGTTTTTTAAAATAATTCTAAATCATTAGAATGCAATATTACCGCATGCAGTCTATTGTTACACCTTTAGAAGGTAATAACTACACTCTGTAAAGAATATAAGGTTTAAATTTGATCCTTCTCATTTTCGGTGCAACTTTTAAGATACTTAGATTTTTAAATAAATCTATTACGCAACATAGGGATACAAAATTCTTCATTCAGCAGAATCAGTTTTGAAAATTTAAAAAAAAAACCTGAAAAAGTGTTATATCAAATTTTGATATTTTGTTAAACTAAAGACGAAAATTTTTTACAATCTCCTTTACTATATATTTAGTTCGCACCATGAAACCCCTGAAATTCTCTAAATTCTATGCAATGCTTGGGTAGTATTAAATCCTGGAATATTCTAAATTTCTTTCATTTCTTGAAATCCTCGAATTTCGAAATTTTCTTAAATCTATGATTCCTTTAAAATCCTTGAATATGTTACATTCCCGAAATTCTTTGAATTCTCCAAATCTTCGGAATTACCGCAAATCTTCTGTATTCCTTGCACTCCCAGATCTCATAGAATTCCTTTAATTCTTCTGAATTTCTTTTAACTTCAGCATTACTTCGATGCCCTTGAAATTTAATAATTTCTGAGAATACAGGAAAGTCGATGAATTCTAGGTGTATAAATAATTTAAAGAATTTAGATAGGTTCAGATACATCTAAGCAGTGGAAGAATTCAGCAAAGTAAAAGCGATTTAAATTAATCTGAAGGAATTTGAAAGAAAATAAAAGCATTCCAAGCAATCATAAAGAATCCAGAAAAAATGTTGCCTGAAAAATATAACCAAAGTTTCTCAAAAATTTATTTTAAGTGTTTAAATTGCACAATTTTAAATTGGAATCATTTTTATTGTGTATTATTAATGCGCAAAGCCATATTTCTCGCGCGTTGTGATGCGTGCATAATATTGCTAGTGAGACAAAATAAATTATTTGATTGTTAGACAAGAACAGAGACTTTGTTAAGATTTTTAAATTAAAAATTTTTCCTTTGTTTGAAAAAGTTGAATTTCAAATGATTAATTTTTAAATCGTCCACTTTTATTAAGAAAAAATGAATTGTCTTCAATAATGCAGGTAACATAATATTGCAACATCTTTTTTCTTACAGGTGAGCTTTGTATGAGAACTTTTCAATTCCCTTACACTTTTTGTGAGTATGTAATTCATGTTATTATTCTATAACATAAGGAACATCTCAAAATTTATTATTGCAGAACAATCAAGCAGAACTACGAATCAGCGGTTATAAGTCGCTTGTTGGTATAGAAAATTCTTTTGATTCAAATTTCTTTGGTAAGATTAGATTTTGCATTTAATTGTGAATTAATATTGTAATTCAAGCCTTAAACTTTAAAAATTTTTTTCTTTTCTCCTCAATCTTTTAGTTATATGAAATTGTTCTAATCCTCCAATTTGAGAATATTACTTTATCCCTTATCTGCTAAAAATTATTTAAATAATATTTTTAAATATCTTATTGACTTTTTATTAATTTCAGTACCATTTTGCCAAACTGTTAACAGTCTTATAATATTCTTAAAATTGTTTCAACCGTATCTGAAAATAGTTTAAAATGTTGGATATATTTTAAGACGTTTTTTTTAATTTAAATAAGGCTTCATTAGAAATTCTGTCTGATTTCTCTAAAAGGTTTTTGGAAATTGGGCTAATTTATTCCTTCTAAGGGACTGTAAAAATGCCTTGATTACGTCTTCCATAAAATTCTTTTCACTACCCTGGGCCATAATCAATCACACTTTCCCTAGCGTATATTTCGGGACCTACACGGAGAAACTTTTGCTCGTAAAATTTGGCATTATAATATTGATCTTTAAAAAATTTCGATGGCAATCTAGGATAAAGCCGAGAAAATAGTATTATTATCGCGGCTATACGAAGAAATATATTTTCCATTTCATTTATAAATATACTACAAACCTAATAATTGCCATTTATAGTTAGAAAGATTAAAATTTTTGATAGCAGATTGAAGTTGAAAGAAGTGATATTCACAAATTAAATGATAAAACCGCAGTTGCAATAACTAGCAGTTAAA
>NC_046664.1:44475032-44479197 GCF_010883055.1 Belonocnema kinseyi
TAGTTAGAAAGATTAAAATTTTTGATAGCAGATTGAAGTTGAAAGAAGTGATATTCACAAATTAAATGATAAAACCGCAGTTGCAATAACTAGCAGTTAAAACAACACAAGTTGCAAACAGGTTTTTCCTATTTTCTATGGTAAAAGTTAGAAATGCGTAGAATGAACATAGATACAATGTCTTTACTGTTGTGTTTTGTAAACTTCACAGTCTGTCCTAGGGATTTTAGAAAGTTTCTTTTGGTATATGTTCAATTATTTAATCATTTATTTTATATTCTAATAATCATACTAACTTCACAGTTTAATATTCACAATAGTAATTCTTGCAATAGTGAATCTATATCCCGGCTTCGTATTGTCCTCTTGCGAAAATAAATATTATATTATCAAATTTTATAACTGAAATTTTCTCCGTGTATCCATCTCTCTTAATCTAAATTAATTTTCAGTGCAGTTTTAGTACCTGCTTCATGTATTAAAATAAAGAAAGTTATAAAAAATTAAATACATGAAAACCAGGAGATCCATAAAACCTCGTGATACTATATAATTTTTAGAATAATTCAAAGAATTAGAAGGTTATATTGTACCAATTTTAAACAGGCTGTTTTACCTCCACCGACAGTACGTATTTAATATTTGAATGCGAAAGAAATCGCAGTTCAAAAACGAAATACGCTCTGTGACGTGAAGAATTTTTAAAGTAAGAATTTGAATTTTTTACAGTAAATGGATTTTTTAGAGTGACTCAAACGTTAATTTACTTATAAAACTATCAGAAGGTCAGAAATTTACTGCATTGGTAGTCTTCTGTCGCTAATGATTTAAATTTATTAAACTGGTAATTGGAAACTAATGTTATTGAATTGATTATACATATAAATATTGATCATCTGAATAATTTTTCATGTGAAACAATAATATTAAGAAAAAGGGTGGTCGCAAATAACTTGAAAATTGCGGCAATTATGACCCAAATTCTGTTTCACTTACGAAAATGATAAAAAGTTACTAATTCACTTCTTCAGTATTTTTGACAATAATATATGTTTTTGCAAAATGTTATTCCAAAATAAAATCTTTTAAAATTAACATCGTAGTAAATAACTTTCTCCTATAAATAATTAAAAATTGTGAATCAATCTTTATTTTTAGGCGATCAAATTTAAAGAATTTTAGAACCAAACCTTTGTAACTGAAAAAAATCTGTCCACAGTGCGGGCACACTCACATCGCGCGCTCCGCTCTTAAGTTTGAGTGTGCCTTGGGTGCGCGATTGTTGGTTCTCGCGCTTCGTGCTCGATTTAGTATTTACCTAGCGCTATGCGTTCAGAATTTATATTTTTTTCACATTCGTGCACAGAACTTTTAAAATTAATGATGAAAGAATCGACAATTGTTATTTTGCGATTGTGAACTCTCTTTTGTTACAGCTCTTTTGGATTTAGCGAACACAATTTCATCACGTATCTCGTGCTTAGCACTCGATTTTGCCCAAAATGTCAAATTTCCTACATTATGCTCAGCACTTCTATATCAAATATAATACATTTTCTATGTACCTCTGCCTGGGATTGGGTATTTAGATTTTGCAAAATAAAGTAAAAATTATATTTATCATGATTACTTTAATATTTGTTTCTTATTTTGCGTTAAATGTTATTCTTAGCTGCGCTGAAACATGTATCATTTAATAAATATATATCCTTAAAATTAAAGATATGAATCGAAATTGAAACAATTTTTCTCAATCTATCTCTTTCCGTATCTTTTTTTGTTTTGCATAAAATGCAGTTATTGCTTATTAATGAGTTTTTAACGATAAAAATTAAAAATTTTGAGTTTTTGTTAAAAAAATTTAAAAAGTTCTTTAGACAATATTGTAGGGCCTTGAATAAGAAACGATTTTCCTTACCTGACTTTTTCCCATATTACGCTTTTTTGGGTTGCAAATGTTCTTTTTCGTTTGGTCTTTTTGTATTTTGGAAATGCTATAACTTTTGTTATTTTTATTTTATGAAAAAACTTAATTGGGCTGAATTGTTCTATTTTTGTCTACTATGTATAGCTATAGGAAGAATTTTATTTTTTAAAAAGTTGTCTTAAAAGTTTTCAAAATTCTCTAACTTTTAGAAATTTCTTCACAAAAAAGCTGGCTAACGAACTCGTCCTTTCTTTCCATATCCTTATAAAATGTGCCAAAGGGGAATCAAATTTAATAATTCTATCAAATGTTACCGTTTTTACAGACTACAAGGACAACGTCAAAAAAGACAACGACGACAACCAGACATTGACTAAAAACTATTTCTTCTGACACAGAGTGTCTCTATACCACAAAATTGTATGTAATCTGAAAAAGTGATTTTTCACATAAAACCAATAACTTCTGATCAGGATGAGAATGGTATAATTCATTATTTTTTGTGTGATCTAAATTTAATTTTTCAATTTTTGTTAACAAAATTTAAAAATTTGTTTAGACAATCTTGTGGGGCCTTAAAAAAATAACGTTTTTCTTTTCTTGACATTCTCCCATATCACGTTTTTTTGGACTGCAAATGTTCATTTTGGCTTCGGTTTTTGGATTTTTAAAATTCTATAAAATGTCGCCTTATAAAGTGTGTTAAAGGGAAATCCAATCGAATAATTTCTTCAAATGTTACCGTGTTCACGGACAATAACGACAACAACAACAACGATAATAACGACAACGACGACAGACAGACACGGACGTAGAAACTATTTTTTTTACCCAGGGGGTCTCAAAACCTGGACATTTGTCGAAATCGGCGAAAGTCATTTTTCACATAAAACCAACACCTTTTCATTAGGATGAGAATGTAAAGAATAAGCTTCATGTTTAAAAAATGGACCAATTTCAATTTATTTACTATGTTTCTTTCATTTTTATAGGTAATAGATTTTACATGTTTTCATTACTTAAAATACTTTAAATAAAGAAAAAGCCTTTAAACTTTTGATATTAGTTTCCGCAAAATTAATAAAATTGCTTAAATCTATTAAAATTACAATTTTTTATTTTAAGAAAGAATGGAGTTTTTGAACTTCGTAGTTTGTTATGTCAAAAATTCAGAACGATTTTAAACATTATTGAAGTTTGATGAATTTTCCCTTTCAAATATTTTAAACTGTAAAATAGAAAGATTTAATCTTGTTAATCAGCTTTGCATTTGAAACTTAGGCTTTGAATTATTCCAAGGAAAAATCATTTAAAATAAAACAATCTTCAATTAAAAAGATATATCGATACATTAGCAATGGTTGGGTTTCTTTTTAAAATCTTTCAACGCTGTACCTTTGAAAATAATTATATTTTATAGTTATAAAAATAAATAAAACCAACGATTAGTTAAATAATTAATGAAACTCAGAAATTTCTACAATTTCTTGTATGGAAATTTAAGATTAAATAATTTTTAAATGAAAACTTTGAATAATTGAATACATTCCAATTCAAAGTAGTTGATATTTAACAGCATGCAAGTGAGGAATACTTAAATGCGTACCCCATATACACTCCAATTATTATGCATATGCTCAATAATTTAAATAATTTCACAAAGAACCATTTCAAACTAAAAATTAACTGATTTTATAACTTAAGAAGAGACTATTTTTAAATATTAGTCGGTTTAAATAAAACATATTTTAATTTGAAATTTTTAAATGGTAAAGTATCAAATTTATAGCCTCCAAAATAAAAAACTTACAGCATTGAAAACTTAGAATTAAACATTTTGATTTCTTCATTTCAAAACAAAGACTGTTATAAAGATTTTAGACTTTTACTAAGGCTAAGACTTTTGTATTCAGAGAAATGAGAATTCGTCAGTTTTCCTGAGTTCTTTGAATGCCCTGTCATCCCTGATTGTTCTGAATTTCCTAAAATAGACGATTATTATGAATTGCTGCAGCATTCAAAATTTCTGAACTTTCTTCAATTCCCTAAGCATTCTGAAATTCCCAAAATTCTCCGAATTTCCTGAAATCCTTGAATTTCTCAAATTTTCTGGATTCCTTGAATTCTCTTAATTCTTGGAATTTTCAGAAATCTCGATTTCTCTGAATTCCCTAAATTCCTGAATTATTCTAAATTCTCTGAATGCTCTCAAATCGCTGAAATCCTCTGCATTTAGTA
>NC_046664.1:44479297-44483718 GCF_010883055.1 Belonocnema kinseyi
CAAAGATTAATATGAAAATTAAAATCATTATAAAATTATTTCTGATAAGAGTTAAAAGGGTGAGTTTGTGCCACATTATTAGTTAATTTTACTCGAAAATCGACAATAAAGTGTGATATATGAGTTCTGCTCCACGCAGAGGCCACTTTCAAAAAAAGTAAATAAAAAAAGGGGTTTCAATCTGATTTCTTTTAGCATCCAGTAGGTTTCTTACCATTAAAGCAAAAATATGTAAAAGTTTTCAGGCTAAACATTTATTTGAAAGGCTTATGGAGCCTTCTGTGGTCATAATCATTTTGAATTTTTCTTGTTACTAGAATTATTCCTAACTAAAGTAATCGTACATAAAAGAAGCAATGAAATTTTCAAAAATAAGCAATAGTATAATAGAAAATATATACAAAGTATAAATAAATAAAGAAAAAAGTTGTGATTGATTGAATAAAAAAGATTTAGGCTAATTTAAAAGAAAGCAAAATAAATCGATTTTTTATTAGCTTAGAAAGAAATTATTTTGTAACATAACTGTGTTTAAACATTATTCTTTATTTTCTAAAAGCTATTCCATTAACTTGAAAAGTGTATTTAAAAATATTTTCTAACATTTTTCTTTAGTATTTAATTTAATAGCTTTTTTAACCAAAAAATAATACTTAAATAAACTTAGGATAAAAAATAATTTGTGTTTACACTATAAAAGAAATTATGATTTGTCCCATGCAATCGGTATTATTGTTTGGCCCTCGGCGTGTAAACATCTTTCCAGCTGGTGCAACAAAATGAAATACCTCATTGGTTGTGCAATTTCATTTTTTTGTGCTTTGCATCTCTAACTACAAAAATTGTATTATTTATTTATTTATTCATACGTTTGTATAATTAAAAAAAACATTTATTCGAAAAACTTTCTATTTATTAATTTTCTGCTAAGTTTTTGTACATGTTTCTGCACACGAAAATGCACACGAACCTTTATAGGTGATCTTGACAGTTCCTATGAAGGGATTTGGCAAATGAAACTGTGCATGATTCTGTAAAGGAACCTGTTCGCAAGCTTACAAATAAATGATCCTGTACAGGTTCCTTCATAGAGTCAGTTGATGTGTGGGCTTATGCACATTTTCAGGAGCCTATAAATGCACATGCATAGGAACTAATCTGCGCGGGTTTGCTAGTGGGTTGGCTCTCCAGATGGTGAGTGGAATCTTCAAGGGAATACAAGAAAGCCAAGTTATTCTGAGATTCCTTTGTAGGATCATGTACAGTTTCCTTCGCTGAATTCCTGTACAAGTACCGTCAAGAAGAGCTGTATAGGTTCGCTTAGAGGATAATGTGTAAGATCCTCCCAGGACCTTATACATATATTTTTATCTGGGCCAGCCCTGACAAAACAAAGTAGGATCACCTCAGTGGATGTCCTTACTTCGAATACCTACATAGGTGCCTATATAGGTCACCTATAGAATTCTATGTAGATTACCTATATAGGATTCTATATAGGATACTATATAGGTCACACTATGGGTGTCCCCTATAGGAAATGGAATAGTTTCCTACATAGGATCCTACATAGAATCCTACACGGGGACGGCGATTTGTGAAGCTCAGCTTAGTAGGCAGCATCGTAAGTAGAGATATTTATTTTACGCAGGTGCAAGGCAATATCGGCAGTTTCCTTAGTTTTTTGTTATTTAGAAAGAGATTTGCCCTTTTGTTTTTGCAGCAAAGTGCCATTAGCACGCCTAGCATTTTGAAAATAGTGCTTTAAGCCATTACGTACAGATATAATGGTTTATTCACTGCGCAGAAATTATAATTCTGTAAACTGCCATTGGGTTCTAGTTAGGTGTTTCATGCAGGTTTCCATGTAGAAACCTATATGGGGTCTTATATAGTTTCTAACGAGGAAGTAGAAACCTATCCCATAAAACCTATTTCATAATTCTATAAGCGCTAATATTAATTTTTTCTTCAAACGGAAAATACACCCGTATTTTACAATAACATTCATAAAATAAAATCCTTAAACTGCGTCCTTATCATTAGTTCCTACATATATTTTAAAGGCTTAAAATAAAAATTCCTACTTTTAAAACGACCAATTAGAACCAACAAATGTAAAAAAAAGGTAAATGAAAAAAAGTGAACAAAATTCTTTCAAATGAGCCGCATGGAAGCTTTGGTTTTTCATTTGTTTATACTCTCTCCCTTTTACGGGTTTGAGAGTTTTTACATAACCATTACAAGTATTCTTAAAAACAAGCCTTATACTATCTTACAAACTATTCACTTCATACAGTCTTAAATTATTATTCTTATTTCTAAACGCTTGCGACTTTGCCCTGGGCTTCCATTTCCGCTTACCATTATCAATTTCAAATTTTGACTCTAGTTTGCAATACTACTTCGTAACTCTCCTCCTTGGGAGTCATTTTTTGGCTTTTTTTCTACTATCCTGTGCAACTAGCTCTCTCTCTCTCTTTCTTTCTCTCAGATCTTCTAGCTTCTTCATCCATTCCTCCCCCTGACAATTTTCATTCAGAATCCATTTAATTCTCTCGTCTGTACTCTCCCATTCCCCTTCGGCTCCTGTAGACCTTTCGAACACATGCAAACATGTTTTCTGCTCATACCTGCATACTCTACAAGCATTCTATTCTTCATTCATCCAATACTTGCATGCTCTTATACCCTCTCCCATTCTCAATCTCACTTCTCTATTCCATTTGCTCTCCTTTGTAATCTTTTGCAGATACTCTGGTTCTCCTTGCCCCATAACCATTCTATACCAGTTATTGTAACTTGAATCTGCGATTTTTGCCCATCTTTTCTCACCTTGCCTTGCCTTCATCTCTTCCTCTATTTACCTCCCACTCTGTACTTCTCTTATTTATACCATATTCACGATATATTTCATATCTCTCCACCTCCCACTTTGAACGCCCAACGTTACCCCTCCTCTCTTTATCCATGACCTTCTTGGTTTCTGTTCGAAGTTCCAGGCTCTTTTCACTTGCCTCACCAACATTTTTTTTCGTCTTATTTCTTTCCTCAGCATATAACCTGGGCAACTCCAGCTCAATCCCAAAATCCACCTAAAAGATCTCTTATGCAAATTTTCTATTCTCTTGTGTTCTTTCCATCACCACATTTCCAAACCATAGCTTAACACTGACCATACTAATACATCAAACATCCACACTCTCATCTTCCCGTCATTCGTAAACCTTCTTTTTCCTATACCCAATACTTATCCCAAAGTAGTACTACGCCATCTTCATATGCTAGTGAATGCCGTTTGCCCATTTCTAATATTGTCCCTCCTTTCCCTTTCATATTCAACTTATCCTCTAAATCTGCGAAAAGAATAATAAACAGAAGTGGACTCAAAGGACACCCTAGCCTGAGCTCCCTTCCTGTCCAGAATTCCTCACCTTTCTTATCTCCTATCTTCACCCTTATCTTAGTATTCACAAATATTTCCTTTATCCTCTCTATTAAACCTTCGTCTACTTCTCTCTCTTTTATTGCTGCCCATCAGATACTCCTGTTAACTGAGTCAAATGCTGCCTTAAAGTCTACAAACCATGCGACTAGCTTCCATTTCTTCCGTCCTAGGTTCCTATTGGCTAGATAATTAAGCACGTAGACGGTACCTATAGTTCCCATTCCCTTTCTAAACACCTTTTGATTGTATGGTATACTTTCCTTCTCTTCCACCTGTCTTTTCAACCTCCTTCTAAGCACTTTCGTATAAATTTTGTATCTCACGGACATGAGTGTGATACCTCTATATTCCACCACCTTTTTTCCTTCTCCTTTCTTAATCAACGGTACTACCATCCCTGTCTTCCACTCCTCCGGTCATCCTTCTCCTTGTCAAACCTTTTTGCAAATCCTCCACATCTCTTCCCTCACCCCCAATCCTCCATATTTCAATGCTTCATTTTCCAAGCCATCTTCTCATGTTGCCTTGTTTCTTTTCAACCTTGCAATCGCCTAATTCACCTCATCCGTACTAATCTCGCTTTCAATTTCCTCGTCCCAATCGGTCTTTTTTTCTTTCTTCTCCCTTCACACTATATTCCACTCCTTTTAGCAGCCCCTTGACCCATTCTTATTTCTTCTTTTATACCCTTTCTTCCTCTTCTTTCCCTATTTATCACTTCCCATTCCCTCTCTTCTTTTACCACCTTCTCTACCTCTGCCTTCTCCTTCTGTCTTTTCTCCTTTATCATTCTTTCGTGCTTCCTCTTTCTCCTGTTAAATTCTCCTTTTTCTAGTTCCCTTTCCCTCCATTCCCTCACACTCTCCTTCATCCTATCTTTACTTTCCCTGCGTTCATCGTCCCAGCAGCCTCTCCTGAACCCCTCTTCTTTTTCTCTCGGTCTGACCTCTTCCCTTACCTTATCTATAGCTCC
>NC_046664.1:44483818-44485168 GCF_010883055.1 Belonocnema kinseyi
GGAATTTTCAGAAATCTCGATTTCTCTGAATTCCCTAAATTCCTGAATTATTCTAAATTCTCTGAATGCTCTCAAATCGCTGAAATCCTCTGCATTTAGTAAAGTCAATGAATATCTTGAATCCTGAAGTATTCTGATTTCCTTGAGCGGTCTAAATTCCTAAAATTTTATGAATTTCTAAGTCCTCTAAAATGTTTTATTTCTCTAAATTCCATAAAATTCTTAAATATTATGAATATCCTAACTTCCCTGAATAATCAAATATTATATATTATCAAATATTATCAAATATTATCAAATATTATAAATTCTTTGACAAATTTAAATTCATAGAATTTCTTAAATTCCTTTCATTTTTCCGAATTTTAAAAATTTCTTTGTATTATTTTAAAGTTCTTAGAATGCACGAAGTTCCCAGAGGGCATGCAGTTTCACGCATTTATTTTTAATAATATATTTGGGAGTTGGAGGAATTCAGAAGATTTTAAGAAAGTTAAAAGAACACAAAGCTAAGAATTCAAAGAATGCAAAATCATTTAAAAAATGTATGTTTTTGAGTTAGCTTTGCAAATTTTTAAGGCCTTTTTCACATCAATTTTTGTAAAAGTGAACAACCTTTCTGTAAAATAAAACTAAACCACCAAAAAAGATTATTTTTCTGAATTTATGAAACTGTACGATTTAAAATTCATAGCAATCTTGTTTTATAGTAGTTTTATATTATTGATTGACAAATCAATGTTTCTCCTGCGCTGTAGTGCAAGTATAATATAGCTAGTAGAAAATAATAATTTATTTTGTTGTTAGAGAACAAAAAAGCCTCTCTTTAGATTAGACGCGAGCTTCCACTTGAGTATGTTCGAGCTGCCTCGCCTAATTGAATTAAAGTTGAATAAAATTTAGTGAAACTAGCCTAGTTAAACAAATCGCGGAGAGAAATCCCCTCGTTCTCCTCCTGGAATTAATGCGTCGAATGTAGTGGTACTTTGGTTTAAATAATTAATCAACTGAGCATCTCGCTGCACCCTGATTCAATTTAACGACTGACAAATCCGGTCCTTTGGCTTCAGACGTGCTTCCCCGTTCATGAAGTTAACCATATGTGACCGCATACATTAAAAAGCGTCTACGGCCAATCACAACAATTAGTGCCATAAACGACTCATTTCAGTACTCGAATTCAATGTGCACTGTAGGAAAAAAAAGAACATCAAAAATAATTGGTATCGTATTAATCGCAATATATTTTGCTGTAGTAATTATAAAAAAGTCATTATTAAATTTTATTGACCGTTATTACTGCAACATTCAACAATAGAGATTTTAGAATTAAATTAAAATATTTTCTTA
>NC_046664.1:44485268-44486968 GCF_010883055.1 Belonocnema kinseyi
GCTGTAGTAATTATAAAAAAGTCATTATTAAATTTTATTGACCGTTATTACTGCAACATTCAACAATAGAGATTTTAGAATTAAATTAAAATATTTTCTTATCTTTCATACGATAATTTTCATTTATTCTATGAAATAATTTTAGAATCTCAATTTTTTTAGCATAAATTAAGCTAAGCAAAAATTTTTATGTTACTATATATAAATACTATTTATCTTTAAGCTGTAAATTGTAAACAGTTTGTCCTAAGGAAAAAATAAAACAGGCAAATTTTTTTTTTTTTGCTTGGAAATGCAAAAAACGATTTTATAAAGACTTTTTGTTAATAAGTAATAAAACTGTTAACAGAGTTGTTTAAAAATAAGCTAAGTAGAATTTGATACGAATAACTAAGGTATTTGTAATCAGGCGATATTTTTTGACCTTTTAAACAAATAATAAATTATTATTTTACTCCAGCAATACTATGTGCGGCCTATAGCGCTCGAGAAACATTGCTTTGTCAATTAATAATACATAAGAAATTATGTTTTTTCCTTTGAGTATATTTAATGGAAGTTTTTCTCTTGAAAACTCTTTTTAATTATTTATTTTTATGTTTAAAACATAAGATTTGACAATTTGACCTTTTACCAAACCAAAGAATTTTGAAAAAATAAGCGTGTTGCCTTCATGGAATCGTTTTGATAAGCAAGTGATTCGACTGTATTAAAAAAAATTCAAGCCTATTTTTAAGAATTTTTAATCTCAGAAGAAACATCTGTGATGAAAAAAGTGTGCCAAGTACAACTCTGTGAATTTGTAAAATCAAATTTGGCCAAGTAATTTGGGAATAAATATTTAAAATAATGTCATATACCTTATAAAATTTATTTTTCACAGAAATAATCTGTTTCAAATCCCCACCCATTTCCAATGCATAATGTGTGTGTATGCACGTCGCTAATTTCATTAAATTTATTTACTTTTTAATTCAACCCAATAGTTCCTATTATTCAATGGGAATTTCCATTAAATGTTTGCATTTCAATTCAAAATCGAGGTTCACTAAACTTAACCGATATTTCATTTTCTAACAAATTTTTAGAAAAATATTTTATTTGCGTATAGTTTTCATCGGACTAAGCAATTACTCAACATATCGGATTTTTTTTAATGTACCGAGAATCTGTTGCTGCTAACTTCTCGTTAAAATTTGGTTAAATTCTTGGTGGAAAGAAATACTTTAAGAATTTATTTTATTGATTTAATGTTTCGTTGAGCATTCTTTTTTCTTTATTTGGTTGAAAATTAATTTTGCGAGCTGATAATTTCCCTGTCTTATTTTTGTTGGAAGATTGATTGTGCTTAATAGAAAATTCAACTATTTAATTTTTTATTGAGAATTAAACTTTAGTTCTCGAAAATTCGTTTTAAACAAAAAGCTCTCTTCTGTAATGCCACGAAATTCTTATTTCCTCTCAGCATGGCAACCATGATAACACAAACAAAAATACTGGATCCATAAACAGTAAAACTGAGATACAAATGTCAGAAGCAAGAAAAACTGAAAAATTCCAATTTGGGAAGGATGGTGTTAAATCTTAATTTTCCCTTGTCTAGACAATTAAGAGGGTAGAAACGAAAATACTTGATGTAAAAATATTACAAACGACGTATAATTCTATGACAAACACAATTCACAAAAATTTTAATTTGT
>NC_046664.1:44487068-44491152 GCF_010883055.1 Belonocnema kinseyi
TACTAAATGCAGAGGATTTCAGCGATTTGAGAGCATTCAGAGAATTTAGAATAATTCAGGAATTTAGGGAATTCAGAGAAATCGAGATTTCTGAAAATTCCATGAATTAAGAGAATTCAAGGAATCCAGAAATTTTGAGAAATTCAAGGATTTCAGGAAATTTGGAGAATCTTGGGAATTTCAGAATGCTTAGGGAATTGAAGAAAGTTCAGAAATTTTGAATGCTGCAGCAATTCATAATAATCGTCTATTTTAGGAAATTCAGAACAATCAGAGATGACAGGGCATTCAAAGAACTCAGGAAATCTGACGAATTCTCAATTCTCTGAATACAAAAGTCTTAGCCTTAGTAAAAGTCTAAAATCTTTAAAACAGTCTTTGTTTTGAAATGAAGAAATCAAAATTTTTAATTCTAAGTTTTCAAAGATGTAAATTTTTTATTTTGGAGGCTATAAATTTGATACTTAACCATTTAAAAATTTCAAATTAAAATATGTTTTATTTAAACCGACTAATATTTAAAAATAGTCTCTTCTTAAGTTATAAAATCAGTTAATTTTTAGTTTGAAATGGTTAGTTGTGAAATTATTTAAATTATTGAGCATACGCATAATAATTGAAGTGTATATGGGGTACGCATTTAAGTATTCCTCACTTGCATGTTGTTAAATATCAACTACTTTGAATTGGAATGTATTCAATTATTCAAAGTTTTCATTTTAAAATTATTTAATCTTAAATTTCCATAAAAGAAATTGTAGAAATTTCAGAGTTTCATTAATTATTTAACTAATCGTTGGTTTTATTTATTTTTACAACTATAAAATATAATTATTTTCAAAGGTACAGCGTTGAAAGATTTTAAAAAGAAGCCCAACCATTGCTAATTTATCGATACATCTTTTTAATTGAAGATTGTTTTATTTTAAATGATTTTTCCTTGGAATAATTTAAAGCCTAAGTTTCACATGCAAAGCTGATTAACAAGAATAAATCTTTCTATTTTACAGTTTAAAATTTTTGAAAGGGAAAATTCATCAAACTTCAATAATGTTTAAAATCGTTCTGAATTTTTGACATCACAAACTACGAAGTTCAAAGACTCCATTCTTTCTTAAAATAAAAAATTGTAATTTTAATAGATTTAAGCAATTTCATTAATTTTGCGGAAACTAATATCAAAAGTTTAAAGGCTTTTTCTTTATTTAAAGTATTTTAAGTAATGAAACTATGTAAAATCTATTACCTATAAAAATGAAAGAAACATAGTAAATAAATTGAAATTGGTCCATTTTTTAAACATGAAGCTTATTCTTTACATTCTCATCCTAATGCAAAGGTATTGGTTTTATGTGAAAAATGACTTTCGCCGATTCCAACAAATGTCCAGGTTTTGAGACCCCTGGGTAAAAAAAAAAAATAGTTTCTACGTCGGTGTTTGTCTCCCGTCGTTGTCGTTATTGTCGTTGTTGTTGTTGTCGTTATTGTCGTGAACACGGTTACATTTGAAGAAATTATTCGATTGGATTTCCCTTTAACACACTTTATAAGGATACATTTTATAGCATTTTAAAAATCCAAAAACCGAAGCCAAAATGAACATTTGCAGTCCAAAAAAGCGTGATATGGGAGAATGTCAAGAAAAGAAAAACGTTATTTTTTTAAGGCCCTACAAGATTGTCTAAACGACTTTTTAAATTTTTTTAACAAAAATTGAAAAATTAAATTTAGATCACATAAAAAATAATGAATTATACCATTCTCATCCTAATCAGAAGTTATTGGTTTTATGTGAAAAATCACTTTTTCGGATTACATACAATTTTGAAGTTTAGAGACACTCTGTGTCAGAAGAAATAGTTTTTAGTCAATGTCTGGTTGTCGTCGTTGTCTTTTTTGTCGTTGTCCTTGTAGTCTGTAAAAACGGTAACATTTGATAAAATTATTAAATTTGATTCCCCTTAGGCACATTTTATAAGGATATGGAAAGAAAGGACGAGTTCGTTAGCCAGCTTTTTTGTGAAGAAATTTCTAAAGGTTAGAGAATTTTGAAAACTTTTAAGACAACTTTTTAAAAAATAAAATTCTTCCTATAGCTATACATAGTAGACAAAAATAGAACAATTTAGCCCAATTAAGTTTTTTCATAAAATAAAAATAACAAAAGTTATAGCATTTCCAAAATACAAAAAGACCAAACAAAAAAGAACATTTGCAACCCAAAAAAGCGTAATATGGGAAAAAGTCAGGTAAGGAAAATCGTTTCTTATTCAAGGCCCTACAATATCGTCTAAAGAACTTTTAAAATTTTTTTAACAAAAACTCAAAATTTTTAATTTTTATCGTTAAAAACTCATTAATAAGCAATAACTGGATTTTATGCAAAACAAAACAAGATACGAAAAGAGATAGATTGAGAAAAATTGTTTCAATTTCCATTCATATCTTTAATTTTAATGATATATATTTATTAAAAGATACATTTTTCAGCGCAGCTAAGAATAACATTTAACGCAAAATAAGAAACAAATATTAAAGTAATCATGATAAATATAATTTGTACTTTATTTTGCAAAATCTAAATACCCAATCCCAGGCGCAGGTACATAGAAAATGTATTATATTTGATACAGAAGTGCTGAGCATAATGTAGGAAATTTGACATTTTGGGCAAAATCGAGTGCTAAGCACGAGATACGTGATGAAATTGTGTTCGCTAAATCCAAAAGAGTTGTAACGAAAGAGAGTTCACAATCGCAAAATAACAGTTGTCGATTCGTTCATCTTTAATTTTAAAAGTTCTGTGCACGAATGTGAAAAAAATATAAATTCTGAACGCATAGCGCTCGGTAAATACTAAATCGAGCACGAAGCGCGAGAACCAACAATCGCGCACCCAAGGCGCGCTCAAACTTACGAGCGGAGCGCGCGATGTGAGTGTGCCCGCACTGTGGACAAATTTTTTTCAGTTACAAAGGTTTGGTTCTAAAATTCTTTAAATTTGATCGCCTAAAAATAAAGATTGATTCACAATTTTGAATTATTTATATGAGAAAGTTATTTACTACGATGTTAATTTTAAAAGATTTTATTTTGGAATAACATTTTGCAAAAACATGTATTGTTGTCAAAAATACTGAAGAAGTGAATTAGTAACTTTTTATCATTTTCGTAAGTGAAACAGAATTTGGGTCATAATTTATATGTATAATCAATTCAATAACATTAGTTTCCAATTACCAGTTTCATAAATTTAAATCATTAGCGACAGAAAATTACCAATGCAGTAAATTTCTGACATTCTGATAGTTTTATAATTAAATTAAGGTTTGAGTCACTCTAAAAAATCCATTTACTATAAAAAATTTAAATTCTCACTTTAAAAATTCTTCACGTCACAGAGCGTATTTTGTTTTTGAACTGCAATTTCTTTCACATTCAAATATTAAATACGTACTGTTGGTGGAGGTAAAACAGCCTGTTTAAAATTGGTACAATATAACCTTCTAATTGTTTGAATTATTCTAAAAATTATATAGTATCACGAGGTTTTATTGATCTCCTAGTTTTCATGTATTTAATTTTTTATAACTTTCTTTATTTTAATACATGAAGCAGGTGCTAAAACTGCACTGAAAATTAATTTATATTAAGAGAGATGGATACACGGAGAAAATTTCAGTTATAAAATTTTATAGTATAATATTTATTTTTGCAATAGGACAATACCAAGCCGGGATATAGAGTCACTATTGCAAGAATTACTATTATGAATATTAAACTGTGAAGTTGCTATGATTATTAGAATATAAAATAAATGATTAAATAATTGAACTTATACCAAAAGAAACTTTCAAAAATCCCTAGGACAGACTGTGAAGTTTACAGAACAAAATAGTAAAGACATTGTATCTATGTTCATTCTACGTATTTCTAACTTTTACCATAGAAAATAGGAAAAACCTGTTTGCAACTTGTGTTATTTTAACTGCTAGTTATTGCAACTGCGGTTTTATCATTTAATTTGTGAATATCACTTCTTTCAACTTCAATCTGCTATCAAAAATTTTAATCTTTCTAACTA
>NC_046664.1:44491252-44497496 GCF_010883055.1 Belonocnema kinseyi
GCTGTAGTAATTATAAAAAAGTCATTATTAAATTTTATTGACCGTTATTACTGCAACATTCAACAATAGAGATTTTAGAATTAAATTAAAATATTTTCTTATGTTTCATACGATAATTTTCATTTCTTTTATGAAATAATTTTAGAATCTCAATTTTTTAGCATAAATTAAGCTTAATTATGTTTTTTCCTTTGAGTATATTTAATGGAAGTTTTTCTCTTGAAAACTCTTTTTAATTATTTATTTTTATGTTTACAGCATAAGATTTGACAATTTGACCTTTTACCAAACCAACGAATTTTGAAAAAATAAGCGTGTTGCCTTCATGGAATCGTTTTGATAAGCAAGTGATTCGACAGTATTAAAAAAAATTCAAGCCTATTTTTAAGAGTTTTTAATCTCACAAGAAACATCTGTGATGAAAAAAGTGTGCCAAGTACAACTCTGCGAATTTGTAGAATCAAATTTGGCCAAGTAATTTGGGAATAAATATTTAAAATAATGTCATATACCTTATAAAATTTAATTTTCACAGAAATAATCTGTTTCAAATCCCCACCCATTTTCAATGCATAATGTGTGTATATACACGTCGCTAATTTCATTAAAT
This sequence comes from Belonocnema kinseyi, assembly GCF_010883055.1. Classification (NCBI taxonomy): domain Eukaryota; kingdom Metazoa; phylum Arthropoda; class Insecta; order Hymenoptera; family Cynipidae; genus Belonocnema; species Belonocnema kinseyi. The sequence continues at coordinate 44,491,863 of NC_046664.1, forward strand.
TTATTTACTCTTTAATTCAACCCAATGGTTCCCTATTATTCAATGGGAATTTCCATTAAATGTTTGCATTTCAATTCAAAATCGTGGTTCCCTTAACTTAACCGATATTTCATTTTCTAACAAATTTTATAGAAAAATATTTTATTTGCGTATAGTTTTCATCGGACCAAGCAATTACTCAACATATCGGATTTTTTTAATGTACCGAGAATCTGTTGCTGCTAACTTCTCGTTAAAGTTTGGTTAAATTCTTGGTGGAAAGAAATACTTTAAGAATCTATTTTATTGATTTAATGTTTCGTTGAGCATTCTTTTTTCTTTATTTGGTTGAAAATTAATTTTGCGAGCTGAAAATTTCCCTGTCTTATTTTTGTTGGAAGATTGATTGTGCTTAATAGAAAATTCAACTATTTAATTTTTTATTGAGAATTAACCTTTAGTTCTCGAAAATTCGTTTTAAACAAAAAGCTCTCTTCTGTCTAAAGCGTAGGCATAAGAGATCTATCAGGGAATATACTCATAACATTGTTATGAAATGTTTTTCGTAAATTCAGTTAAATATGCGACAACTTATTTCTTTTTAAAAAAGCTCTGTTTCTATGACAAATGATTAAGTACCTTCGGCATAACTACCTGTTTGCTTTGAAATGAATTCGACAAAAAATAAAAAATTACTTAATTATTTATGATACCTTCTAATGAAAAAATACAAAATTTAATTTTTCGATAGAATTTTATTAATAAAACCTTAACAAAATTTAAATAGTCTTTAAAATACACATTAAAAATCGTGCATCTTTAAACAAAAAATTAAAAACTCTTGCACCGATTATTTAAAGGACTATAATAAATTGACAAAGAAATTATTAATAGTAATATTTAAATAATTTTGAATTATCTAACTGTATATTGTTTAGACGAAAATTTTGCAAAATCAAAAAACTATATATTTTTACCTTATAATATTCTAATCTCTTGTTTGTGTGGATAACTTTACAGCTGTAAATTTCTATAACTTTTATAAAATAAATATAGGTTATCACATAATCTTAGTAAAAAACTATTTCAAATTCAAATGATTATTTTAGTTATTCCCTTCTATCTTCTTTAGCATTAAAATAGCAAAAAAAAATTGTAAAGTAAGGATGATTATTAATCATAAAACTTGCATTGGGTAGTTTTGAGGTTGAAACTTCGAGACGATACTTTTCAATAGAAACGTTTTTAAAGTTGATAGGTTCCATAAATTTATAAGCACTCTAATTATTTTTTTTTAATGAAGAATACACCCCCTTATATTAAAAAATGTTCCCTTAATAAAAACTACAAACTGGGTCCTTATCATTTGGTCGTACATATATTTTATATGCTTTTAATTGAAAAATTTAGTTTTAGAACAATTCATTTGAAATTTATAATCCCGTAAACTTTAAATATTGTAATTAAATTATTTTAGAATAATTAGAACCATTAAATGTGAAAAAACAGAAATGAGAAAACTGCACAGACAATCGAAAAAACTCTTTATAATCAGTCGGAAACATTTGTCGTTTCTAAGCGTTACCTTCCCCCATTCTCTTTTAGAAACAGCCTAAATAATTACTTAGTAAAAATTGTTATGCATTGTTTTGTCGATCTGCAGATTAATTAGAAGAAGGTTATTTAAATAGGATGCTAACCAAATAGAAAGGTTTGATAAAGAATGCAATTAGTTGACATTTTTAATTTTATTGAAGTAATAAGAAGGTAATATTGTAAAACTTACAATGAGCGTACGTCACCTATAACATTTTGTACTCAGAATACCGAACGTTAAAATGGGGCAGAACGCAAAGTCTGCTCCTTAAAGTTTAAAAATAATTTTACTGCTATATAATTTAACAATCTTGACAATTTTGATGAAACGTTAATTCTAACTGAAAAATTTGCAACAACATTTTTTAACGAACATAAAAAATGACAGCCAGACTAATTAATTGAAAATTAGAACCTGAGAGGATGGTTCTTTTAAATTTTACAACCGAAATCCACCTTAATGAAGTTTCATTATAGAACTTATTTAAGGCCATGTAACTAGTATAACAGCTGATCAAGTCAGTACTAAGATCAATATTTTTTCACTCATATTGAAAAATAAAAGTTTAAATAACGCGGAAATTTTTTCGGGAAATATTAATAAATATTAAATGATCGCTTGTGGCCTTGCAAAGAGTTGGAGGAAAAAAAAGTTTATTTATAAAAATAATGATTATCGACGCACGCATTTAGGCTTTACAGCAGAAGTTTGACTCCCAACTTGCTCTGTCGGTAAGCATACAATCTGTTTTGCCCACAGCGCGTGACCTTCTCGTGACATGGCCTTAATAGAATTTAGCAAAAAGCGCAAAACGCGCTAGCGTCGCAATTCTCACTACATCTGAATAAAAATGGAGCGATTCTAGCATAAGACGAAAGATTATCCAGGCAAGGTTAAAAAACGAAAATTATCTTTGATTCACGTAAAGTTTATCTGGAAAAGTTAATTTTTGTTTCGGTGAATCTTTCACCTGCAATCCATGTAAACTTTATCTTTCGTTTTTTTCTGTGACGTTATGTTTAATAAATATCTTATTTCAGTTATGTGAATACCTTTCAGCCTGATTTTCCTAACTGAAGGGCATAAAGTTTTAACGAACTGGTCAGAAATGATACAAATGGCGGAATTTTTTTAATTATTCGAAAAATGGAAAATTCCTGAAATATATACTGAGGTAATGTGGCTGCAAACTTCTCAATTAAATTTAGTGTCGATCGGTGCGATATATCAGGCTGCAGTGATGGGTAAATGTGACCAAAAACAACAGTTTTACTTAAAATAGCAAGAACGAACATTTCTAATAGATAAGATTTCCTAAAAATATAATATAAAAAATAAAGTTTTTTCAGTCAAGAAGCATAAAGTATTTTTCTGAAATAAATAGTCCTATATAATTTTTTTCTGATCAAGAATATTTAGCTACAGACAACTTTTAAATTTTGATCCTAATTAGTTTTCAGTAGATTTGGCTGTAAAAGTAGATGCTTGTTTGTAGCCGGCTACCAAGTTTAATTGAAAACGATTGAGAGTTGTACTAGCAATTCGGTAAAGCTCTGATGCATAATTTTATGGGATGAGGATTGTTGGTATAGCTTTTTTGTACTTGAAAGCGATTCGCTACTATGAATCTTGATTTCGAAAAAATTCAAAAAGGTAGAAAATTAGATTTTAACTTATCTGATATGTTTTATACTTTAGATGTTTAAAAAATTGTATAACAGCTTTCCTATACAAATATAAATTCATTTTTGAAAAATAATTATTTGATATAGTAATGTTTCAGCATTTTAAAAATGAAAATATTTAAAAACCAAGTAAATAGAGTAAGGAGAAATTGACGTAGTGTGCAAATAATTCATGTTTTTCCGTCATAGAGCAATGACACGCCCTCGTTTAATTTAAGGTAGTATAGAAAAAAATCAAAATACGCATTTTTGGGAAAAATGTTTTGTTATTTTTAACGATTAAAAGTCTTATTTTCCTCATAAACGCTGCTGTATATTAATAACAGTTCATGGTTCAAAATGTCTCCGGTTCTAAAATCTATGAAATAATAACCTTACTACATGGAGAGAAATTTCGGGAGATTAATTCACGCGCACTACTCCTTGATTTTATTACGCTTTGGCACGAGAACTGACGTCTCGGAACCCTTGCTTTTAAAACATGGATCTCGAAATTCTAGACATTTACGGCACTCCTTTTCCCTTTCTGGTCAAGAATTCTATGCTTTCAGATCACACAGTCCCAGATTTTTAAATTACGTAAAAATTGTACCTCTAAGATCACGCGCGTCCGTGAATTAATCTCTTGAAATTTCTCTCCGTGCAGTTGCTAATTTTAAGTACTATAAATAATTTTGCCGAAAAAATAGAATAAATCGATGAGAATAGATCAAAATGGCTTGTATTTGAACGAACTTCATTTTATATCCTATGATAGTATTAAGGTTCCTGAACTTCGAAGTAAGGGAAAATTGGTTTTTATTTCTAAAAATGGAAAAACATCATTTTTAACAATCGGAAATCTCATGCTTCTCCAAAGCGACCAGTTATTTATAAAAAATAGAAAAAACCGATAAAAATAAACTTAAATAAGATTTATTTTATTATTGTCACGAAACAAGAATATTTTTTATTTATTGATCTTTCTTCGTATTTTTTACATTTTGACCACAAATAGAAGTTTCGATTTTTGTTTATTCTTTGTGGTAGTTAAAATCAGAACCATTGGTTAAGAAATATTCCAATACAATTTTTTGCACTAAAAAAAAAGACGTTACCTACCAAAAAATGTTTAAAGGAAAGTTTACAGGCCTTCGTAAAGACTACAATGTTTATACCTTCCTTATCCTTGTATCTCTTGGCTTTTAGCTCAAAATACGAATAATGTATTTTTCAAAAAAATTCTAAAAGTTGTTACGATAATATTGTGGTGCTTTCAAAAAGCAATACTTTTTTCCATGCCTTTTTTTATCTTGTGCGTTGTTTGGTCAATTTTTTTTTAATCTTGCAACTGTTATAACTCGAATAGTTTTCTTTTTAATCGAAAAATGTCGTGAAAATAAATTGACTGATTTTTCGGGTACTGCAAATGGCCTTAACTAGAATTTTCAAATTTTCAAAAAAATATTCTTAAAAGTTTTGAAAACGTACTAACTTATTGAACTTTTATTTAAAATAGCTGACTAATGAACTTTAGCTCTTGTTTCAGATGCGAAAAGAATGTATTAAACTAAAGGGCAATCTAAGATTAATTTTTTCTAGTCATCCTGCTCCCAAGCATGCATTCATACAAAACTATAAACGCGCATGAATTCTAACACACATACATACATAAATACAGATAGAAACATTTGTAAAACCTGTTTTTCCGGGTCGGAGGGTCTCAAAATGTAAACATTTCACAATGGCGCAGGGAGAGGGGCGTCAAATTTCACACCATTCTCCTCTGATAATGTAAAAATGTTCCCACAGTGAGAGATCAAAAATGTGATTTTCTTAAATTTATCAACACATTTTTAGCTGGGGCGTTTGAAAAACCTCAAAATCATTTTTATTATACACACAGTTTCTATGAAAATATAATGACTAGTAAACTTTATTTAATTATCGCGAGAAATACACAGGGTGGACACGCTGGGGCTTACATACATGGCCAGTTGAATGCTAACCGAATTGCACAATAGCAGGGGAGAAACCATTATACAGGGGTATTTTCATATTTCGCGCCTTTAAAGTTGCATTGGGATCGGCCATTCGGCCAAGTCCGTGCATCTTCGGATTAAGTTTATGAGAGTTTCCATGGTTGCGTTCGAAACTCAAGCGGTTATGTTCAGATTCACCTGTTTGCCCTAGTCGCTGTCAGTAAATATAGGCAATGTGAATTTAAAGTTTAGGCATGTAATATTTCATTCACTTTATTAAAAACATATCCTGTCCATTCATAATATACCTTTTTTTTATGCAGTAAAAATAAGCGTTAAACACCATTCACTCTTCGCCCACTGGAAGCGCAGAATATTATTACTATTTTATAGTATTTGTCACTGAGCAGCT